>NC_132857.1:15625000-16225000 GCF_048164855.1 Canis lupus baileyi
CTGGTAAACTCTAAAGATGTCAGTTTAGAAGAAGAAATTTCTAGAGAATTAAAGAATAATATGTTTTATTGCCTATAATTTAAAACACAAGCATAAGCAGTGTTGTATGTATATGTGTGTGTGGGGTGGGATGTGGTTTAAATTTAAAAGAACCAAATAAGGAATATATATGTTTTGGGGGGAGTATTGGCAAGCACTTGTGAGGCTCCAATCAAATCCCAACACTTTGGAGGTGTTGAAGCCAAGCTTTAAGCTCTCTTTGTCTCAGATCAACACCAGATGGTATGGTGATTAGTGTACTGGATGCGGAAATGTTTTTTCATTGGTAAAATTTGTTATGTTCAAGATGTTTATCTGTGATTGGCTAGGTATATTGGACTGAGACTCCTTCATAAATGGGATTTCAGAATAGTATACTTGACAGCCTCCATTCCTTGATTTTTTAAAAAAGATTTTATTTATTCATGAGACACAGAGAGAGAGAGGCAGAGACAGAGGCAGAGGGAGAAGCAGGCTCCATCCGATGTGGGACTCAATCCTGGGACTCCAGGATCACACCCTGGGCAGGCACTAAACCACTGAGCCATCCAGGGATCCCACCTTCATTCCTTGAGAATGAGCCCTCAGTTTAGGATCTCAAACCATTTGATCTAAGTGCACTCACCTGAAGGTTTTTGTTCTTTGCCCAGCTCCTACTGGGCTAGCTGAATCCTGCCTCTAGAACATTGCCTTTTCTGCCTTGCATTATCCCTTTATGGAGGATGCTGTTGAATACCTGAAACTATAGAGAGCTGGTACTTCATTGAGCCTATACAAGTGGTTGCTGCATTAGTATTTTTATGACTTCCTTTAATTAAAAATTTGTGTGTGGCAGGATTTGGTCTGAAAGCATTCATCTATGGCATTATTAAATTCAACATCAAGGCTGGAAATGAGGAAAGCTATCTATTAAAGCCAGTATCTACCTCCAAAAATATGGTTAAGTGTGGATTACTAAGTCACTTTGTAACCATCTGATACTCATTCTTCTGAGTGAGATAATGTAAAATTGCTTATTCCTTCATAAGTACCTGAGAAAATCTTGACAAGTCAATGACTGAGCTGTGATTTTCATGTATAATAGGCCAAAAATAATATTCACCTCATGAGTAATAGTAGCTTATATTTTCTGAATACTGTTCTGAGAATTTACACATATACATTTGGATTTAATCTCCATGCCACCTTATGAAGTGGTTAAAACTATTGTTGCCATTTTTTGGATGAGGACATTGAGACACAGTGAAGTTAAAGTAGTTTTTGGGTTCGAGATTATACAACTAGTAAGTGATAGGCCTGAGATTATGAGCTGAGGCAGTCTGGTTCTAGAAGCTGTGCTCTTAAATATATCCCTCTGTATTAACTCTCTAGATTAAATAATATAATTTATGTGAGATATAGTTATTAAAGTATCTGTCACTAGATAGACACTCAAATATTGATGAAATATGAATTGGTCTTAGAATGATACAAACTTCATATATATTTATGTACTTGTTTTATTTTAATGGACCTGCATTTATGAATTAATCACAGCATTCATGTACAACGTATAAATCTGATAGTAGGAAATCACTAAGATAACCTAAAAAGATACTTATGGTATAATGAATACTTCTTTAATATGCTTTAGTGTGCAACCTTATCATGCATGTGTTACATCCGTGTTTTACTT
The DNA here is from genome assembly GCF_048164855.1 of Canis lupus baileyi. Classification (NCBI taxonomy): domain Eukaryota; kingdom Metazoa; phylum Chordata; class Mammalia; order Carnivora; family Canidae; genus Canis; species Canis lupus. The sequence goes on from NC_132857.1 coordinate 15,626,715, forward strand.
TGGTTTTATTATTTTTAATAGATTCAGTAAAACTTTATTTTGAACACAGTATTCCCACAGTTAAAAAATTCAAGTCTTTTAATAAAGCTTACTTGCTTAGCAATGATTGTTATTCCAAAAATTTTTCTAGATTAAGAAAAATCAACTTACTTTTTAGTTAGAAATTTCAAAAAGCAATCCTGACTTTTCCACTAATTGTTGATTAGACCTTGAGAAATATAATTGGAAACAAGGTTATTTTTTCTGTATTCTACTTTCACATACTAATTTTTACTGACTGAAGTATTTTCTTGGCTAAGTTTCATTGGAACTAGGCAAGAGATTAAAGAGCTTGCTTTTCTTTCATTTCTCTTTCTTCTTCTTTTTCTCTTCTTCTTCTTCTTCTTCTTCTCCTTCTCCTCCTCTTCCTCCTCCTCCTTCTCCTTCTTCTCCCTCTTCCTCCTCACACTCTTCTTTCTTTCTTTTTCTTTTCTCGCATGAAGAGAAATACAATTCCCTCCCTCCCCCTGGTTACATATCAGCTCTAGATAACCCTTGTGAAATTAAGAACTCAACAAAGAAAGGTAAAAACATTGCGTCTCAGTTTTAGAGTTTTCACCAATATGTTCAATTCACCTAATAGCATCCCAATAGAATGGCCAGGGGAATATGGAGGAGAAATGAGATTTCATTCTGAGTTTTAGAAGGGGGAGGAGAGAATGTTTGTTCCATGTGCTCACTCTTTGGAAAGCAAAGGATAGTCTGTTTGTCATTAATATTAACATGAATTAGTGTTGCTTACTTCCCATTGGAGCTCTTATGGTATAAAGATACAGTGGGCCAAACTTAGTCCCAAGAAAGATGGGTAAATATTCCAGAAGAGCTATAGACCTAGTGTTTGAAAAATGTAAACATAGATGAAAGAACAAAGTATATAAGAATGATGGAGACTTTTTTCATGTCTGCCAATGTGCATTCAGTTGAGGTACATTTTATGTGAGAAATACAGTGAGGAAAGTAATAAGAGTTGAATGGGTTTTCTATGTAAATTGAATTGATTTGCTCTTTTCTAAAAATTAAGTCATTAAATGAATGTTAATGTTTCATCATAATGTGTTTCAGTTTATAAAGTAGGAATTTGAAAATAAGTTTTTTCCTCCTTATACATTAGTTGGTTATGTTAAACTCTATAAACTAATAAGGAGAACAGATCTTCAATAAAGCAACCATTTAAAGACCCCAATTCAAGGTAGAAATGAAAATAAACAGTAACTTTTGTAGTATATAATGTCATAATGATAGCTGACATTTATGATGATAGTTACTATTGATTAGCTATTGTTTATAATTTTATAGGAGTTATTTCATTCATTCAAAGCAACCCTATTAATATCCTTCTCACTCTATGTTTGAGGAAACTGAAGGTAATAGAGATTAACTTTCCAAGATCTCATGCTTAACTGGTGGATTTGGGACTTAACCAAACACATGTAATACTGCTTTTACATAGTGTTGTTTTCTGAACTGGACAAATTTTTGTGAACTTTTCTGTTTCCCTAGAAGATGTAGAACAGATAACTTGAGAAGACTGAATGCTCTGCTCTTGTATTAGAAGCTGGTCACTTAATTTTTATGGTATGTATAATATATCAAGTAGAAACTTGACTTGTTGAATGTTTCTGGTAAATGTTGTTGGAGGATTATCATAAACTCTTAATCCTAGTCATATCAGGATCGAGACCAGTTGTATAACTCTGCCTATTGAGCAGTAGAACTCTTAATAAACTCTAAATGCGAAATATGTTACGATTAGTGCTTTTTAAAAGTGACTTTTTCTAAAGGTCAAGGTCAAGGAGTCAAGGTTGAATGGTAGATAGAACAGGTTATAAGTGACCATATGATATGCTCTTGGGCTTTTTGTACTGTTAAGAGGCTCTGACCAGAAGGGTTGATTATTTCAAATAGAGTGATAATTTCTCCTTAGACTGACATCAACCTCTTGAATTTGTTTGCAAATAATAATAAAAAACAAACAAACAAGGATATTTACGATTAGAAGATAATGAAGAACATTGACAATGACTAATATCATCTAATTTTCAAAGTTAATATTGTTGAGTGCTTACCCTTATCAGAAGCTAGCTAGACGTTTTCTATTAACTTTTTAAAATCCTTTTAACAACTTAGGAAATAGGTACTATATTTAATCCTTCTTTTATAGAAGACAAAACTGAAGCATTAAAACTTTCTAAGGTCATACTTACTAAGAAGGAACATCAGAGGTATTTTCCATTCAGCATACTTTTCTAATCTTTCCTCGGGCTATATTAACTCTTCTGCCTTTTGTCATAATATTGTCCAAAGGACTTGGAGTGTCTGGACATTGCACAGAACATCTTACTATGTCTTACTGGTCTACTATACTGATGGTATCATAGCAGTTGAACCAAATGCACAAGAAAAGGCAAGTACATTGGAAGACTTGGTATGTAGAGGAAGGGGAGGAATCTTATGAAGATTCAAGCACCCATAACATTAGTGAAGTGTTTTAGAATCTAACAGACTGGGACATGTTGCAGTGTTCCCTCCAAAGTAAAGGACAGCTCATCTGTATCTTGTCTTCCCCTAAGAAAGAAGCATAGTGCTTCATAAACCCCTTGATCACTTTGGGCTCCTGTGGCAAGGAGGCAGTTAGCAAGAATGGGGTCAGCACTTGGGCCGTGATAAGTGACCCTGTTCATCAGGAAGAGGTAGGGTTGCTGCTAGACAACATGGGAAGGGAATACAATGTTTGGAATTTAGATGATTCATTTGAACATCTCTTTGTGCTCCCATGCCCCTCAGCCATATCCTGAGGAGAGCCCGAGGAGAGCCACAGCCTGAATCCTGAAACATAGGAATTCAGACCCACAGAGATGAAGGTCTGAGTCCTTCTACCTTGCAGTTTGCCTACTCCATGCTCTCAGTGTTTCAATGAAAATGGCCAGGGGATTATGGAGGAAAAATGTGATTTCAGTCTAAACTTTAGAGGCAAGAGGGGAGGCTATTTGTTCTGTGTGTTTACTTTTTGGAGAACAGGGGATTGTCTGTCACTAGAATTAGCATAAGTTAGAGCTACTAGCCATAGATAAGGGGAGTCTAGAAAAGGAGATGGAAAGAGGGATGTTGATTAATAGTTACAGCTTTAAGAGACATAAGGGTGGGGGCTGCAGTGGATTCCACTAAGACACTTCTCTGGTAAGTGTTCTCAGAAAACAAAAGCAATCAGAACATGGTAGAAACTCTTTCCAGGAGGAATGAATTTACAACAAGAGGGAATCAATCTGCGAAGTGCAGTGGTAGACTGTAGAGGATTCTCTTGTTTTCCACCCAGGTTTTCAAGCTGATGGTTCATAGCTCTGTCATCCCTCATTGAAAATTTCACCTAGCCCCAGGGCAGTTCCCCATCCAAGGCTATTACACAGAAAATTTGGTTTGTTTCTACTTCACAATGTTTGGGCTTCAGCTAGGAAGACTTGAATTCTGGGAATGATTCTGTGGCTGGGGTGTAGGGAGATTTGGAGGCATCTATTCTCAGATGTCTGAAAGTTGATGCTGGTTGTTGGCTGAGATCTTAGGTGTACTGTCGGTTGGAACATCTACACCATGGTCTCTCCATCTGACCTCTCAAATTCCTCTCGTTTGAACTTCACAGCTGGGTAAATGGGTTTCAAGAGTTACTATCCCAAGAAAACGAGGCTTAAGTGCTTAGCTTTTTATGATCTAGTTTTAAAAGTCATATACCATCAATTCTGCTGTACTCTAGTGGTCAAAGAAGTCACAAAAGTCCACTCTGCTTCAAGGGGGAGAGGACACAGACTCCATCAATTGACGGGAGTAATACTGATGTCACATGTAAGAAGACCATGAAGGATGTGAGCTATTGTTGTAGCCATCTTTGGCTACAACACGATCAGCCATTTCAAGGAAAAGATTAAGTGCTTCTCTTGTCTGTGCATTCTGTCTTTTCCAGCACATCCTTGGTGTATTAAATTTCTTATAACAATATCTTGAACAAAGCAATTTCTTGAAAAACAAAAAGCAGAACATGAAACTGTGAAAGTCACCTTCCTGCTTCTTGAGTGAAGTCTAAATTCCTTAAGTTAGCATTTAAAATCCTCCAAAATTCAGATATAATCCCTTTTGCTCCTTACTTTCTACTACTTTTAGGCATATACTGTAGCTTATGACTGACCTATATACATAATTTACCATTGTCAGAATGTGTCCTGAGCTTTTCACTTCTGTATCTTTGTTCATACTTTTTCCTAGTCTTAGAATTCTGCTAGAGAGGTATCTTCAGTGTTTACTTGATATAGGCCTACTCATCCTTTAAGTCCTTTGCTTCATGCCCAAACCAGGAGTGATTACTTCTTTCTCTTTCAAGACTACTGAAGCATTGGTTAATACCAATTATGTGCCATTTATCACACTGTGCTAAAACTGCATGTTATTTTGGGAGGAGGCAGTGCTTTATTGTGATTTGGTTTGATAGTTAATGCTACTGCCACTGCAGAAAGGATGTCCTTTCTCAGCAGAATTCAGAGGAGAGACCATATCTTTCTCTAATCTTCTTGTTTCCATGAATTAATTATTTATCATAATATATCTAAAAATCCTAAGCACTTTGCATTGTCTTATTTCTTCTAGATTTCCAAATATTCAAAGGGTTAGTTCATATCTTACTGAGTTTCCAGGGTACCTAGAGTATTAATATGGAGACATACAAGCTATTTGATAATGTTGATGAGCCACAGAGTGATTATTCTGAGGTAAAGTTAATTGGAATTAGTGACATATTAATTTCTAGGGAACAATTTTCACATGTACTAAGCATATATATATATATATATGTATATATATACACGTATATAAACTTTTGTTTTTAAGATTTTATTTATTTATTCATGAGAGACACACAGTGAGAGGGAGAGACAGAGAGGGAGAAGCAGGCTTCTTGCAAGGAGCCTGATGCAGGACTTGATCCCAGAATCCTCGGATCATGCCCTGAGCCAAAGGCAGATGCTCAACCACTGAGCCACCCAGGTACCCCTAAGCATTTTTTTTTTTTTCAATTTCATAAAATTTGTGAGGAAGATGAATTTAAACAGTTCAGGATTTTTATAGCTTTAATTCTGCTAATATTCTTTCTAAGAAGGGTCTATAGTAAGGCAGCATTTTCTAAATTTATATAGGTGCCCCTATGAGTTACAGGTCCAGAACTCTTTCTAGGAATTACTTCTTAACTGTAAATATTACAGTGTGAGTCTGCCTTTTGTTGCTTTGCCTGAAGGAAAAGTTGATTCAGCAGGACCAGTGAGTATTTGTTCCAGAATTTCTGAGTTTGGAACTGAAAGAGAATGGAGCCAATCTTGCATGGGTTCCTGGACTGTGGGTAAATTATGACACTTGGTAGCCTTCCTTCTCACTATGTAGTAAAAGGAGACTGGTTTTTACTAAGGAAGAGGAGAATTAAGCAGGAAGGAGGGAAAGAGAATATGTCCTAGGAGCTCTTGAGTCCTTTGATCGAGCTGCTTCTGAGCCTAGTCACATTCCTGACCTTAGGTTCCATGTGACATTTCGTATTCCTTATAAATATTCTCTAGTTTCCCCAATTTAGTTCTTTTTCTTTCCCCACTTACAACCAAAAGTACAGTTAACCCTTCAAAAACAGGGGTTTAAACTGCATGGATTCACTTATATAATATAGTACCATAAATATATCTTCTCTTATGATTTTCTTAATAACATTTTCCTTTTTTTCTAACTTACTTTACTGTAAGAATACAATATATAATTCATATAATGTACAAAATATGTGTTAGTAAACTGTTAATGTTATCGGTAAGGCTTCCAGTTAACAGTAGGCTATTTAGTAGTTAAGTTTTTGGGAAGACAGAAGTTACATACAGATTTTGAACTATGTGGGGGTTGATACCCCTAACCCCTGCCTTATTTAGGGGTCAACTGTATTCCAATTAAAATGCCTTGTTTTCCAGAGCATTTTATGGGGTTAATGTTACATAGAACTCACTTTGGATAAGGTGGCTATCAGATAGTAAAAATTGAAGAAAAGGGGCAGCTTCTCCAAAGCTCAGTGTATGACAGATTGAACAAAATTGTGACTCATCTAAATTCTTAATCTGTAGCACATTTTCATTTTGTATTTATATGTACATGTTTTAAAACATAATCATAAAATTTTGGAGCCTCAGGGGTCCTTGGAAATATTATTGAACTTTAGCATTTTATATATAAAGAAATGGAGGTCCAGAGAGTGTCAGTGTTTTACTCAAAATCACACAGATGAATAGCAATGATTTAAACTACACATATTCCATACATTGCTCTCCAGGGTAACCCCATTGTTAAAGACTCTGAATGCAAATACACCTCAGTAAATCTTTCCACATCTTGCTTGTTTGCAAGGAAGTGATGTGTGCAACTTCCTGCACACTTCTCAGAGGCTTACTACTTTCTCTGAACTTTCTATTTCTTGTTTTACACTCGCTGGATCATGGTGACACCTTCAGCAGTCACTTTGGACACAGAGATGGAAACTACAAATTGAGATAGAGGTGCCCCAGCAGCAGAGTCCGTGAACAGCCTCACAGCCTCGTAGAGCAGAACCTTTACTTATCGTGGAATTTTACACAAGAGAATGACCAACTTTTGCTTTGTTTACGCCATTGTACTTTGGCTCTTTGTTCTAAATTGTTTATCTTATACCTTAGATAATATACTTCTAAGAATAAACCTTCATGAGGTTGTTGTAAGATTGCAACAGGTAAGTAGAATAAGAAATGAATACACAATAGCTTATTATTTTAATTTTTACTGAATACCTGGCCCCCTTTTGTGACTGACACTTCAAACTCTGTCCTTGGTTCCTGAACTCATCTTTGTGTTTTCTTTAGTAAGTCATTTTATCCATGCCAGTAACTGTAGACCAGGGATACCCCACTCTAAACCCATCCTAGATATGGGAAACCTGTTCTGAGTTAGAGTCCTAATTGTCGAGGAAGTGAATTTATGGAGTTACAGAGGTGATACTAGAATCCATATCTTATTATATCTTGCTCTCAGGGAGAAATTAGTTCATTTTGAAGACTAAATGATTGTGCTATTTATTTTGTGTTCATCTCTCAGATTGTGGTGGTATATATTATGAGAAGGAATATATGTGTTCATTTACTCTTGCCAAAGATTATTAAATATGGGCAAGGCTCACATTGGGAGGTGAGAGATAATTTGACTGCTTAATTCTCCAGCCACCACCAAGAAGTATACAAATAAGTACCCAAATGAGCAGTGATTTTGGTCTGGAATGATGCCCAAAAGGTGATGGTCCAAGATGATAAACTCATTTGAGTTCCTGAAGTTTCACTAGTTTTCTCTTTACTAATGCCATTTTCAAAATGTACAGATATCCTATTCCTTCCAACAAATCAGATTTCAAAAATGTAAGAATCATGAAGATAAAGAGAGTGGGGAGAGACAATTTATATCTTGTAGTGAAGTTAGGTTATATTTTATTTTTGAATTTTAAATGGGATCCAAAGTGCCTTTGTACCAACATATGAAATAATCTGCTCCTTTGTGATTAATTAATATCACACAGTGGTAATGATCAGGAAGACAAAGATACGCTTAGAAGCAGGACCTGTTAACCTTAATACAGAAGATGCTGGCTTGCTTGAAAACTCAATGGTTAGAGAACGATTACTGGAGAAATGCCTCCTAGTCTTGAGCCAATGCAGATCTGGACAGGGATATATAAAGACATTATTAATTTGGATGAAAGTTTTGTTTTTGCCAGTATATCTTTTATTTGGCTACAGATGAGAGGATTGTTCAGAGCTTTTCAAAAGACCTTTAGTATGCTATTTATTAGAGAAACATTCATTTAATCAAATAACACTCACTTTATAGAGGAAGAAATATTCCTCTGCTTTGAGGGCCATAGGTCATACATTGGAGTATGGCTTTGGTCACTGACAGTGCTGACATGATGGGGGTTTTTTTCTCTTTTCCTTATGAAGATTCTTTCTGTAACCTCTGGCTGCATTAGAAACTTCACTGCTTAACAGAAACAATTGTTCTTTGTTCTTGTGGCCAAATGAAAGCTCTTGTTTTTTCAGTCCAGTTCTGCTGGCAGGTTAGATGCAATCAGGGGTGTCATCAAGAGGAGATGAAAATATGCAGAATACAACCACTTGTTGTTTTTGGAGGCAAAATGCCCACTTTTTTGGCAAAGTCAAGGCTAAGCACATGTGAGAGCAGAGAAGGCTAAACTATGGATCTTTCAATATAATGATGGTTAATGCTTTGCACAAATTCAAAGTGATAGTTGAAAGCATCAACATTTCTGACCACTTTCCTAAGATAGACACTTATTTAGGCAGACTTAGACATTTTTACATGTCTTAGAAAAACTGAGCTCAAATTTGCATCAAATACATCCAGAATGCTAACACCTTGGTGCTTATATATTTGTTCAAGAATCTTTCACTTGATGTCTTCAGTAAAAAATCCTATAATAAAACTATTTGGGGAGGAAAAGTGGCTGAAAGTATGTAGAGAAGTCTCATTTGTTACAGGTTTTAGGATTTTTAATTAGGTTGATATCACAAAGGGGTAGGTCTTTCCCTCTCCACAAACACTTCATTTTTCATCATATTGATTTTCCTGCTGTTAAATAGCTCTCTGGTTCTGTGGTCATTATTCATGAATTATCCCCATTAAAATGCAGTGGTACCTACTCTTTTAGTTGTAGACAAAAGCTAGGATATTGGGAAGATTCACATTTGTGTTTGTAATTCCCGATTGTACTTAAACGCAAAAAAATTAAGATAGAAGCTAAGATCTGACTCAGGAAAATACATCATGACCAAGACATATTGTTAGAAGCTGTATCATTAGTGTCTTCAATGATATGTGGGTGGTGCAAATGCAGAGAGAAGAGGGGCTGAATCAGCTCATGTTCTAGAATGCAAGCTGTCAAGGGACCCATTAGAGAGAAGGGAAAGTCATTGAGGAGCCACTGGAAGAGGAACTTTGAAGAAAAAGGAAATGGCCATTCTCCTTAAAGGTAGCAGTGTTTGAGGTCTAGGAAGAGACTCTTAAGAGAACCAAATGAGAGGAGTCTCAGGGGAATTGTTAGGCAAAAGACTACTCTCAAGCAGAAAAATTTTAAAAGCATACATTTAGCCATCTGGAGTTTTTTTTAAAAAGGAACATTTTATTTTGTATTTTGAAAGGAAAGATTTTACTTTTAATGAGAAGTCTGCATTTTATCTTAAAGGAAGAATACATCTTCAACTTAATTATTGTCCACAGAAAAAGCCTCTTCCTGTGTGTCTTTTGTATGCTTAGTATATACACTCAACACACATGTTTTAGTAAAGTTCTATCTGGCATGACAGACACATATGAATGGATGATGTTATATGTGCTCCCAGAGATTTTTTTTTAATCTTAGGTCATGGTTGTAATAAATAATATGTTGGACTGAACCAAAAACTCTAGTGGTCCTCAGAATGGTTCTCTGAAAGCACTGATTGATGATATGTATTGTGGAGTCAGTATTTCCAAATCTCGTGCTACTAAGGAAAGTATCACATTACTGTTAGAAAAATAATAGCCTCAGGAATCAGATATAAGTGCCTATCATGACATTTTAATCTGCTACATTGGTCCAATGATACTTGTTTATAGGCTTGTTGTGAGGATTAATTGAAATAATCCATATGAAAGTATTTTTAGAAGGATTAGATTTCTGTGCAAATGAATAGCACAAATAAAAGTTGTGTATAAGGATATTATGATACGTCAAAGACTCTGGGAGAGCATATATATAGTATTTACACTACAGTTTAAGGACTGGAAAAATGTGTTCCAGGCTCTGGCAGATGTTCTTAGATCAAATGATGTTTTTGTGAAAATTTATGTAAAATGTTCAGCTGATGTAGGATTAAACATGAAAAGACAGTATAGTGGTTTTGCTTTTGGTTAAAAAGAGCCATTTCAAGATCTTGTGTTATTTTAGTCATGTGTTTTAGATCTGGTAATGGATGTAAAGGGAGTTTCAGAAGAGGCTACTAAACTATTTACATTTTGAATGTTTATCCTGGATTCTATTAGGATTTTAGACATTTTACAATAAAAGCACAAACAGTATATGGCAAATTACAAATTAGAAGTTGAAAAATAGAAAAATTAAATAAAAAGTAGAAACCAAAGGAGAAAATAAATGAATATAATTAGGATTTACAGAGTTGTTATGGTTTTGCCGCAATTGTTATGTAGTTTTTTCAACTTATAAAGTAAATGTAATAAATATTTTTAAATAGAATATGTAAAAACACAGAAAACTGTATAAAATGAAAAATAAAAATCTCCCATAGTGGCACTTGGGTGGCTCAAATGGTTGAGCGTCTGTCTGCCTTTGGCTCAGGTCATGATCCTGGTGTCCTGGGATTGAGTCCCGCATCATGCTCTCTGTTCAGCAGAAGAGCCTCCTTCTCCCTCTCTTTCTGCCTCTCCTTCAGCTCATGCACTCTCTTTCTCTAAAAATCTTTAAGAGAAATCTCCCATAATTTTTCCAGCCAGAAGTAACTATTAACATTTTGATATGTATCATTTCAGCAATTTTGCTCTCTATTAATACAAACCTAACTTTTATATACACATTTGGGCTCATATTTCACACATTGTTTTCTTTACAGTACATTTTCTATTCCTTTGAAAATTCTTTGAGAAATGATTTTTTGTGCCTACATAACCATTACACAGATAACCATAACTTACTTAACCAGTATCCTAGTACTAAACATATATTTTTTCTTCAAGATTTTTTGCTATTGTAAATGGCCCTCAACATACTTTTGTACAAATCTTTATGTCAAACCTTATAGTTTACTGAAAAAAATTTCTAGAAGACAATAGATTTTTTTAAAGATTTTATTTATTTATTTATGAAAGACACACACACACACACACACACAGAGAGAGAGAGAGAGAGGCAGAGACACAGGCAGAGGGAAAAGGAGGCTCCAATGCAGGGAGCCCAACATGGGACTTGATCCCTGGACCTGGGATCACGCCCTGAGCTGAAGGCAGACACTGAACCACTGAGCCACCCAGGGATCCCCCGACAATAGATATTTTTATTGGGTCACAGGTCACAAAAAATTGCACAGGTGTGCAATATAGTGATTCAACAGTTCTATACATCACCCAGTGCTTATCACAAGTGTACTCCTTAATCCCTATTACCTATCTCATCTATCCACCACCCACTTCCTTTCTGGAGACCATCAATTTGTTCCCTGTAGTTGAGTCTGTTTCTTGGTTTGTCTCTCTCCTTTGTTTTTTTCTTTTGCTTATTTTTTTTTCTTAAATTCTACTTATGGTGAGATTATATGGTATGCATCTTTCTCTGACTGGCTTATTTCACTTAGCATTATACTCTCTAGCTCCATCCATGTCATGGCAAATGGCAAGATTTCATTCTTTTTTATGGCTGAATAATGTTTCATTGTATGTATATATACCACATATTTACCCATTCATCTATCAATGGACACTTAAGTTGCTTCCATATCTTGGCTATTATAAGTAATGTTTCAGTGAACATAGGGGTGCCTGTATCTTTTCAAATTAATGTCTTTGTTTTCTTCAAATAAATGCCCATATCATATGATAGTCCTGTTTTTAATTTTTTAAGAAACCTTTGTACTGTTTTTCTTAGAGTCTGCACCAGTTTACATTTCCACCAAAGTGCACAAGAATTTCCTTTTCTCCACATCCTTGCCAACACTTGTTATTTCTTATTTATTTTTATTTTTTGATGGTAGTCAGAAAGTCATATTTCATTGTGGTTTTAATTTGCATTTCCTTGGTGATTAGTGATGTTAAACACCTTTTTATGTGTCTGTTGGCCATCTGTATGTCTTCGGAAAAATGTCTATTCAGGCCCTCTTTCCCATTTTTAAATTGTATTGTTTGTTTCCTTGGTGTTGAGTTATAGAAGTTCTTTATATGTGTTGGATATTAACTCCTTATTGGATATATCATTTCAAATGTCTTCTCCCATTCAGTAGATTGCCTTTTTTGTTTTGTTGACCGTTTTTTCTTCTTGTGTAAAAGCTTTTTAGTTTGGTGTAGTTTTGTTTATTTTGCTTTTGTTGACCTTGCCTAAGGAGATTAAAAATTCCTACTGCAGTATTTAAAAATTCTTAATATAGTCAATATACTAATCCTTTGTCATATGTTATATAATTTAATTGTTTTTCACCTGCATTTTAACTTTTTTATGTATTTATGAATTAAGTCTATCTTTACAGTCATAGATAAATGCTGTCTATAAATACTTCAGAATCCCAGAAACACACAATTAGGTTGACATTTCTTTGGAAAATTTAGGACTCTATACAAGGCTCAGCATATTTTTATTTGTCCATGAGGTGGAAAAATCCACTGCATTATGACCTGTGAGCATGGTGAGGATATTTCTTAAGAAATATTTATGAATGTGTTTCAGAATTTTAGTGAAGGCTTGCTTAAGTCTCCAATGTTCCACTCCCTAAATTAAGCCTAAGGTGATTTTGATCTGGAAATATTTGAAAGAAGTTGTAAGCAGTTTCTTTCCTACTTTTCACTAAAAATAAAAATCTCTGTTTATTATTATAAAAGATAATCTTTGGATATCATTTGTGATTTATGACAATTAAACCATATTGACAGAGTTTTAGAGTATATCCTATTTTCTGTGGTATAAGCCAAATATCTAAATTATATAAAAGTTATTAAGAAATATGTGCTTTTCCAAATTGTGTCTGATTTTTCAGAATTGTGAACTGCTCTGACTCTGGCAGTGGTATTAAATAGCAGGTTTTGTATGAACATCAGTAACCAAAAATCTTTATCTCTTACATAATATACCACAAATAATCCAAGGCTGAGGAGAAATCAATAAAGCTTTCAAATTCTCTTATATAATTTTGAACCAACTGTAACATGAGATGACAATAAGTGTAATATAGTTAAGAGAGGAGTAGCTGTGCTTCAAGGCTTCTGCTTGTAAGACATTGGTCTCTAAACTCTGATATACTCTGAAAGTGTTAAGGAAGAAACTGATGTAAAGTTTACATATGGTGCTCAATAAACAGATTCATAATTTTGGGACAATGAGGACTGACACACAGATATGTCTTTCTCTGAACTCAGATTGCATTTGTGATTATTTCTAATCTGTTTAGGATTTAATTATTCTCTACTTTTTGATTTACATGTGCCAGTTTCTTTTCCAACTAGAGTGGAAGCTTCCAGAGAACACTTACCACATCTAATACTTCTTTTTATGTCCCTGATATTTTTTTAAAGATTTTATTTTATTTATTCATGTGAGACACAGAGCGAGAGAGAGAGAGGCAGAGACACAGGCAGAGGAGAAGCAGGCTCCATGCAGGGAGCCCGATGTGGGACTCGATCCCGGGTCTCCAGGATCACGCCCTGAGCTGCAGGCTGCACCACCGGGGCTGCCCTGTCCCTGATATTTTTAACAGCCTAGGACACTTATTAAGTGATTAATAAATCTATTGACTAATTAAAATTCTTTTGCAGATGTTTTCTATCACTTTCTTTTTTAAGTTGAAAAACTATTTCATCAGGAAAAAAAAAAGTGATCCAACTTTATGTGTCTATCTACCACAAGTCTTTGGGCCAAAAAGACTCAAGAGCAGTGATGCTCTCATCAAGGTCATTCCCAAGTCCAACATCCACTAGAAACAGTAAGTAGGAAGACAGCACATCCCCCACCACAGTTTCTTCACATAATGAGGCATGCTGGGAGAAAAGAACATAAATGGGAAACTATAGAAGTATTGAAGAACAAGAAGAACAGGAAAATGGGCAGAGCAGAGGAAAGGAAGAAGTGGTTTGAACTTAGCAATGTAAATTAAGGTCCACAGTTCTGAGGGGACTGAATTTACAGAGCCAAGAACGTCCCAGAGACAGGATACCATGAATGGTATATTCTCATACACAACAGTAGCTCAGGATTTCAGCCCACACACATCCCACTTTGATATTCTGTGTTGTCAAAGTCCCTGATGGCCTCCACTGCGTCCTCTACCCAGTTCATGTGTAGGAAGGAAAATCTTTCACAATGTCACATTTGTCGATTAAACCACACACCTCAAACTTTGCCTGAAGCTATTTGTTAATAGAGGTGGGGCTAATGTTGCCCACATGCAACTCTGGAGTTTTTGCTCTTTTTCTTGCTGGCTTCCACATTGATGTCCACCCTGTGCAGTTTGTAGGGTAGAGGTTGCGTACAGATCCTTTGCTGCCATCTTGTCCTCCACGTGCCCAAATAAGTTTTTTTATTTCTTTAAAGATTTATTTATTGGTTTGAGAAGAGAGAGAGAGAGAGAGCAAGAGTGGGAGAGGCAGAGGCAGAGAGAAAGAGAATCCCAAGCTGACTACATGCTGAGTGTGGAACCCAGGGTGGGGCTCTATCCCAGAACCCTGAGATCATGACTTGAGTGGAAACCCAAAATCAGGGACGCCTGGGTGATTCAGCAGTTGAGTGTCTGCCTTTGGCTCAGGGCATGATCCCGGAGTCCTGGGATCGAGCCCTGCATCAGACTCCTTGCATAGAGCCTGCTTCTCCCTCTGCCTATGTCTCTGCCCCCCCCCGCCCATAAATAAATAAAATCTTAAAAAAAAAAAAAAAGAAACCCAAAGTCAGGGGCTTAATGGACTGAGCCACCCAAGCAACTCCAAAGTGATAGTTCTTAGTGATGCCACATTCTAGCACCTTCCCATACTGCTTAAAGAGTGAGCACATCTTCTGCTCTGTGGCCTTCTTGGGCATGTTTCCAAGGAAGAGCTTCATTATTTGGACACTGCCTGCAGGGAACTCAGCAGGGGCTCTTCCTTGTGGTGCAGATGTTTCTGACAAAATGCTAAAATGGCAATGGCCACATCAGTGATTCTGGGTAGAAGCTGCTATCATTTTAGATGGACTGGTACTCAGGTAACCCTGCATTTAGGTTATACAGCGACATCATTATCAATGCAAGAAGCAATGCCTAAAGCTGGACCAGTTAGGCCATTCTTCTCTGCTGACATTGGACAAATCACAGGGGAGAAATTGGATAGTTTCTTACTGCTATTTGGACTTGTCTGTACATTAGGCTTTCTGTTGCAAAGAATGAGAAAAGCAGTTTTTTGGAATTATTGAAAACCTAGAATTTTAGCCTTAATAAGCCTTATCATCTGTTGTCTTGGAATTTACTCATTTCTCTTTATAAACAAACATCTTTTATCAATATAAAATCTTAAATTATTAATATTTTAAGAAAATGTATCTTTTATTCCAATTTGGAACTTGAAAACCACACTATTTGAAAGAATTTATGACAGATTAAATTTATCTCTTTGGGTTGATTGAAAGGAGGAAATTAGAGTTCTGGCATAGCAGAACTTGAGGTTTTCTAAAAAATTCAGTAAAGAGCTTTAGTCTTAAGTAAGAGTGTGTGCGAGCCTGCATGTGCGTGTGTGTGTGTGTGTGTGTGTATTTTGTGGGAAAGGGTTGGGAAATATGTTGAAATCTCGTTTGGAAATATGTTGAATAATGCCTCTAATTCCTTTCCAGTGTTAAAATTTTGATAATGTGATGACCTTAAGCTCTATAGCTGATTCAAATAACTTTAATTACTTTGAGATGTTTCCTCATTTTAAAATGGAGAGATTGAATGGCTAATCTGCCTCAGTTTGTAGGAAACAGGGAAGATCATACTTGTCTGACTTTAGAAAATGACAAAGCTATAAAAATGCTTTTGTTATCATTGCTGTCTTTGAACTAATGATACACGTTTACATATATTTAAATTAGTCACTCATACTACTCAGTAATATAAAAATCCTCATATTCTGCTAACAGTGACCTGAGTTATCGTGGATTACGCCTGGAAATTATACATGCTGATGAAATTTTAGTGTGTGCTCAATTGTAAGCACTAACCCTAAAGTAAACCTGTTCCTGAGGTACCTGGGTGGCTCAGTGGTTGAGTGTCTGCCTTGGGCTAAGGGTGTGATCCCAGTGTCCTGGGATTGAGTCCTCGCATCTGGTTCCCCACAGGGAGCCTGTTTCTCCCTCTGCCTATGTCTTTGCCTCTCTCTCTCTATCTCTCTTGACTAAATAAATAAAATCTTTAATTGAAAATAAACAAACAAACCCATTCCTCACTACCTAGTAAATGTTTCTGAACTAATTATTGAGCTGCTATCAGCTGGAGTTGCTGACAATCATTAGGAACTTCCAAGCTCATTATGTGTTCAAAAATACAGCACTTGGCACCTTAAGAACTGCTAATTATGCCCAGATCCTAATCTTAATTTTCCAATTTATTGTGATTTCTTCATTATGTCCTAACAGTCTGAGTAAGCAGCTTATCTCCCAATATTTCCACTTGCCTAAACAGATGTTCTCTTTAAACAGATGTTGGCGCTTCCTGGGAAGGAGCCAGCCCTGTTTGAAGAGAAGAAATGATAATTTACTTAATCTTGTATAAAGCTTTAGGGGGAGGAATTGCATTGTTCTTTCCCAAACCCCTCCTCATTACCCACTGCCAGTGAAATTCAAAACACACAAAAAAGTAGAGGTAGCTCTGACTTTCTTTCTTTTGTTCAATTTTTTCTTCCTATCATTTCATGTCTCCCTCCATTTTTTCTTTTTAAAGTAGTGTTCTTGTAGTTTAAACTGATTGAAGAATTCAATTCATAATTAAAAATCTGATTTAAAAATTTGAAAATTATACTGTAATGTTCTCGTCATGTGTGTACAGTCAATGACAAAGATAAAATAGTCAATAGCATAAAATAATCTAAAATTAGTTGAGCTTATAGTTTCCTTACATCTCCATAATTTGTGTTGAGTGGGAAATCCATGACAGATACTGAAAACTAAGAAATTTCCTATGAATTGTGAATTTTGCAGTCTGTATAGGCTTGAAGTTTAATGTTATAAGAGAAAACAAATATGACCCTAAAGGATTATCTAACCACCTCATTCATGGGTAGAAAAAGCTAAAGTTCTGATAAATCCAGTGACTTACTTAAGGATATATGCAAACTGATTGTTGGTAGATCTACAAAGGAAAACAAGCTTGTTTCCCCACTATTTAAACATTTTATTTAGAAATCGAATTTAAAGAATTGATAACAGTCTTTCCCCCAGGTCCTGGCAAGGTATTCAGTATATGGTACATGTTCATTAAATATTTACTTTTAAGCAAATGCTTTTGTTTTATTAACATCTTTCTCATTAAGAAGTACTATTGAATCACAGTTATGGGTGATGGTTCAGGTACCACTATTATCTAGATTAAAAATCTGGCTCCTCAGTCAACAGTTATATTATCTTGCACAAATGATCTAATTTTCCTGTGCGTCCATCTCCTAAATTTCTGCAAAATGAGGATAATAATTAGATCTGCCTCATAGATTTTTATGAAGAGTAAATTAAAGCACTTGAAACAATGCTTGGCTAACACATAGTAAATGCTGAAAATGGGAGTTATTATTCTTTCTTTATGAATCAATAAAACACATTTTTATAGGAATGAAAGTATAATTTTTCTTTCATGAATACCATATAAAAATTGAGGCATAAGCATGTAATGGAGGTTATGAGGATGGGATCGAGTGGGGGTAAATTGCTTATTTTACAAATACATCTTTATTGGCAAAACCATTGACTGTAGGTTTCATTTAGTTGGAGAACATTTTTGGTGAGTCCATTTGAGTGCCATTTTTTATATTCTTTATATTCTTAGTTACATAACAACATAATCCAAAATCTTGAAGTGACTTTAGAGTTTCTATGGACTACTTTTATCCTATAGAAATATTGGTTTTGTTCCACTCTACAGAAAAGTTAGTATAACAAACTATTGAATCTAAGAGTAATTATAAATAAGAAAAAAGCAGATGAAACAAATTAATATAACTTTATTGGATGTACCCTATTGCTGGGAAAATAGAAGGAAGAGGTTGTTTGTACATTCTTTGCTCTCTTGTGGCCCTGTCAGGATTTTAGGAAGATATGTAGATTTTTTAAAAGATCTTATTTATTTATTCATGAGGGATGCACAGAGAAAGACAGAGACCTAGAGGGAGAAGCAGGCTCCCTGCGGGGAGCCCGATGCAGGACTCGATCCCCAGACCTGGGATCATGCTCTGAGCTGAAGGCAGATGCTCAACTGCTGAGCCACCCAGGTGTCCTGATATGTAGAATTTTAAAGAAAAAGACTAATGTTCTTGTGAAATTAGTCCATCTGTTTTTTAAGATTTCATTTATTTATTTTAGAGAGAGTGAGAGAAAGAACGAGTGTTGGGGGGGAGGGAGAGAATCTCAAGCAGAGAGGGGGAATCTCAATATTGAGTTTGGAGCCTGATGCTGGGCTCTATCTCATGACCATCAGATCACAACCTGAGCTGAAATGAAGAGTCAGATGCTTAACTGACTGCACCACTCAGGTGCCCCTAGTTCATCTATTTTTTAAGGAAGAAGCTGTTATATGGATGCTTATCATAAAAAAGTAATTTATTATATAATTTTTGCCAACAGATAAGCAAAATGGTTAGGTATTTTATTTTTCAGGTACTTTATTTTCTCTAAATTGGAGAGGAAAAGATTCATGATAGCAGTGGATCAATGAGTGAAACAATCAATCATGCCTTGCTCTTTGTGTTTTAAAAATCTTTATATGATTTTAAAGTCATGTTTATTGAAGTATAATTACATATTATAAAACCTAACCTCTTTTAAATGTACAGTTTGAGTTGTGATAGATGTACACTGTCATGCCATCAGCATTTCAGTCAAGATATAGACCATTCCTACTACACTAAAAATCTCCCTTGTGACCATTTGCAGAAAACCTCTATCTCTATTTCTCACTCTCAGTCCCAAGTAATCATTAATCTGATGTCTATCCCTAAACTTTTGCCTTTTCCAGAATATTATATACATAAACCCATATAGTACATAGTTTTTGGTGTCTGGTTAATTTCACTTAGTATAATATATTTGAGATTTGACCATATTATTGCATGTATCAGTAGTTTGTTCTTATTTATTTTGGAGTAGTATTCTATTTTATAGGTTGTCTTTTCACTTTGTAAATGGTTATCTTCACTGTGAAGAGGTTTTTTACTTTGATATCCCATTGATTCATTTTTAAAAATTTTGTTTCTTGTATTTTAGTTGTCATATCCAAAATACCATTGTCAAGATCCATATCTATATATTCTTTTTTTTAAGATTTTTATTTATTTATTCATGAGACACACAGAGAAAGAGGCAGAGACACACAGACAGAGAGAGAAGCAGGCTCCACATGGGGATCTCGATGTGGGACTTGATCCCAGTACCTCCTGGATCACGCCCTGGGACGAAGGCAGGTACTAAGCCTCTGAGCCACCTAGGCATCCCTCCTATGTATTCTTATAGGAGTTTTGTGGTTCCAGGTTTTATATTTAAGTCTTTAATTGATTTTGTGTTAATTTTTGTGAGTGGTATAAGATTTGGGTCTAGTTTCATTCTTTTACATGTGAATGTGCTATTACCTAAACATCATTCATGGAAGAGTCTTTTTTCCATTGATCATTCTTGAGTTCCTTGTCAAATATTAGTTGTCTGTACATCCTTCAGTTTATTGCTAGGCTCTTGATTATGTTCCCTTGATCAATTTTTCTGTTTTAATGCCAGTACCATCTGTTTTAATGACTACAGATTCATAGTATTGCTTGAAATCAGGAAGTATGATGTCTCCTGCTCTGTTTTTCTTTCTCAGGATTTTTTTGTTTTGTTTTGTTATTTAGAGTCTGTGGTTCCATACAAATTTGAGGAGTGTTTATTTACTTCTATTAAAAAAATAACATTGGAATCTTGATAGGAATTGCACTGAATCTATAGATGTCTTTGATAGTATTAACATTTTAACAATATTAATTTTTCCAATCTATAAACAAGGGATGATCTTCCATTTATTTTGTATTTTCTTTGATTTCTTTCATCAGTGTTTTATAGTTTTCAGAGTAGAGATCTTTTACCTTCTTAAATTTATTCCTAAGTATATTATTGTTTTTGATGCTATTGTAAATGGAATAAATTTTTAAACTTCTTTTACAGAAAATTCATTGCTAGTGTATAGAAATTCTACTGAGTTTTGTATGTTAATTTTGTATCTTGCAACTTTGTTGAATTTAGTGGGATCTAACAGTTTTTTCATTGAACTTTAGGTTTTTCTATTTTTAAAATCATGTCATCTGCAAATAGAGACTGTTTTAATTCCTCCTTTCCAATAGTGATACTTTTTATTTCTTTTGCTTACCCTATTGCTCTACTTAGAACTTCTAGTACTGTGTTGAAAGGAATGATGAGATTGGACACTTGACTTTTTTCTGATCTCAGGGGAAAAGCATCTAACCTTTCACCACTGAGTAGAATGTTAACTGTGGGCTTGTCATATATGGCCTTTATGTTAAATGAGATATGTTCCTTCTTTGCCTAATTTGTTAGAAATTTTTACTATGAATGGATGTTGAATTTTGTCAAATGCTTTTTCTGCATCTATTTAGGTGATCATATGATTCTTTTCTTTAATTCTATTAATGTGATGTATCACATTGATTGATTGATTTGCATATGTTGAATCATTGCATTCCACAGATATAACACATGTGATTATGGTGAGTGGTCCTTTTATGTGCTATTGAATTCAGTTTGCTAGTATTTTATTGAGAATTTTTGCATCCATTCATCAGGGATATTGGCCTATGGTTTTCTTTTTTAGTATTGTCCTTTTCTGGTTGTGGTATCAGAATAGTACTAGCCTCATAAAATGAGTTTGAGAGTGTTTTCTCAAGTTAGATATTTTGGAAAAGTTTGGAAGTGTGCATATCATTAAATATTTGATGAAATTTACTGGTGAAGATATCTAGTGCAGGGCTTTACTTTGTTGAGAGATTTTCAATTACTGATTCAGCCTAGTAAGAAGACTTACTGATTCAGTCTTCTTACTAGTAATTTGTTTAGATTTTCCTTTTTTTAAGATTACTTTTGAAAGAGAGAGAGAGGATGAGGAGAAGTGGGGAGGAGGAGAGGGCAGAGCCAGAGGAAGGAACAGATTCCTGGCAAAGCAGGGAGGCTAAACCCTACATGGGGCTGATCCCATGACCCAAGCCAAAGGCAGAAAGGCAGATGCCCGACCCACTGAGCCACCCAGGTACCCCTCTATTTAGATTTTCTATTTCTTCCTGATTTGGTCCTGTCAAGTTATATATTTCTCAGTTTTTTCATTTCTTCTAGGTTGTTCTGTTTGTTGGTATATGGTTGTTTCTGCTATAATCCTTTGAATTTCTGTGGTATCAGTTGTGATTTCTCCTTTTTCATTTATAAGTCTGTTGATTTGGGTGCCTTCTCTTTTTACCTTACTTAGTGTACCAAAGGGTTTGTCAATTTTGTTTATATTTTTGAAGAACCAACTCTTAGTTTGGTTAATCTTTTTTATTGTTTTTCTGTTCCCTCTTTTATTTATTTCTGCTCTAATCATTATAATTTATATTATTTTGCTAATTTTGGGCTCAGGTTGTTCTTTTTCTCATTACATAAGGCATAGGATTAGGTTATTTATTTGAGATCTTTCTTGGTTCTTAATGTAAGCACTTAATGCTGTGAACTTCCTACTTATAACCACTTTTACTGCATTCCACAAATTCTGGTAATGTGGTTTTCTTTTGTTTGTTTCAAGCAACTTTTTAATTTTCTGTTTAATTTCTTCTTTGATCCATTGGGTTGTTCAGGAAGAATTGTTTAATTTTAATATGTTCATTAATTTCCTAGTTTTCCATTTGTTATTGATTTCAGATTCATGCCATATGGTCAGAGAAGATACTTGGTTGATATTTCAGTCTTCTTGAATTTGCTAAGACTTGTTTTGTGTACTAAATTATTGTTGATTTATTGTTGATTCTAGAAAATATTCCATGTATGCTTGAAAAGAATGTATATTCTTCCATTGTTGGATAGAATGTTTTGTGTATGTCTGTTAGGTCCATTTAGTTTATAGGGCTGTTCAGACATTTTGTATTCTTATTGACTTCTTGTCTGGTTAATATATCCATTGCTGAGAGTGAGGTACTCAATTCTCCAACTATTATTGTGTTAATGTTTATTTCTACTTTTAGTTCTGTTAGTTTTTGCTTTATATATTTAGGTATTCCTGTGTTGGGTACATAAATATTTGCAATTATCATATCTTCTTGATGGATTGGCCCCTTTATTGTTATATAATGGCCTTCTTTGTATCTTTTTAGCATTTTTAGTTTCAAGTTTATTTTGTCTGATACAAGTATAGCTACCACTGCTTTATTAGGGGTTACTATTTGCTTGAAATATCTTTTTCCTTCCCTTCACTCTCCGTCTATATGGTTTTAAGGATAAAGTGAGTCTTTTGTAGACAGCCTATTGTTTGATCTCATATTTTAATCCATTCAGCCATTCTGTGTCTTGTAATTGAAGAATTCAATCTGTTTACATTTATTTATTTATTTATTTATTTATTTATTTATTTATTTATTATTTGTTTATTTATTTGTTTATTTTAATATATATTGTGTGCACAATGAAGGAAAAGTGATGCACAAGGGGTGAGGGTTGAGGGAAGGGAGGTGAGTTAAGGGTGGAAATAAAGACAGGGTAAGTCAAGTACGGCCCTACTCCTCAGGGAATTTGCATTTAAATTATTGATGGAGAAGGACTTACTATTGCAATTTTGTTAATTATTTTCTAGTTGTTTTGCGGGTCCATTATTCCTTCTTATCCTCCTGCTTTTTTTTTTTATGTGTGTTTTTATGTCTTTTGTATCAGTATACTTTAATTTCTTTATCATGTTCTTTTGTGTAATTACAAGGTTATCTCTTGTGGTTACCATGAGATTTACATAAAATATTTTAAGCTTATCACATCCTGTTTTAAACTGATGCAAGTTAGCTTCTTTAGAATTAGTAAACTTTACACTTCTAGGTTACTACTGTTACAATGTACATTTTTTCATGTTGTGTAACTAATAACAGATTATTGTAGTTATCATTATTTTTACTATTTTTTAGAGTTTCAAGTGAATTATGGACCACTTTTACTGTACTGAAGAATCTAACTAGACTATATATTTACCACTACCAGTGAGATATACACTACTTTTTTGTGTTTTTATGTTAGTTAGCATTATTTTACTTCTACTTAAAGACTCTTTTTAACATTTCTTGCAAGGCAGGTATAGTGGTAATGAACTCCTTCAGCTTTTGTTTGTTTGGGAAAGTGTTTCTAATTTCAGTTCTGAAAGACAGCTTTGGTGGACAGTTATTTTCATTCAATATTTTGAATATGTTATCCCTTTTTTGTCTGGTCTGAAAAGTTTCTGGTGAGAAATCTACCTTTAGTTTCTCTTGTATGTAACTTCTGTCTTTCCTCTTTCAGGCCTTAAAATTCTTTTTTTCCCTGACTTTTTTTTTTAAGATTTTATTTAATTATTCATGAGAGACACGCAGAGATAGGCAGAGACACAGGCCTCTGGGGTCCTGGGATCATGCCCTGAGCCAAAGGCAGATGTTCAACCACTTAGCCAAACAGACATCCCTTTCCTTGACTTTTGACAATATAATTATGTATCTTGGTGTACCTTTATTTATGTTTAACCTATTTGGCATCTTTTGGGCCTCATGAATCTGGACTGTCCATTTGTCTTCAAGTTTGGGTAGTTTTCAGCTATTATTGCTATTTTTGTGTGTCTTATGAATTCCTGGCCTTTCTTTACTCTTTTTCATTCTTTTTTCTTTGCTCCCCTGACTGAGTTAGTGTCCAATATCCTAACCTTCAGGTCACTGATTCTTTCTTCAACATGATCAAGTCTATTTTTGAATCTTTGTGTTGAATTCTTCAGTTGTTGTATTTTTCAGCAGTTACTGTATTTTTGAACTCTAGGACTCTGTGTCTTTTTCTTTCTTTCTTTCTTTCTTTCTTTCTTTCTTTCTTTCTTTCTTTCTTGATGGTTTCTCTTTCCTTCTTGAAATTCTCATTTTGTTCATGAGAATTTCCTTCTCATTGTTTTCTTAATTTTGTTTGGTTATCTGTCTGTGCTTTTTTTATAGTTCACTAAACTTCCTTAAGAAGATTGATATTCTGAATTCTTTGTCTAACGGTTCATAGATCTCCATTTTTTTAAGGGCATATTGGAGTTCTATTAGTTTCCTTTGGTGGTATCATATTTAACTGATTTTCATGATCCGTGATTCCTTACATTGGTATCTGTGCATTTGAATAATTGGGATCCTCTTTCAGACTTACAGATTTGCTTTGGCAGAGAGACAATCTTTCACCAGTCAGCTTGGTTTGGGTTTCTAGGTGTGTCTTCTAGTAATGTCCTTGGGCTGGTGGGGCCTTCTATTATGGTCTATTTTGGGCTAAGGCAACTGTTCAAGCTCTGAGGATAGGGACGGGGATTGTATCTGTAGCTGAGAACAGTTGGGTAGGACTGCTGGCTTGGTTCCCTGCCCATGTGAAATGATAGGTTGGGCTTCATAGTTGCTTGAATTCTCTGGTAAGGCTTACTAGATATTAGGAACTGGGTACTATATTCACTAGTAGATGGGGGTAAGAATTAGCTTCCCTGATCTGGCAGGGCAGCAGGATGGGACCCAGGGCTTATACAGGTCATTATTTGGGCACCTGAGTCAGTCCAGAGTGTGAACTGAATCCCCTGGTCAAGTGAGGCCACCAGTTTTGCTCTGCAGATTGGGGAAATCACAAGCTGTGCTCTTTGTCCAAGTGTCAGTAAACATAAGACTGAATGGGCTATGTATCTTCCCATGTGCTTTGGTTGGATTCCCTGGTTTGACAGGTTGAAGGTTGTATTTTGCAATGAGTAGGACTATGAATTAGATTCCTCTGCCTGGAGGCAGTGGAAGAAGTAGCCCTGAAGTCAATAAACTTCTTTGTTGTCTTAATTAAAGCCAACCTGCACCCCAAGTTCCCTGAAGAAATAGGGCCACTGGCTTTGCAGAAATTATCTCCTGCTTTTCTGATAAGAAAGAGTGGGGATGTATCTCAGCTCCCTTAGCTGGGTGGGTGGGAGAGAGGCTCCTTTGGGTTACTATTAATTTCCCAAACAGGCTTCTCAGTTAGGAGGAACTTGGAGCAATCCAGCCTTGGATATAAATTTATCCATTTTCCTGTAGGTAGCATAGCAATACTCTATGCCTCATATTGGCTTTTCTTTTGGGGGGTAGGGTAGCGATCAGCTTTTCTTGCCTGACTCTTGTTCCAAGCACTGCTTGGTCAGCACAGCTTCCAGAAGTGGTTTCCAGCCCTTCTGGTCAAATGGGGGTAGAACACATTCTTTGCAGTGGATGAGTCTGTTTTTCAGCTTCTTGGGCAAACCAGGCTCTAGAGCCTACAAAACTCCTTATTTGAAGATCTGAATCTGGCAGATCTACACCCTACCAGATTCTCTGTCCAGAGTATACCCTTGACTTGGTTCTGCAGATGAGCAAAATTGCTGGTTGGGATTATTAACTTGGGTACTGAAGGTATGAATTCCATCTGACGAGATCCATGTGCTGTTTATCTCAGGTGCCTCCCTGCCTTCTCTATCGTAGATTTCCAGCAATTGAACACTGCAGATTCCTTTACAATCCCTGTGGTGCAAGATCAGATTAGGGTTTCTGGCCAAGTGGCACACAGTCATGGGGATTTGGCTTGTTGTACCCACTGGGTTCTTTTTTTTTCCACTGGAGGAACCAGAGGCTCAGGGGAGACCTGTCTGCATGGTGCTACACTGAACTAGGGGAAGAGCAGTGTGGTCAATATGTAGCTGCTTCTCTTATTCTAACACAGTCTTTCTTGGCCTACGTGGTGCAGGGGAGTACATTAGCATTATCCCTATATTCTTGGATTCTCTCGGTAGTGTCTTGTTTTTGAATAGTTGCTAGTTGTTCTTGTGAGGGAGAGTGAAGTCAGAAGCAACCTATGTCACCATCTTGGTGACATCACTTGAAAAGTTTTAGGCTATATCCTAGATTCAAGTATTTTATCAGACGTGGGTATTACAAATATTTTCTTCTTGTCTGTTGGTTATATTTTAATTTTTAATTATCTTTTGAAGAGCATAAGTTTATAATTTTTGTGAGGCCTAATTTGTCAAGTTTTTTCCTTTTATGGTTCAGATTAAAAAAGTAATCTTGGTCTATAATTTATTTGGAGTCAATTTTTATATAAGATGCAAAGTAAACATGAATATTCTTTCTTTCTCCTTTGGCATATAAATGTCCAATTGTTATGGCACTGGTTTTGGAAAGAAAAACCCACATTGAATTATCTTGGCACCATTTGTCAAAAATAAAGTGACCATATCTGTGTGGGTCTATATTTAGGTTCTCCATTCCATTTTATTGATCTGTATGTCTAATCTTTAAGACAGTATCACACTACCTTGATTTTTATAGCCTTATATAAATATTAAAGTCAGGTAATGCAGATTCTCCAACTTTGGTTTTCTTTTCAAGAAGAAATGCTATGTCATTAGCATGTCATATACATGCTTTGGCATTGTATAAGTTTCAAATCAGCTTGTAAATTTTTACCAAAAAAAATCTATTGCAGTTTTGTTTGAGAATATGATAAATCTGTTGGTCAATTTGGGGAAAATTGGTCTCTTAACAATATTGAGTTTTCCAGTGAATGAACATAATATGTCTCTCCATTTTATTTAGGCCTTTAAAAATTTCTCTTGGGATTTTAATAGTATTCAGCATAAAAATCTCACATTTGTTAGATTCATCTCTAAATACTTCTCATAAACTATTTCTACTTAACAAATACCTCATGATTTTAGAGTGTGGTGGTAAGCAGGTATGTTTACCAGTACTCCAGTTTTCCTTTTATTGGACTTATGTCATGCTTATCTTTTACTGCCTCTTTGAAGATAAGCCTACTTTGGCCACTAAAACATTTCTAAGCAGAAGTCTAAGAGTTGGTGAGCAAGTCACCCTTCATCTTGCCCCATCACTATGAAAAAAGTACAGGAAAAATGATGTATGTTCATATATGTAATATGTGCCAGGATGACTGGAACGTAGGGTACGAAATGTGAGGAAGCCTAGAAAAGTAGTGATCAAGATCATGATGACATTTAGTACTGAGCAAAAAGCGTTTGAGCTTTATTTGAAAAGCAGTGAAGGAACTTCTGATGGTTTGTGAACAGGGGAATGAAATTACTTCTAGAATGGCAAATCTAGAATAGGAAGGAGTTGGTTGAAAAAGAGGAAATACTAATGATAGAATGATTAGGGAACTATTCCACCAGTTTGTTGAGATGAGGAGAGTTGTCTATGTTTGTAATAGAGCAAATAGAAAAAAGTCACTATTAGAGAGAAATAGTAGAATTGATAAATAATTGAATGTAGTAAACAGAGAAGAAAAAAAATCTTTGAAAGAAAATCTTCTCTGGCAGTAACATAGATGACTTTTCTTTTGGGGGCACTCTTTGGTAAATACACACGTTTACTGTATCAGTAGAGAGGGGGCTATCATGTAACAATCACCTTCTTAGAATTTCAGTTTTTGCTGGAGTGTTCAATGGGGTTCATATTTTCTTCATGGGATGGTATGAAGGGTGGGAAGGAGAGTACCAGAGAAATATTCTAGATTCTAAGACTCAATAAGAAAAACTTCCTGACTTGGTATATAGAAATAGTGAAGGTGTTTTGTTTGGTCAGCTCTTTTACTTGGTACTTGAAGTACTCTGTGAGCAGTCATGAGTGGGCTATCCCTGGAGTATTTCTAACTTTGAATCTAGGACCTCTTATGAGACTGAGTTTCATTTTTCTTATTTTTCTAATCAGAGCTAGAGGGTAAGCTTGCTAACATAAAAGACAAAATGTGAACATAACTGTGTTTATTCTCATGAGAAAATCTGGTGCTTTTCCAGCTTTGCTTTCTCACGTGAGAGACAAACATATTTTCAACAGTTTAAGTGTCCTCTCCCGCCTCTGTTCTGCCCAGACTCTGTAGAGCTTAAAGCTGGGTTGCCTGTGAGAGTGGTTGTGACCTGCTGCCTATTTTCAGAACATCAGTTTTGCTGTCTGGTGCATGGAATTTCCTCCCTAGATTTTGGAATTAGAGTTCTAGTAATGCCTTAGAGCAGAGCCTTGCTGTAATTTATCCATTTTGCCTCATAGCTCCCCAATGCTTTGAGATATATTCGTGCACAGTGAAGGAGTTTTTACATATCTTGTATTATTTGTCGGTTCACCTGGAAAGTATACACATGTAAAAGGCCATTCATTATAGTTGCCAGCTTTGTCAACAGTGTATGTCCTGAGGACTGATCTGACTGCCACCAGTATGCTGCTTAGATTTGGCTTGGGGAATCCATGTCTGTGTTTTACATTTTTAAAATGAAATTCTGTAGTATGTAATTGGCAGTTAAAAAAAAAAGTGCTTATATTTGAACACTAGAATCTAAGGCAGTTTTGGAGCTAAATCTTGTTGCTTCTCTTCAGTGCTGAAGAATGTATAAAGAATGACTTTGGAAGTACCCTAGCTAGGAGCTAGGAGTTTCAGATAATCAGTACAATATTTCTCATTGGAACAAAGTAGGTCTTCTCCCTTGCATTTGCTTAATTTAGTGATTAATAATAATGAAAAGATATACAGTGAAAATAGTGTCCTCAGCTGTGTATTAAAATCTGTTGTCAATCTAGTATGTTTTAAGAATTGAGAAGAGGACTGCAGCTGTCTGCTGTGTCTGCCAAGTGGTATCCAGACACCATGGTGGACTTAGACAATTTGCAGAAAAGCTCATCATCTCTAGGCATGAACTCTCTCTTCCTATTCCGTCCATTTCTTTTATTCTTGATCTCTGGTCTCTCCGCATACCTCTTTGTTTTTTTTTCATTTAGATCAATTTCCAAATTTCATTCCCTTTTCCCTGACAAAATGGTAATGATTTTATCTCCTATAATATAGAATTTTTTGGCATATTTTTTACTGGAGTTCATTTTGCCAACATACAGTGTAACACCTAGAGCTCATCCCGTCAAGTGCTCCCCTCAGTGCCCGTCACCCAGTTACCCCATCCCCCCCTGCCCATCTCCCCTTCCAATACCCCTTGTTTGTTTCCCAGAGTTAGGAGTCTCTCATGGTCTGTCACCCTCACGGATATTTGCCACTCATTTTCTCTCCTTTCCCCTTTAATCCCTTTCACTATTTTTTATATTCCCCATATGAGTGAAACTCATATAATGTTTGTCCTTCTCCGATTGACTTACTTCACTCAGCATAATACCCTCCAGTTCCATCCACGTTGAAGCAAATGATGGGTATTTGTCATTTCTAATGGCTAATATTCCATTGTATATATATAGACCACATCTTCTTTATCCATTCATCTTTTGATGGACACCGAGGCTCCTTCCCCATTGGCTATTGTAGACATTGCTGCTACAAACATCAGGGCGTAGGTGTCTCGGTTTTTCACTGCATCTGTATCTTTGAGGTAAATCCCTAGCAGTGCAATGACTGGGTGTAGGGTAGCTCTATTTTTAACTCTTTGAGGAACCTCCATTTAGTTTTCCAGAGTGGCTTCAACGGTTCACATTCCCACCAACAATGCAGGAGGGTTCCCCTTTCTCCACATCCTCTCCAACAATTGTTGTTTCCTGTCTTGTTAATTTTCACCATTCTCACTGGTATGAGGTGGGATCTCATTGTGGTTTTGATTTGTATTTCTCTGATGGCAAGTGATGCAGAGCATTTTCTCATGTGCTTGTTTGCCATGGGTATGTCTTCTTTGATGAATTTCTGTTCATGTCTTCTGCCCATTTCATGATTGGATTGTTTGTTTCTTTGCTGTTGAGTTTAAGTAAGTTCTTTATAGATCTTGGATACTAGCCCTTTATCTGATATGTCATTTGCAAATATCTTCTCCCATTCTGTAGGTTGTCTTTTAGTTTTGTTGACTGTTTCTCTTGCTGTGCAGAAGCTTTTTATCTTGATGACTTCCCAATAGTTCATGTTTTCTTTTGTTTCCCTTGCCTTCATAGAGGTATCTTGCAAGAAGTTGCTGTGGCCAAGTGCAAAAAGGGTGTTGCCTGTGTTCTCCTCTAGGATTTCGATGGATTCTTGTGTCACATTTAGATCTTTCATCCATTTTGGGTTTATATTTGTGTATGGTGTAAGAGAATGGTCCAGTTTCATTCTTCTGCACATGGCTGTCCAATTTTCCCAACACCAGTTATTGAAGAGACTGTCCTTTCTCCAGTGCATAGTCTTTCCTGCTTTGTCGAATATTAGTTGACCATAGAGTTGAGGGCCCATTTCTGGCTTCTCTGTTCTATTCCATTGATCTATGTGTCTGTTTTTGTGCCAGTACCACACTGTTTTGATGATCAC
Source organism: Canis lupus baileyi (assembly GCF_048164855.1). Classification (NCBI taxonomy): domain Eukaryota; kingdom Metazoa; phylum Chordata; class Mammalia; order Carnivora; family Canidae; genus Canis; species Canis lupus. The sequence goes on from NC_132857.1 coordinate 15,657,259, forward strand.
AGCTTTTTAGTACAACTTGAAATCCAGCATTGTGATGCCCCCAGCTCTGGTTTTCTTTTTCAATATTCCTCTGGTTTTCAGGGTCTTTTCTGATTCCAAACAAATCATAAGATGATTTGTTTCAACTCTCTGAAGAAATTCCTATTTTGATAGGGATTGCATTAAATGTGTACATTCCCATGGGTAGCATTGACATTTTCACAATATTAATTCTTTCAATCCATGAGCATGGAATATTTTTCCATCTCTTTGTGTTTTCCTCAATTTCTTTCAGAAGTATTTTGTAGTTTTAGGGTATAGATCCTTTACCCCTTTGGTTAGGTTTGTTCCTAGCTATCTTATGCTTTTGGGTGCAATTGTAAATGGGATTAACTCATTAATCTCTCTCTTTATTTCTCTTTCTTCAGTCTCATTGTTAGTGTATAGAAATGCCACTGATTTCTGGGCATTGATTTTGTATCCTGCGATAGCCAAATTGGTATGAGTTCTAACAATCTTGGGGTGGGGTCTTTTGGGTCTTCTATGTACAGTATCATGTCACTGCAAAGAGGGAGAAATGACTCTTCTTTGCCAAATTGAATGCCTTTTTTTTTTTTTTTTAATTGATTGCTGAGGCTAGGACTTCTAGTACTATGTTCAAAGCAGTGTTGACAGTGGACATCCTTGTCTTGTTCCTGATCTTTTTTTTTTAATTTCTTTTTATTTATTTATTCATAGAGACAGAGAGAGAGAGAGAGAGGCAGAGACACAGGCAGAGGGAGAAGCAGGCATCATACAGAGAGCCTGACGTGGGACTCGATGCAGGGTCTCCAGGATCACGCCCTGAGCTGCAGGCGGCGCTAAACTGCTGCGCCACCGGGGCTGCCCTTTTTTCCTGATCTTAAGGGAAAGTTTCCCAGTGCTTCCCCACTGAGAATGGTATTTGCTGTGGGCTTTTTATAGATGGCTTTTAAGATGTTGAGGAATGTTCCCTCTATCCCTACACTCTGGAGTTTTGATCAGGAATGGTTGCTGTATTTTGTCAAATGCTTTCTCTGCATCTATTGAGAGGATCATATGGTTCTTGTTTTTTCTCTTGTTGATATGATCTATCACGTTGATTGCTTTATGAGTGTTGAACCAGCCTTGCATCCTGAGGATAAATCCCACTTGGTCATGGTGAATAATATTATTAATGTATTGTTGGATCCAATTGGATAGTATCTTGTTGAGAATTTTTGCATCCATGTTCATCAGGGATATTGGTCTATAATTCTCCTTTTTTTTGGTGGGGTCTTTATCTGGTTTTGGAATTAAGGTGTGCCTCATAAAACGAGTTTGGAAGTATTCAATCCCTTTCTATCTTTCAGAACAGTTTTAGTAGAATAGGTATTGTTCTTCTTTAAATATTTGATAGAATTCCCCAGGGAAGCCATCTGGCCCTGGACTTTTGTGTCTTGGGAGGTTTTTAATGACTGCTTCAATTTCTTGCCTGGTTATTGGCCTGTTTAGATTTTGCATTTCTTCCTGATCTAGTATTGGTAGTTTGTGGTTTTCCAGAAATGCATCCATTTCTTCTAAATTCCCTAATTTATTGGCATATAGCTGCTCAATATATGTTTTTAAAATCGTTTGTATTTCCTTGGTGTTGGTAGTGATCTCTCCTTTTTCATTTGTGATTTTATTAATTAGAGTATTTTCTCTTTGTTTTTAATAAGGCTGGCTAATGGTTTGTCTATCTTATTAATTATTTCAAAGAACTAACTCTTGGTTTTGTTGATCTGTTCTACAGTTCTTCTGGTCTCTATTTCATTGAGTTCTGCTCGATTCTTTATTAACTCTCTTCTTCTGCTTGGTGTAGGTTTCATTTGCTGTTCTTTCTCCAGTCCCTTTAGGTGTGAGGTTAGCTTTTGTATTTGAGTTTTTTCCAATTTTTTGAGGGATGCTTGTATTGCAGTGTATTTCCCTCTTAGGACTGGTTTTGCTGTATCCCAAAGATTTTGAACAGTTGTATCTTCATTTTCATTAGTTTCCATGAATCTTTGTAATTCTTCTCTAATTTCCTGGTTGACTCATTCATCTTTTAGCAGGATGCTCTTTAACCTCCACATGTTTGAGTTTCTCCCAAATTTCTTCTTGTGATTGAGTTCTAGTTTAAAAGCATTGTGGTCTGAAAATATGCAGGGGACAATCCCAATCTTTTGGTATTGGTTGAGACCAGTATGTGGTCTATTCTGGAGAAAGTTCCGTGTGCACTTGAGAAGAATGTGTATTCTGTTGCATTCAGATGCAAAGTTCTGTATATATCTGTGAAATCCATCTGGTCCAGTGTATCATTTAAGCTCTTATTTCTTTGGTGATGTTGTGCTTAGAATATCTGTCATTTGCAGAAAGTGCCATGTTGAAGTCTCCTACTATTTGTGTATTATCTAAGTGTGTCTTAACTTTGGTTATTAATTGATTGATATACTCGGCAGCTCCCACATTAGGGGCATAAATATTCATGATTGGGCAGCCCTGGTGGCTCAGCAGTTTAGCACTGCCTTCAGCCCAGAGTGTGATCCTGAAGACCGGGGATCGAGTCCTACATCGGGCTCCCTGCATTGGGCTCCCTGCGTCGGGCTCCTCTGCCTCTCTCTCTCTCTCTCTCTCTCTCTGTCATTCTCTTTCTCTGTGTATGTCTCCCATGAATAAATAAATAAAATCTTTGAAAAAAATAAATATTCATGATTTTTAGGTCTTCTCGTTGGGTAGACCCTTTAATTTGATATGGTGTCCCTCTTCATCTCTTACTACAGTCTTCGGGATAAACTTTATCTGATATGAGGATTGCTACCCCTGCTTTCTTTTGAGGACCATTTGAATGGTATATGGTTCTCCAACCTTTGATTTTCAGGCTGTAGGTGTCCTTAGGTCTAAAATGAATCTCTTGTAGACAGCAAATAGATGGGTCTTGCTTTTTTATCTAGTCTGAAGCCCTGTGTCTTTTGATAGGATCATTAAGCCCATTCACATTCAGAGTTACTATTGAAAGATATGAATTTAGTGTCATCATAATACTTATTCAGTCCCTGTTTTTGTGGATTATTTCTTTGGGCTTCCTCTTTCTTTTAGGGTCCCTCTTTAATATTTCTTGCAGAGCTGGTTTGGTGGTCACATATTCTTTCAGTTTCTGCCTATCTTGGAAGCTCTTTATCTCTCCTTCTATTCTGAATGAGAGCCTTGTTGGATAGAATATTCTTGGCTGCATGTTCTTCTCATTTAGGACCCTGAATATATCCTGCCAGCCCTTTCTGGCCTTCCAAGTCTCTGTGGAGAGGTCTTCTGTTAATCTAATATTTCTCCCTATATAAGTTAGGGATCTCTTGTCTTTTGCTGCTTTAAGGATTTTCTCTTTATCTTTGGAATTTGCAAGTTTCACTATTAAATGTCAAGGTGTTGAACGGTTTTTATTGATTGGGGGGGGGGCGGACCTCACTATCTCCTGGATCTGAATGCCTGTTTCCCTCCCCAAATTAGGGAAGTTATCAGCTGTGATTTGCTCAAATATGCTTTCTGGCCCTCTGTCCCTCTCAGCGCTCTGGAACCCCAATTATACGTAGATTTTTTCCTTCTGAGGCTGTCATTTATTTCCCTTAACCTTTTAAAGACCTCATGGTCTTTTAATTGATTTTCTCTTTTTTCCTTAGCTTCCCTCCTTTCCATCAACTTGTCTTCTATGTCACTCACTCTTTCTTGTACCTCATTAACCCTCATTGTTAGGATCTCCAGTTTGGATTGCATCTCATTTAATTGATTTTTAATTTCAGCCTGATTAGATCTCAATTCTGCAGTTATGAAGTCTCTTGATTCCTTTATGCTTTTTTTCCAGAGCCACCAGTAGCTTTGTAATTGTGCTTCTGAATTGGCTTTCTGACATCGAATTGTAATCCAAATTCTGTAACTGTGGCAGAGAGTATTGTTTCTGATTCTTTCTTTTGTGGTGAGTTCTCTGCTCAGTGCAGAGTGGCTGTATGAGCAGGCTGAGTTAAGAATATCAACCAGACCTAAGTAAATTTCACCCTAGATGATTCTGCTGAGGTCAGAGACTAGAAATTGAAAACAAAGATCTGAACAAAATAAAACAAAAGGACCACTAAAGTGAGAAACAAATTTTAAGACAAAGTAGTAAAAAATAGAAGGCCAAGAATCCCAAAGAAGAAGAGGAAAAAAAAAGATAAAAGAAAAAAGGAGAAGAAAAACCGTGGTGGGGGGGCAGACTGGGAGATGGTGGTGGTGACAAAGTTGTAGTGGAGGGAGAATGTAGTCTACCTGAGGGGTTCTAGAGGGTGTTCCTCTTGTTTCTGAGTATATTAAGTTCTGTATGTTAGAAGATGCTCAGTTCCAAATTTATATAAACCAGAAATACTTGTAGAAGGCCCCAACATTGACCACCAAAACATAAATGAGATAAAAGAGGGGGCAGAATGGGAATGAGGAATCTCACAGAATGAACCAGCACAGTATACCACTTGTTTCTCGGTGCATGCTGATCATGCTTTAGAAGGTATTAACTTCCACCAAGTGTAGAACAAAATGAGGCAGAGAAAACAACACACACACACACACACACACACACACACAAATCTTGTATATCTCCCAAAATTTAGTTGAGTATGTTGAGGGAATCTAGAAGTGGAAAATATATCTAGAATCTGTAATTGTAGAAATATGAAAGTCAAAAGAAGCATGTCAAAAATGAAGAGGTGGTAAAATATTGTAGTCTGATATAAGAATGAGTTGTACTGGAAAAAGGAAGAAAAAATATAGGAGGGGGACCCTCTAGTTCTATATACTATAAATCCCTCTGACTTCCCCTGCAGCTTTACAGCACTGCTGGGTCAAGAACTTGCACTTCCCCTGTCCTTCCAGCTGGTCTTCTGGGGGAGGGGCTGCTGTGCTGATTCTCAGGTGTGTGCACCTGGGGGAGCTGCCCTGCCCCTTGCCAGGTGCACGGCTCAGTGGCAGCTGTTTACCCCATGTGGCCCCTGTTCCTTGGAGGCCCCGCTCTATCCTAGGCACAGGGTGACACCGGGAGGAACAACTACACTGGCCGCGGCCAGCTCTCCAGCTCTGGAGACAGCTCCCGCAGCAGCTCCCAGTCTGTAGCGGCCTAGATGCTCCGGGGGTGGGGTGGGGGCGCTGACCTGCACAGCTTGGGGGCACCCGGTGGCAGGAGCATCCTCATTGTCCTGGGCCCTCCCTGACTCCGCCTATCCCAGGGGGAGCACAGGATCCTGGGCTGTGCCCCCTGGTGCCCTGGGATCTGGGGCCTGCGCTGCTGGAATCGTGCTCCTGGGCCGTACTCCCGAAAGCAGCAGGGTGCAGCCCCCTCCCCCAGAGCCCACCCTGAGCTTCTCCGAAGGCCCTGCCTGGTTGAGTGCCTGGGCGCACTCCAACCCTTTACCAAGCTCGGCCCACAGTCTGTGGCTCACTCTCCCCGAGGCGCACCTCCTCTATCAATGACTCCGGGAACCTGGAGGCTCCACTGCCCACTCCTGCGGTCCTGCCTGAGTTCCCTGCTAAGCGCCTCTCCGTCCTGGAAGAATCTGGTGCAGATTTTTTACAGTTCCTGCTTCTCCGGGGCTAGGCTTTCCTGTCCCAGAGGCTTTTGCAGCCGGCCTTAGCCCGGCTCCTCAGGGCCCCTCCCCCACTTGATTCTTTTTTTTTTTTTTTTTTTTTTTTTTACTTTCATTTTTTTTTTATTGGTGTTCAATTTACTAACATACAGAATAACACCCAGTGCCCGTCACCCATTCACTCCCACCCCCCGCCCTCCTCCCCTTCTACCGCCCCTAGTTCGTTTCCCAGAGTTAGCAGTCTTTACGTTCTGTCTCCCTTTCTGATATTTCCCACACATTTCTTCTCCCTTCCCTTATTTTCCCTTTCACTATTATTTATATTCCCCAAATGAATGAGAACATATAATGTTTGTCCTTCTCCGACTGACTTACTTCACTCAGCATAATACCCTCCAGTTCCATCCACGTTGAAGCAAATGGTGGGTATTTGTCATTTCTAATAGCTGAGTAATATTCCATTGTATACATAAACCACATCTTCTTTATCCATTCATCTTTCGTTGGACACCGAGGCTCCTTCCACAGTTTGGCTATCGTGGCCATTTTTTATTTTATTTTTTTCCACCTTCCTACCTTGTTGGAAACGAAAACCCTTCTCTCTGTAGTGTTCCAGCTATTCTCTCTTTAAATCTCAGAATTTAAACCTCAAATTTGTAGGTTTTCAGTATGGTTTGAAAGTAATCTAGGTAAGTTGATGGGACCAGGTGAGTTGAGGACCCTACTCCTCCACCATCCTGCCTCACACCCATCATATAGAATTCTTTTTAGACATGATGAGATATAGGTGCTAGTTGTCCTTGATATGTTTATTTGTCCATTTTTGGTTTTCATTTCAATAGTATATTTATGTCTTTGGGTGAACTTAGGACATTAAGGTACCATTTAGGGTACTTTTCCTGAAACACCTAAGTAACAAATTTCCCCTATCTAGAAGTGGTCATAGCAGTCCCCAGAGTCCTTATCAATAAATAACTTGATACTAAAAATTACCTACTTACTACATAAAGCATGGTGGAAAAATGGAATGGAAACTGACATATGAATTTGGTTCAAAATATAAATTTAATATATGTATATGTTTTTGTCAATGGAGACTGACAAAGGAAGATTGTTTTCTAGAGGTTATTGTGGTTATTTGACTTTAGTTGAGAATATTTTTAGACTCAAAGTACAAGTAACATAAACTATATGTTCTCAGGTTCCAAGTGTTTATTCATAGGAAGAAATATCAACTTCAAAGGAAGCTTTCATATGAAGAAACAATTTGAATGAACAGAAAAATGATGGACTAGAGAAGGCTGAATTTGAGAAGTAATGATAATATACCACTATTTCATTTTGCATAAGAGAGCATTAAGAGATGTTTAAAAAATAAAAATTTGGAGTTAGAATTTCCAGACACCTGAATGTTGAATATGATCTGGTGACATAGATTCTTTTGGTATTATCCTAGTCAGTGGGTAAATTAGATAGCTATAGATGTAACTTTAACAGTTATAATAATATAAATACTTCTAATGCTTGATATTTTTCTAGTAGATCTGGTAGATAATGGAAAATATCTTTGTAGGACTAAACTTACAAGACTGCTTAATTTATATGAGGGAGTAATGTAGGTGCTAGGATAATCTGGTTCACATTTACCCCTCTGGTTCCTATATTATATATCAATATAGAGGGGATAGTTCAACACTCAATTAGATACAATCTTTCCCCAGTGGATTTAACACTAAAAATAAATAGATTTCCAATCAGAATGTGGTGTTATTCATTCATAAAATGAAAATAATTTCAAGTAGGAGCATGTGTGTGTGCAAACTCATACTGCTGATATATATATGGCACATGTTTTTTTTGCCACACAGGGATACAAATGAGAAAATTAGGCTATATGTCTTGATTAAAGTTTCATTATATGAGCATTTAAAAAAACAGTGCCCATGAAGCAACATTCTGATATTTTACCCTGGCTTTGCTATCCTTTTGGGTAGCAACGTGTTCCTTGTCTAACAAACAAGCTTGATGTTATTAGTGCCACAAGGCTCTTCCCATGTGGTATAGATCTGTCTCATTTCTCTGAAATGTATTCTCTTGCATTCCAAAGTCTTTCCTATATTTCCTCTGAAGAAATCATTTCTAATTTAGAAAACTTTGTAGATGGAATCCATATATCATTTTACTATTTAGTGGGGAAGGAACTTTCTTCTTTGGATACTGGATAATAATAGATTTTGTGGGTATTTCAGCAATATGGCTAGATTCTCTGTGAAAGAATTGCTTTCATGCTGTTATTTAAAAGAAGAATAACAGCCTTTGTTATTGAAGGAATTGCTTCTTTTCATCGAAAATCCTGATGTATCTAATTGACTCCGAGGATATTCCCTTTCTGTCCATGCTGAGATTCTGCCTCCAGCATAGATGTTGAAACCACAGATGTCCACTACACCAGACTAGAAGCATTATATTTAAAATAGTTTCTTACTTTCAAGCATCAAAATTGAAGATGTGATCACAAATAAAAACTCTTTTTTGTATAATAGTTTAAAAATGGAGAGACATTTCTGGCAAAGATGACATTCTACATTTTGAGCATTTTTAGGGGAGATGAGAAGCAGATTGTCATTGATTATTCATAATATGTTCTTAGAGAAGAGTTTAATAAGCACAATGTTCTGGAAAACACAGCTTTGGAAGGGTCACGTTGCCTGGCCACATGTTACATATTAAGGAGAATTAATACGATTGGAGATAATTTCTGCTGTGGTGTTACTGCTGCTTGTTAAAGCAAGAGCTGGAGGGTATGTGAACTAAATGTTCCTTAGTTCATAGGGTAGTGCATGATACATTTCTTTTTAGCTCTTCACACAAAGTTATAAATTGAATGAGCTGTAAAAGAAATCCAAAGGAATTTTCAGAGCACAAGTGTTTATTGAGGGCTATTCTTGATCAAATAGCTACTTGGCTATATTATCTGAAGAGCATCACATAATCTCTAACTGCTTTAATTACTTCATAGGTCAGTTACAACTCAGTCTGTGTCTACATTGCACCATTGCAGCTATTTAAAATCAATGGACTGACTCTGAAAATGAGTTCAACTGATTCTGTCTTTCCCTTGAGTTGACAGGTTTGTTTGGGTGCTATGTAGACAAAGCCTCATTTATCAGCAGTAAAATCCCATCCATTTAAACTACTGATACATAATTTGTGTTGTTTTGACTTGGGTGGATCTAGCGTTTATCTTAGTATGTTCTGTCAAAGATAATAAAATTAGTATGCTAATAGCATAAACTAAATAACTATAGAGGAGATAGGATCAAGATGGAGAAATGAGCACATGATCTTATTTTCTCCTCTACCTCAAGTTCCTAGATTAAACAGAGAAAATATTTAGATATTTTAAAATAATGAGTCCATAATAACACTATAGAAGAAAGAGAATGACTGTAATAAAACATGGAATCAGTTGACTAAGGAAACTATGTACCCCCCCCCAAACTACACAATAGGATCATGCAAAGTATATGAGGCGATCCCTAAGGGGTCTCTACATTTAAGAACTTCTGATCTAAGGGACAGACGAATCCCTGGGGAAAAATAAAAGCAATTGATTGGGATGTCATAGTCGGACAAGCAGATGAATTGTTCTACCACCAATTCCAAAGTTCCAAGCTGCTATTTTTTCCTGGGATTGTGAATGTGAGGATTCGGGTCACAGATAAGGTCTGGTCCTTGGTGGCTTATGATATCCAGATAGGATAGAAAGCCTTCACTTCTGGGGGTGCCTAGGTGATCCACTTGGTTAAGTGTCTGACTCTTGATTTTGGACTCTGGTTATGATCTCAAGGTCATGAGAATGGAGCCATACATCAGGCCCCTTGCTTGGCAAGGAGTCTGCTTGAGATTCTCTCTCTCTCTCTCCCTCTGCTACTCCCTTCCATGTGCTTTCTCTCTCTCTCTCTCAAATAAAATCAATAAAATCTAAAACAAAACAAAAAATAAACAAGAAACTTCATTACTGTAAAATGTCTTGCTGATACTTCTTGTTGGGTAGATTGTCCTACTTCTTTACCATAATGGCAAGATACAGATCACAGTAAATAGAAATAATATTTATAAACATATGAACAAAGATAATCAAATACAACCATGTGCATAAATCTAAGAATCATCATGCATTAGTGACAGTGAACTGAATAAATAGAATACCCCAAAGAAGGAAGCCAGTAAGGTGTGTAGGAAAGTGCTTGGAAATAAGTATAAATAATACTCCCAGTGGAATGAGAAACTATATCTCATCCATGAAACAAGAAATCTTGGAGATTAAAAACAGCATAACTGAAGAGATAGGTTTAATAGCAGATCTATTGACTCAAGCAAGAATTAATGAGTTGTAAGATTAAGCAAAATAATTCCAGCATATAGCATAAGGAGGATAAATAGATGGAAAGGATGAAAAAAAAAGTTGAGATAACCAGAAGTTAAAATATCAATGTTATAGAAGTTTCTGAAAGTGAGAAATAATCAAAGAAATGATAGAAAAAAATTTCCAGAGATGAAGATAAATATGAATTTTCAGATCAGCTGTGAGGGCTGAGCTAAGTGAATGAAAAAAGACCCACTGCAAATAGGTATAATGTGATGAAATCTCAAAACTAAGGAAAAAAATAAAATTCTAAATATTCAGAAAGTAAAAATAATGTATTTCTTATGATAAATGGAAGTTAGACTAATGTTTGATTTCTCATCAGCAACATTGGAGACCAGAAGGAAATGAAATATCTTAAGAGTTTATTTTTTTAGAGATTTTATTTATTTATTCATGAGAGACAGAGAGAGAGAGAGGCAGAGACACAGACAGAGGAAGAAGTGGGCTCCTCACAGGGAGCCTGATGTGAGACTTGACCCCCAGACCCGGGATCATGACCTGAGCCAAAGGCAGATACTCAACCGCTGAGCTACCCAGGTGTTCCTCTTCAGAGTTTAAAAGGGAAATAGTTTTAGATACATAGTTCTATACATTCCTAAGCTAGCTTATAATATGTGGGGGTAAAGAGTTAATTTTTTTTCCAGATTTACAAAGGCTCAGAATGTTTAATAATCACAGAAACATTCTAAAAGAAGTACGGAAAGGTCATTTAAGAAAAGCGTAAGAAAAACACAGATACAAGGGAAATAAGTAGGGTATAAGAAATGATAATACATAATAATAAACTATGTAAATAGTGTTAAAATTGTAGTCATACCTGCTTAAAGATTTATTTAGCACATACTATTTTTCAGGTACTTATTTATTTAGATTCATTTATGTTAGAGAGAGGGAAAAAGCACTAGTGGGAGAGACAGAAGGGGAAAAGGGAGACTCTTAAGCTGACTCCACACTCAGTGCAGAGCCAGAGGTGGGACTCGATCTCACCACTCTCAGATCACAACCTAAGTCAAAATGAAGATCCAGCTGCTTAACCAACTGTTACCACTCAGGCCTCCCCTAGGTACTGTTTTAGAAATAATAATTGATAGAATGTTTAAAGATTCATGTTACAAATATAAGGAGGAACACTGGTGTACTCAGGGTAATATGTATATCTCCTGCATCGCCAAAGGAAAAGGGTAAAATGAGAAGAATTAATCCAGCAACAACAAGAAAGGTACATGGGAAGCATCCAGAGGCATAGTTTATTAAAACAATAACAGAGAAAACAAGATGGAAGTAGCAAGTCCAAATATATTGAAATACATTGTCATAGTCATAATCATGTTAAAGTTGTAATTGTATTAAAAGATTAAATTCTCCCATTTAAAGGTAAAGATTTAGATTTGGTTAAAAAAAAAGATCAGGTTATTTGATATATCTGACAGCCTCAGAGTCACCCAGCTATTTCCTTCCATCTAAATACAACACTTAGCTCTATACTAACTCACTTCTACTGCCTTTATGGAGTCCAGAGAAAAAGAGGAATGTCTCAAAAAGAATTGTAGTATGGCTTTTGCCACATGGGATTGAGTGTAATCCAATACACAAAGATCCATAGAGAGACCAAGAAAGTTTTTGAGAGAGCTCAAAGTATCAGCATGGATTAAGAGACAGTGACACTTCAATATTTAGAAGAACCTTTTCATCTTTCAGTTTTCTACAACCTGGAAGCAGGCTTAGAAAGCACTTATCAACTGATAATGGGATATTCCCCAATGCCTTCTTTGGATATAGCCAAGGAAGAGGGAGGATGTCCTAAGAATTGATCCCATAGCAAGGAAAATAATGGACTTGGAAGTCTACTAAGAAGCAAGACTTGGGACTAATTAAGACACATTTTCTGTGCCAGGGTAGGGGGAACTATCCAGAATGATTTAGAATAGCTATAGACCAGTGGCTGGTATTTGCCTTCCATTCTTCCCCTTTTGAAATAGTGATGCTTATTGCATTATCTTGTCCCATTTCCACCATTTGTGTTGAGTGTGTGGGGTAAGGGAGTAGATATATTGTCTTTATGGTTTCAAGGTGTATGTCCACAAAGGTTTATATTTTACTCATGCTGCCTGTCCATTGAGGATTGGCCGTGGCTTTACTTTTGGACCCAGGCTGATAGAGCAGCTTCAGTCTGAGGCATTGGTAGTCTCATGGCTAAGGGGGAAAATGAGGATGATAGAGCATATGCTAATTCTCAAAGTTTCCAGCCAAAAGCAACCAGTGACAATACTGTTCATATTTCATTGCCATACAAGTCACATGGCTACTCCATAGTGGAGAAATGTATTATCCTCCTCTCATAAGGAAGATCAGCCATTACAGGTTAATAACAAGTTAAAAAAAAAAAGAAAAGAAAACTAGATTGTTGTAGTGCCAAATGTAGTCTGTGTCATTTCTGCATAGCTTCTGTAAGTTGGTATAAAAGCACGTTGCTTATTATTATGATTAAAAGAGAAAACTTTTTATAGTGAGGTAACTTCAGCTTTTTTGGGTCCTTTGTGTGCTTGCAACATGTATAATGGCATGTTCCACGTTATGTTGAATGTTTGGGGATTGAAAGTAAAATCCTCAGTTTGCCCATTTGGCTTTTAAAACCTTTCTGAATTCTTAGGATTTATCAATTGCTTGATTATAAAGAGTACCAATTTTTGAGTATTTAAATTCTGACTGCTTTTTTTTTTGTTGTTGTTTGAGCTCTTAGAATCTGTTTTATTAACAGCAAAATGGGAAGAATAACATTTATGTTTCTTTGCATATCTGTAAGGATCAAAAAGACATACTTTGAAACATCTGCTGATTCAGGTATTCAGTAAATTGGTAACTACTTATTGTTACTGTTTTTCTTGGTGCTGTTGTTCCTATCCAGGAAATTTCTTAGATAATCAGCCCTTTGCAGGTTAATTTTTTTTAGTTATTATATATATATATTCTATATGTACTATTCAAATAGATGACAGTAACATGAGTCTTTTTTAGTATAGTGGTTCCCAAAGCCCAAATAATGGCGGTCAGATAAAAATACTATCAACCCATTTATTATTATTGTCAGCTAAATAAAGAAATTTAAAATACTTTTCAGTAACAATAATTTTTATGGACACAATAATTTGGAAACTACATTATCATTAGGAGAATGACATATTGGGCCAGTCATGAAATATTATCATAATTAGCCAGCATCATTCCAAGGAGTGTACTCAGATATACATCCTTCAGAAGGCAGCCTGTAATGTTTTCACAGCTGGCATATGTAAAATTTTGTCAGATTCCTTAACAGTGTTGTTACTTCTCTTTTTTTCTATTATTCGAGCTCTAGGCAATATATGCTATAGAATTCAAAATCCAGAATGTTTTTGCTCAAAAGGAACCACTAAAAACCCAGCATGCTGAATCTTCTTTGAACTCAGAGGAAGAATCACATGAACAATGCAATTTGAGAAGAACTACCTGTGTTCTAGGAAGGCAGAAGATTTGCCCAAGATTTATGAAGCTTTGCTCCTTGAGATAAGATGTGATAAAAGCCAGGTTACCTCTGGAAAGGTGTTTCATGAAATCAGCCAATGACACTCAACACTGTCTTGAGAGATGTAGAGTGTACATAATTGGGAGACTTCATGGACTCCATTTTTTTTCATTAAATTGTATTTATTGATTGATGAGAGACACAGAGAGAGAGGCAGAGACATAGGCAGAGGGAAAAGCAGGCTCCCTGAGGGGAGTCTGTTGTGGAACTTGATCCCAGGACCCTGGGATCACAACCTGAGCAAAGGCAGATGCTCAACCACTGAGCCTCCCAGGCGTCCCCATGGACTCCATCTTTAAGCAGTTTCCAATGGATACTAGAAGGTAAAATAATAAATATGTAAAACTATGATGTAATATTATGTCAGATTAGGCAAATATGCTGTAAAAATTCACAGAAAGGTATAATGAAGATTTGAGAGAAATAAAGTATGAATTTAGCCTTGAAAAATCAAAATGTTACAAATTATGGGAAGATCATGAGTAATGGTAGAGGGTGGGGAAGAACTTGCTTTGTAAAAAAGTGAGCAGATCAGAGTAATTGTTATAGGGCTTGATCTCATGACCTAGAAATCATGACCTGAGCTGAAACCGACACCCAGCTGGCTGAACCACCGAGGAGCCCTTTTGTTTTGCCTTTAAGTTGGTTAAAGATTAAGAATATAGGATCTTTATTTTTATGGATCTCAAAACTAGTGGCAAACACATCTATATGAAAACAATACATTCTCAAATAAGTACGTATTTAAAATTATGATCAAGTCTGAAGGACAGAAAGTGAGTTTGAAGCACAGTAAGTAGAAAAGAGCAGCATGAAACTGAGGATGAAGTCTTTGGGTGAGAATCATGGTACTATAGGGGCTTTTGTGCTAAGTGTCATGGAAAAGACATTTTCTTATACTAGCAACGGGCAATCTATTTAGTTTTGCATTTTGTTGTTTTTGTTAAAACTCCATTATTAGAGAAGTTTTAGGTTTAGGTATACCACGGTATATTTATTTACCTGCCAAAGGACATTTGGTTGCTTCCAGGTTTTGGCAATTATGCATAAAGCTGCTACAAACATTCATGCACAGGTTTTTATGTGGACATATGTTATCAGCATTTTGGGGTACGTACCAAGGGGTGGACTGTGTGGTAAGAGTATATGTTTAGTATTTTGAGAAATTGCCAAACTTATTTCCAAAGTGTTTATACTATTTGGATTCCCACCAGCAGTGAATGAGAGTTCTTATTGTTCCTTATCTTCCCCAGCATTTGGTGACATTAGTATTTCGGATTTCGAATATTCTAATAGGTATATAGTGGTATCTCGTTTTAATTTGCGTTTCTTTGAGGATATATTATGTGGAGCATCTTTTCATATGCTTACTATATGTATATTTTCTTTGGTGAGCATGTGTTCAGGTCTTTCACCCATTTTTGAATCCGGTTTGTTTTTTATTGTTGAGCTTTAAGAATTTTTGTGTATTTTGGGTAATAGTCCTTTATAAAATGTGTCTTTTGCAAAATATTTTCTCCTAGTCTGTGTCTTTTTTTTTTTTAATTTTTATTTATTTATGATAGTCACACAGAGAGAGAGAGAGAGAGGCAGGGACATAGGCAGAGGGAGAAGCAGGCTCCATGCACCGGGAGCCCGATGTGGGATTCGATCCCGGGTCTCCAGGATCGCGCCCTGGGCCAAAGGCAAGGCGCTAAACCACTGTGCCACCCAGGCATCCCTCTCCTAGTCTGTGTCTTACCTTGCCATTTGATATAATGTCTTTTGCAGAGTAGAAGTTTTTAATTTTTTTTTCTTTTTTTTTTCTCCTTTTCATAGATAGATAGAGAGAGAGAGAGAGAGAGAGAGAGAGAGAGGCAGAGACACAGTTAGAGGGCTCCTGGCATGGAGCCTGACATGGGACTCTATTCAGGGACTCCAGGACCACGCCCTGGGCCAAAGGCAGGTGCTAAACCACTGAGCCACCCAGGGATCCCGAAGTTTTTAATTTTAATAAAGTCCTGCTTATCAATTATTTATTTCATGATCATGATCATGTTTTTGGTGTTTATTAGTTTTGCATTTTTGAAAAAGCATTCTGGTTGCTATGTGAAAAAAAAAGTTTGGAGAGAGATAAAACTGGATACAGTAATAATAGAATGCTACTATAGGTATATAGAGGAGTTACACAGAATGGCAGAGCACAAGACCTACTTGATTCTAGTTTCCTATGACCAAGGAGAATATGAATTAATCTGCAGGCCACTAAGGCAATGTTAGATTTCTCTATGGCTTTGTTCAGTACAAAAGGCGTCTTGACAGTGTTTGGAAAAAATAAAACACATTTATTCCCATCAGGTAATATGACCTTAACTAATCATTGTGTCTCTGTTCCCTTCTCAGAAGCTTTAGCAAATTATCAGAAACTCTTCTTTCTCTGTATTTTCATCTTTCCCCTTTATTTCCTTGGAATAATGTCATGTTTCTAACATATAACAAAAAATAAACATGCTGGTACGAATAAAGAAGCAGACTTCCAAAGTAGGATTAGGAGTCATAGTAAATCTCACATTTTAAAAATAGAGACTCATTATCTTCAAACATGCTCTGTCATACTCACATGTGGTACCAGGCAATGGTGTGATGAGTTGTCCCATCACGTGTGCTCCAGCCGTGGTGGACACACACCAGACGCACATGACTTTTGAATCAGGGAGTAATTCAAGAGGCCCATTAGGTCATTTTGAGCATTCTGCTGCCAGGGTTGCATTGTTCCTTAGCAAAGAGCTTTAACCTCCTGGCCTAGTTGGGATTTAAACAGCTCATGTCAAACAGCTTTTCCCTCCTTTTAGGGTCTCTCTTTATCCTAACTGAAGCTTATGAAATGTTTTTTCATTCTTTATTCTTTTAGGTTAGGCTTTTTCTTTCTCAGTTTTCTTTTTCATGCTATATAAAGATATAGAATTTAATCTAATTCTTTTTTATTTTGGCATGTCTGAGGCTTAGGCAAAAACAAGCTATTGCTATTTTCAGCAAAGCATGTCAAGGGAGTTTTGCCTTTGAAATGTTCCATTTGCTAGGTAGTCATAGAATCTGGTCCATGGGATCAGTATATTATACTAGATACCTAGATAGTCCTTCAGAGCTACTCAGAAGCCTTCTGTGTCCCTCCTGTTACTTGCACACCCAGAGCAAGACTACTCAGTCACATTCTCCCTTCTGCAAATGTATCCCCTGGAACTACTCTTTGGAAATCTATCTATCATGGGTAGCCAAAATGACGCTATTTATAAAGTGGGGTCCGTCTCTCTATTTTTAGGTAAGTGTACACCACACACTTCAAAAATCTACAGCTTCATCCTGCCCAACTTGATTTGCTTGGATAACTTTTATATTATATTCAAAAGAGATATGTGTCTCGGAATAAAAATTCATCAGTTCATGTGTGCTAAAAAGAACATTGGTGTGATGTTTATTGGTTTGTAAATCTGCCAGAATGTAAAGAATGAGATGCTGCTTTCGTGTTGACCATCATTTCTATCCTTAACAGAAAAGAAAATGTTATTTCTGCTCATCAGTACCTATAATTACAGGCATTTCTGCATTTAATTTTGACTAATTATGTAAGACAATGTTTTGATAGACTTATCTCTTATATATTAATATCATCACCTTATGAAAAGTATATGGACATCCTATTCTTGTGTATTCCTAAAACTTCTCTTTCAGTAAACACTGACTCTTTGAAAATATTCTTTGCATTGGACCTTTTTGAGGTCAAACATTTTAAAAAGACACAAAAACTAAAGTCTTTTCTCTCTGTGTCTCTCATGAATAAATGAATAAAATCTTAAAAAAAAACAAACAACTGAAGTCTTAACTTTACACCATTAGTGGTTTCTCTCTTAAAACTAGGAACTTTTTGTTGAGCTTGAGTTTAGATATCTGGTTCTGTGATTTTTTGAGATGCTAGTCTGTGAGTTTTTGTCTTCTGCACTTTCCCTCTTCATCCCACTACCGGTAGTCCTTCCTGTGGATGGTGATTGTGTAACGCCTAACCGCTGGGAGGCCTGTGGCAAGACAAACAGTAGAAATAGTTCACAAGTCTTTAAGGACTTAATGGATGACAATTATTGGTTATAAAATAATTATGTTAAAGAATCATGAGATGAAAATTATTTCCTTCTTATATATCTTTAACATTTACTTAGAGAAGGAAAAGGGAGGGATATATGACCCCAAGAACATAGCAGAGGCTGCCTTGATTTTTCAGTGTGTATGGGCTGAGACTTTAGGGAGTAGAGGCTTCATGCGGTATCTAGTTTGGTGAGACCACGGGCAACTTTGCAGAAGCTTTCCAAGCATGGCAGAAATTATGAGGCTACTGGACATGAAGAGACTAGGTTGAGAGTCACAAGACATCTCAGTGCTAATCTGGGTGTACCAGACCACTAATTTACCTAAGTGCTGTAGGTAACCAGAACTCCCCAACATCTTGGTACTACATCAGTTCTTTGGTATAGCATCTCTAAACATTGGCATGGACTACAGAATTTCTTTAATGTCTGTCCATAAGTTTCCCACTGGTTTATTGAGATGACAACTTGAAATGTAAATTAAGTTGCTTTATAGAAGTGTTGATTATTTCTCCCATGTTTGGATTTGTGACCTGATATTTATATTCTCTACATATATGAATGGTGTTCTTTTAAGTCACTACTTCCATAGGAAGAATTAGCTTAAATCTTATAAATGCATATCCTAGAGTTTTCAAGGACATTGCTATCTGGGACATATGGCAAATATGTCCTCTTGGAACATCAGTCTTTAGAAGAAAGAAGAAAGCAGGCATTATTTCTAGGCCACTTTGACTTCTGAATTTTAAGAGAATTTGTTTTTTAGGAAATCATTTTTATCCATACAGTCACTAAGAAAACCCATGATTTACGATTATTTTGGTTGAACTGGCATTTCAGTATATATTTTCCAATATTTTTTTCTTTAAAATTGAATTGTGTATGTATGTATATGGCATAGCATTTTCTTTCTGGCTCTTCTCTGTTCTGTTAGCTTTAATACAAATGGAAAAAGCACAAAGGAAAAATAAAAATTGAGGGAGACAGGAATTATTGGCTTCTTTTCTACATTTAGATTGTTGACAAAATATGTACAGCTTTAGATAGGTCAAAATGTTATAATTGAGTATTTAGTGTAGGACTTTACTATGCCAAGTCAAAATCTGGGCAATTTCTGTTTATTAGTTGACAATATATGCTTGGACCTGGCTACCAATTCAGATTGCTCAGTAAGCCTTACCAAAGAAGGCCTCCCAAGTACCATCTTTTCAAGAGCTATGGTGACATAAATTAAAGAACAAAGGACCATTTTGGAAGAATTTTCTGATGGATGACATTGAAAATTATTAAAAATTTTTGAGGGACGCTTGACAGTGGTTTATCCTTCAGCCTTATATTATTGTGATAATTGATATCAAACTGTTCCAATTACATATGTTTGCTTCTCTGTATTCATGCATATACATTTGTTTCTGTTGTAAGAAATACCCCAAAGAACTATAAAACAATAGGGAACATATGGCTGAACTGAAGAGAGAAAAACCTAGGGGAAAATGAAATAGAAGCTTTCAAAAGGACGGAGGACTATGAATTAGGATTGTTAGATTTACCAAATAAAGAATACAGTTAAATTTGAATTACAGGTAAATAATGTATATTTAAAAAATATAAGTATGTCCCAAATTTTGCATGGAATGTAGCTATAGTAAAAAGAATATTCATCATTTATTTGAATTTCAGATTTAATGGAAACCTGTATTTTATCTGGCAACTATACTACAAAGTAGGCATGGTTTGTGGATCACTTCCTCTTGTGGGGTGGAGGGGGAGTAGCTTCCTTAGAGAAGTCAGATGTAGGGTCTAGAAATAGTGGAACAGTCCCAGGACAAATTCAAGAAAATCCTGCATCCTGGAGAGGAGTGTGGGTGAGGCCTAGTATCCTAGTATTTCCTGCTTTGAAGGAATTCCTCTGTATTCTCATGAGAGAGAAAGAAGTCAGTGGATTGGTGAGCGGACGAGTAGTAACTGATTCTTAGAAATGACCATTTTAGAAGGGAAAGAACAATAACAACAACCAAAAAGTAAAGAGTTTTGAGTGGTAAATAACCTGATGTTAAGAATGAAACAGAAAGGGGCAGCCCTGGTAGCGATAGCACCACCTTCAGCCCAGGGCCTGAACCTGGAGACCTGGGATGGAGTCCCATGTCGGGCTCCCTGCGTGGAGCCTGCTTCTCCCTCTGCCTGTGTCTCTGCCTCTCTGTCTCTGTCTCTGTCTCTGTGTGTGTGTGTGTGTGTGTGTGTGTGTGTGTGTGTGTGTCTCATGAATAAATAAATAAAATATTTAAAAAAAAAAGAATGAAGCAGAAATCTTGAAAATGCCCACCTTGGTTATCACTGAATCTCCTTCTGAGCTCTCTATTCCATGTGCTTCCTTGGAGAAAAAAAGAGATGTGGATGGGACTGGATTTCCTAAATCTCAGCAATTAAGATTGAATAGGAGAGAGTCTGGGGTTTCTTTTTTTTTTTTGCATTTATGTATATTTGCACTTTATACATATGTAGACTCATATAGTAAAAAGTAGTGTAAATGTAGCTTTTTTCTTGGCGATATAAGTAATAACTCTAAGATTAGTGAACAATGCAGTATGCATCTTAAATGTAATGTAGGCCAATATTTTGTTCATTTTTATTTCTCGTGCATTTCCTTGTTCTTTACTCTGGATTCAGCAAATGTATAATTCATAGTAATTAATTTAAATTTTCTTTTGATGTTTGATCTTCGTCGGCTTTTAAAAACCAAATACTTTACACACCAGAGATTCTTGTTTTAATCCATGAATGTAATATTATGTATTTCATATTCCCCTTCATGTGCTTGCCATTAGTAAGCCTCCAAATTCTGTTCTCAATTACCACAGATATGCAAAATGTATATATAGCAGAAACTTGCTAATTTGTAACTTAAAAGCCTGGAAAACAATGGGCTTAAATTAATTGAGTATCTGTTTTTTTTTTTTTTTTAAATTATAAAACAACTGAATGTTAACTAGGTTGGGAAAGAGCTGTGCTTTATATCATGCACTATTTTATATGAATAGGTAATGGCTTACATGAGACTTCTGAGTTAGCTCACAACTATAACTGTGATGCATATATGTGTATGCATTCAGGTAGTGGTTGTAGGTCACTTTGCCAGAAGTCAATTTACTGAATGACAAATTCACTGAGTTACAAGAAATTCTTATAATTGTACTTTTTCCTTGTTCCTGCCCTTTCTTTCCATGTAGTTATATGCAAATGGGTGTTTTCCCTTAAATGCAATTTGTTAAGTTCTCTGTGTGTATTTATATTTGCTCTTGTCGCTGGTGGCAAATGGTTAAGTTGGACATTTGCATTAAAATATTAGGCTAATGGGCAGCCCCAGTGGGGTGGCGCAGCGGTTTAGTGCCGCCTGCAGCCCAGGGTGTGATCCTGGAGACCTGGAATCTAGGCCCACGTAGTGCTCTCTGCATGGAGCCTGCTTCTCCCTCTGCCTGTGTCTCTGCCTCTCTTTTTCTCTCTGTGTGTTTTTTCTCTATGAATTAAAAAAAAAAAAAATTAGGCTAAAATGTTAGTTTGGGCCTTTGGTACTGAGGAATGCTAAACAGAGAACTAGAAAAGAGCTTTGGTCTGATGATGAGGAGGCCTGGAATCTGGCTTTGCCGTTAAGGAGCTCTGTGACCTTGAACAAACAATTCATCTTCTTAAGGCTTAGGTTTCCTGATCTCAAGGTATTATCAAGTATCTCAACTGCGAAATGGATCTACAGGAAACAATGAAGTGGATTTGCATTGCGTATAGAATGAACTGAGGAGAGCTTGTGGTCCCCTTTACCCATGGAGAAGGGTGTTACTCATGTAAATACTACCTGTTGTGTGTGTGTGCTGGTGGATAGAGTTTGAGGACGTGGTCTCAGATCCCTTCTAGCCCTGATAGTCTCTGATTTCATGATCTTCTAGGCACACTAGAACTGATGTTTTTGGTGTAGAGTTTCTGTGCCTGTGATTTAAGGGAGTTTCCACTTGACAGTTCTCCAGGAGATTTACAATGTGGATTTGGATAATATGCTTAAGCTAATAGGATAGAAAAAAACAGACACTTACAACAGTTTTATTAATAAAATAAACCTTCCTGTGTCAAAACAAAATTGTTTAACATATGTGTATATACCCTTAAGTCATTCATGCATTCAGCAAACATTTATCATGTACCTGCTATATTCTTACAGTCGATCTGGAGCATAGAAGATAACAGTTTTCACAAAGAACTCACAATCTTTTAGGAAGATGTCATGCAACCAAGGATGCAAATGTAATGAGTGTGGTAAGTCACAGTGTGATGAGTTCCTTGTGAGTTATATACAAAGTTATATTGGATATGACAAATCTTAGAGTGGTAACACTCCACAGCTTTGTGAGATTCCTTCACCATGGATCACATTTTGCTGTCCAATGGATTTGCCACTGTGGCTTCAGCTGACTTGACCTGACCACAACACAGTACGTCTAGAAGCTGGACGGTGGCCTGTGGAGCAGGGTGGTAGGAAAGAATAATTCAATAGAGATAATGGTGCCTAATTGCATTGATAAATTATTCTTTTCCAAATAGTTTGAATTCAATATGTAGAAGAGATGAGGCATTTGATAATGGGAACAGAAGCTGGAATGCTGTGGTATATAATAAAGACGGAATGTGAGAAAAGGGCTTAACATATTCCTGTTTCTGAGGATAAGATGACATGTCAAGGAACTGCCTTGGGTCCTTGGTGCTGTTCTATTTCCTGAGCAGCAAATGCTGTCTGCCTGAGGCCTAACTGGGTGGTTATTCTGGCTTCCCTTGGGGTCTCTTTTTCTCATTTATATTCCTGTTCTTACAACAAATGTCCATTTATTTGTAGACTGAGTCTGTTTTTGGCAATGTGAAGTACGGGACATAAAGGTACAACGAGATGATGAAAGAGAGAGTCCTGATTCTATATCAAGAAGGACATTATAGAGGAGAATGTGTTTCATATGAAACTTGATGGACATGTAGGGTGGGCCAAGGGAGGATGGGAGACCAATTGTGCAAGTGTAAGGAGGCAAGGAGAACAAGTCAAGTTCAAGGAACAAGTAGTAGTTTAGCATGATTGGTACAGAGGAACTGGGTGGGGGTAGGGTATGAATATGAACTGCCAGATAAGGATCAAATACTGCATTTTATACTGTAGGTAGTGAGAAGTGACTTGTGGAAATTTCCAAACAAGTACCTCAGTAGCATGTGGAGGATTTATTAGATAGGAATAAATCTGGGGGATAGTGCATTGTTGTATAGATGCACAACAACTATAACTGTGATGCATATATGTGTATGCATTTAGGTAGTGGTTGTAGGTCACTTTGCCAGAAGTACTTATACTTAAGTATAAGTATAAGCTTATAAGTATATAAGTACTTATATACTTATATAAGTATAAGCTATAAGTACCTTAATTAGGGCAGAAACAGTGTGTGTAGGGAGTAATTCTTAAAGAGATTATATGAGCAAGAATTGGTAACTGATTGAGTGAGAAGGAACCAGGAGTTTTGGTTCAGGTGATTGGTAATGGTCAAGGTAATGGGTTTCTTGAGCAAGAGAACATGGGAGAGAAACAAATTTGGTGGAGGAAGATAATAAATCCATTTTTAGTTCTTTTGGATTTGAGGCAAAATGTGTATTATTTTTTGATTATGAGGTCTAAACTAATGATGGAAGATTCTATAGAAATCAAGATGATACAGAAACTATTTTAGGTTCTGAGTGAATCTGGCTTTGCTCTTTTTTTTCTTAATTATGGGGCTCTCTCAGCATAAATTTATAGTAGTGAGAGATGCTCTCTTAAAGGATTGCTGATTTTGTAGTTCTTTGCCTTCCAGGTGACTCTGGGGGGCAGCTGGTTGGGGCACACTGGTTTCAAGCCACGTCTTCCTATTGAATGCCATAATACACTGCACCGGGCCAAATAGTGGTGGGCAGAAATCGGGAGCGGGGGCGGTGGGCAGGAAGGAGGCAAAACAACAGCAAACAAAAACTTCTTTTGGTTTGTAATTTCCTCTTGTTGCTCTCTCACTTACTCTAAAGGTAAGATGATGGCCTTTATTTTCTATCTTGTTCAGATTCTTTGACTCAGAGAGAAGTTGGGCTCCTTTCTGAAGGGAAGGATGCGTTATATAATTTTAAAGCGCTTATTACTCTTGTCCTCTCAGCCTCCTTTGTCCTCTCAATAGTTTTTAGGTTCCCTTAGTGGTTCTTTTATTATACAATGGTGAAATTGTTTACCATTAGAAGGAGTTCATTGGGTGAAATGTACCCAGGGCTTACTTAAAACTGATGCTGCATGCATGCATGAACTGCTTCCAGGGTTACTCACTCCTTTAGCTTTTGCTAAAGGATCTGTCAGTCAATGAGTAGCTGCTGACAGCAACTTTTTAAGACTCTTTTCTCTTATCCATAACACATTAAACACTTTGAAAAGAGATAAGCAAACGTTTTCTCACAGTCTGTTGTGCATGTTTCCTTGCTGCACATTTCAGTATAATGAAATTCATGTTTTACAAAGAATTTCAGTGAAATGGATCAAATTTCATTCTTTACCATTTTGTCCATATGGGTATGGTTTCCTAGAAATCCATGACATATAGAGTTAGTGTGATTATAAGTTTCCATTTTAAAGATGAAGGATCCTTATTATGTTCCACAACTCAACTTCAGTTCTCCTTGTGAAAAATGTTATGTTTCTGTTTGGATCTATCGTCTTTTGTTTTGTTCATCTTCTCCATTAATGGGAATCTAGCATTTTGAAACCAGGAGAGCCATTAGTAGTGGCTTTTTTTAGGGGAGTACCCTCACTGTGATGCAATACCCAAGAAACTATATGGAAATAGGCTTTATGATGATAAATTACTGTTGCAAAAAAATCTCAGTGACACTGATAAATATTAAAGAGCCACTCTTGCCCCCATGGAAACCATTTTATTTAGTTGCTTCTAAAATCTATTCTCTGTACTTCTCTTCCCTTTTATTTATGAGCTAATTTACATAACAACAGAGTCTCTGGTCCTTGGGAGTATGTGTGCCCTTGCTACTGTTCTCTACTTTGAGTTGTCACTGTCTCTTTGCTGAGAAGATGAGTGACAATGAAGTGAGGAGTAAATGGCTACTGGAGCAGATGAACTCTGAGAAACAAAGGTCCCCTTTTCATGCAAATGTTCATAGTAATTTAACATGAAGGAAGTAAAGAAACCAGGGTACAAGATATCAAGAGAACTAGATGGAATTCAAGGTTGTTTTCTGGAGCCTTGACATCTCTTTAAGAGTGTCATCTATCAAAGCATTTCTTTCCCTTTCATATAAAGTGAAAACACATTTCCATTTGGTAGGGAAACATGGAGGAACATAAAATCTAACCTCAATCATAGGATCTGGGTGTACACTCACACCACCAGTCCCCTCAATGTCATTTATAACTTTGTCATTCATCCCTAGGCCATAAGAACCTATATAGGTATGCTAACTTATTGCCCAAGTTATCCACGCTGCCTAGGGGAGACCTGCTCCTCTTCCTTTCTTACTTAACTCTTGCTTAAACTTTCTATACCTTCAAAGCTCAGCTCAAACCCTGCTCTATCATCCTTAGAGACTTTCCTGGCTCCAGACTGATCATTCCTTTTTAAGAATTTCCATTGAATTTTGAATTAGTGTCTATAACTTAATGACAGATTTCTTTCTATGAGCTAACTTTTCTCACCAAAATTTGTTGAGGAGAGTGACCATGTCTTATACTGCATTGTTTTTTATCCATATAGCTTTGGGTGTAATAGCAGATATATAATATGTAGCTCTTAGATGGACTAGCTGCCATTTAAGAATCATGAAACTAAAACAGATACATTTATATGAGAGATACAGCCTCCATGATCATTTTTCTTCTAACTTTAAAATTCATGGCATCTTGTCTTAAAGATAAAACATGGCTTGCTTTTAATTAGTTGACTATTCAGTGATGGCATTGATCCCGGAATGGCTAATCTGTACGTTTCAGTTAAAATATAGTTTTAAAGATTTTATTTATTTATTCATGACAAACACACAGAGAGAGGCAGAGACATAGGCAGAGGGAGAAGCAGGCTCTCCATGGGGAGCCTGATGCTGGACTCCATCCCTGGATCCCGGGATCATACCCTGAGCCAAAGGCAGATGCTTAACTGCTGAGCCACCCAGGCGTCCCAGTTAAAATAATTTTTAATTCAGAGATTTGATGCCTACTCAGATATTTTATTTGTTTATTTGGTTTTTTTTTGTGGGATATAGTATAATAATAATATTTGTAATAACAAATTCTCAGAGCTTTCCTTGTGTTCAGTATCAGCATTTTAAGTATAATCTTGTTAAATCCTCACAATAACCCTATGAGTAAGTACTATTGTTATCATCACAATTTTATAGAAAACGAAACTGAGTATTATGTAACTTGCCTATAGTTACAGAATTTGGACCTTAGCAGGCTGGATCTGGGGTTTGTGTTCTTAACCACTGTTATATTTTGCCTTTTTTGCTGCCATTGGATTATCCTTTCTTGTGAATGATGTCCCTCACCTTCCAAACTCAGAGACCAGAGATTCTGAGAATGTTTCTGACAAGACTTCTATTTTATATCTTAATACCATACAAAACTCAGGAATGGATTTGAGTTGGATAACGAAGTTCACTCTAAGTAAATAGTTTAAAAATTAGTGAGAAAGTGGTACTAATAAAACATAAATAAAAGCCAGTAGGTCAGGTAGTTTGATTAGAATTCTTTTTAATTACCATTTCTTTCTGTTAGTTATTTGTTAAATTATGGAAGGGATGAGTGATGATGAAATTATATATATAAATAAATAAATAAGCTTTTTATAAAGCTAAAAGAAGGAACATATAAAGCTGTTGGGAAAATATATAATATAAAGAAAATAATCCCTGGACTTATTTCTCTTCATGTTATAGGGAAAGATTTCCTAATTGAGAAGGAAAAGATTCCTCTTCACTCTGATATTTATTTATGGAGCCAAACTTGTGTTCTGGGACTGAATTACTATTGTAGTGTAGGGTATTCTTTAAGTAAGTTGAAGAACAAGAGTTTTTTTTTTTTTCTTCAAATGTGTGTTTCTATGCCAGTTTGAGAAGATTATAAGAGTCATTTAGACTATAGATGTATTTTCTAAAGTAATATATGGTGAAGTTAAGGCTCCAACACTGTCCTGTCATACAGAGAGATGGGAAGAATTATAGGTGGGAGCATACTTTGAATCCATGTCCACAGTGCAAAAATGTGATTCCAAGGACACTCCTTGTGGAATTTCAGAGACTTTTGTTTGCTATTCACTAGAGAATTAAGCCTGGTCATTCACAAATCAACCCTTGTTGGAGAAGGTGAGATGTTCTATGTCAGCCAGTATTATTGTTCTTACTAAGTAAGGTACCTGTTTTTCTAAGTTTAAATTATAGAAACCAAGCACAACCACCATGAGTCTAGAAATTATTTATTTATCTGCCATATATTTACTGGGAACCTTCTGTTTGTCAAGTACTATACTAAGTACAAGAGATAGAAAAATAATGAATCACACATTCTGCCCTTTAGGATGTCATAATCTGGGGCAGAGGAAGGAAGGAGGGGCAGGATGAGGGAAAATTTGAAAACCAATATTACAAATTGCAATAAACATATAAAGTGATGTCTAGGTTGTTCAAACATTAAAGAGCAGGACTGTAGAAAGATTTTACACAGCAGGTAACATTTTGAGCTAGCACACACACCATACACCTATCTCAGTAGAAGCATGGTAAGGAACAATTTTCCAGAGGGAACAGGTTATAGAAAGGCATCAGAGCATGACAAAGTAGGGTTATGTTGGAGAACGGCAATTAGGAAACAAAAACTACAGAAATGTTCTTCCATTCTGTTATAGCCTGTAGTTCTCATTAATTTAGAATGTTTGACATATTTTTCTTTCTTTTTTTAAAAAGATTTTATTTATTTATTTGGGAGAGAGAGAGAGAGGGCATATGAATTGGGGCAGTGGCAGAGGGAGAAGCAGACCCCCACTGAGTGGGAAACTTGATGTGGGGCTTAGTCCCAGGACCCTGAGATCATGACCAGAGCTTAAGCAGATGCTTAATGACTCGGCCACTCAGGCACCTCTGATCTATTTTTATTGATTCATCTTTAAAACTTCCCTCTGAGAATGTGTCTTGGGAGTTCACATCAGGTTTGAGCTGCTATGCATGATAGGTTGGTCTTGGTGAAAGACTGGCCTGGATTTTTCTGGGGGCATATGCTGAGCACAGAGGTGCCTATGTTGTAGACAACAGATGATGAAGGAGAATGTATGTGATTGTTGGGTCAGAGCTATGGCCTTTAGGGGAGCTGATGTGCTGTTCCCTGTATGTCCAGTTGCTCTTTTGCATTTCTATGCATTACATTCCCTGTTCCATCTGCTTCAGATGTCCTCCTCCCCATTTACTGCATGAGAAAATCTCATTCTTGTCTTGAAATAAAGTGAAAATTAAAGGTTACTCTGTGGAAAAATTTCTCTCCTGATCTGTGCATATTACACACATACACTTGGCTTAAGCCCTGTGTAGGAACATATATAAAGCTTTTCTTTCTCATTTTATAGTGTAAAGTGTTTGTCTGAATTTATTTTAGTCATCTAAATTAGTCACGAGTCAAGACAACATCTGACTTTCAGAAACCACAGTCATCATAGTTTGGTAATAATTTCATCAGTATGAAGTGTGTGCCTGTGTGTGCGTGTGGTGTGTATGTGTGTGTGTAGAGGGAAGGCATAAGACAGTGGGCTTTTCATTCACAAGTACAAAATAACCTAAAGATAAAACATTCTGATGTTGTATTCTGCAGTTTTTCCCCCCGAAAGCCACTGTATTCCCTCAAAATCATCCTTTGTAGAATGCTTGACAGGATGCTTGGTGCCCTGCTAAAAGCGTAATCACTGCAGACACATTGTCTGTGGTGTTAAGAGGCAAATATTATGGCCATAGCCATGGGTTTAACCTTTCAATTGACATCTGAATATAGGCAGTTGTTTTAAAGTAGTAATTAGCCGAACTCTCCAGGAATTTCTTTCCAAAATGCATACTAGTCCTTATGTGTCTCATTATTTTGCTTATGCAGGCTGTCTTGTTCATCTAAATAAATATATGTGGTCATTATCTGGTTTCTTTAGGACTTCTACATTAATGTTTTGTTTGTTTGCTTGTTTTAGAGAGCAAGTGTGTGTGCATGGGTGTGCCAGTGGGTAGGGGGAGGGGTGGAGGGAGAGGGTGAGGATCGCAAGCAGCCTCCACACTCAGTGGGGAGCCTGACATGGGGCTCTATCTCGTGATCCTGAAATCATGACCTGACCTCAAACTAAGAGTTGGATGCACAACTGAGCCACCCAGGCACTCCCTTACTTTAATTTAATAAACTTAGGAAATGATGGCCATGCCTGTAGGCTACACAAAAGTCAAAGATATAATGTAACAATATGGAGATATTTATTTGGTTTCTGGAGTTTATTTTTAACTTAAAGAAGAAAAGAAATTCTGATATATTTTTAGATTATGATGTGCTTACACGTGAGGAGATATACTCTAGAGATGTAAATACATGTTGGCAAAAACAGAAAAGAGTAATTTGAGAATTTGGCTGACAGTGACTTCCTACTTTGATCCTATAGTGGGATTTGCCCATTCCACAATTTGCTCATTCCACAATGTCTGTCATAAGGTGATATTCTAGCCTTCAGACTTTTTTTTTTTCACTGAACTGAACTGATTTGCTCATTCCACAATATCTGTCATAAGGTGATATTCCAGCCTTTAGATTTTTTTTTCACTCTTGCTTAAATAGACAGCCAAAATATTCTGATGGTATTGTTATGTTCTCTCTTCAAAGAGTATAGAACAGGGGATAAGCCTAGAAATATGTGGAAAAGCAAAACTGTTCCTATTCCTTGTTTCTTCTTACTAATAGAAATCAGTACATACACAATTAAATGGACAATTTATAAAAATTATATGCATTTCTTCTTGAATATGAACATCTTGAACTTCCTCACTTTTTTTGAATTGTAGTGATTTTCCACTATAATATATGCTTTGTATTTTTCAATTCTTATAAACAAAAGTACTATGGAAAATAAAAGCATCAAAGATATAATAACTTTTAAAACATTCTTTGCTCAGTTTATGGTGAGAGTCACATCAAAATGAGATAGGCTGTCCTTGAGCCATTTGGGAGTTTCCCACTCACATAATGGACATACTTCAGTGGTAAATTAGATTACTGTGTGGATAATCTGACTCATTCATTGAAGGAGTCAAATTAATTGATTCCATTGTTTGGTCTTTGTGTTCATAGGATGAATTATAAGTAGAACACATTTGCTATCCAGACTCCCTTTCCTACCATGCTAGAGACAATTCTGACCAAGCTCAGTAGAGGACAGTAGATCTCTTCGGTATCTTAACTGACTTGCCAATTCCTCGTTTTCTCTGTAAAACATACTGATTATGGTCCAGAGCATATGCAAGTGTCCTACAAGCTGGCTCCTCTGTGGTGTTCTTATGTACCTTTGTTCCTATAAATTTTAAGTTATTATAATAAAGAGTCAGTTGTTTTATTCATAATTAAGGTGCTTGGGAAGCAGATTCTGAGATGGATATTGGCCTGCTGGAAATTTGTTAGAGTGTGCTCTTGAATTAACACCTGTAGAGGCAAGGGAAGGAAGCAGGCTTCAAGCAGAGGAAGAAGTTGTGCTACTTCAGAGTCTTAAAAAAAACCTGTGGTCCACTTCCACAGAAAGGTGAATCTGGAATGGTCCTTTAGAGATTTCTCAAGTTGGGGGCCAGTAGGCCCAGCCAGACCTTATTCCTTCTGTGTTGACTGGCTGTTGGCTGTGGGCTACCCCAGAAAGTGGTTTTCTCTTTAGCAGAGGCAGTTCCCAAGGAGGGCTGGCACCTAAGGGCTATTTGTACAACACTCCCAGAAACTGAAGGAATAAGGCCATTAGTCCTGAAAGGGAGTCTGAATAGCATATTATAGATTTCACTAAACTTGTTATAGAGATTGTAGTTATTGGCAGCACATTTGTTTAGTTAAACAGTATTTATTTATTTTTTTTAAGATTGATTGATTGATTTATTTATTTATTTATTTATTTATTTATTTATTTAGAGGCAGAGGGAGAAGCAGGCTCCATGCAGGGGGCCTGACATGGGACTTGATCCCGGGTCTCCAGGATCACACCCCTGGTTTAGCGGCACTAAACCGCTGCGCCACTGGGACTGCCCAAGTTAAACATTATTTAAATCTGCATAAGATACATTCAGAAAATGATAATTTTTTTTATATGGGATGTAAATTGATTGTGTTTTAAAAAATAGAATAAAGTGTTAAAAAAATAGTTGCAAAGTATATAAATATTACTATTTTTGTAGGTTATTGGTGAACTTTATGAAATGACCTTTTTATAGGTCAAAATGGTTCAAAATTGACAATTCTATATGGAAAACACTAATATAAATGGTTGGAATATAGAAATGAAATGAAATGGTCAGAAATCTAGAAAGAGTCCACAAGCAAGTTATTTTGTGAGATTCTTCCAGTTTTAATTTTATTTAACATAAAATTAAACTGAAAATTACAGACTCAGTGGTATGGGTTTAGTTTTTTGAAAAGATATAGTACACTAATCAGTGACATAATCAGAGGAAATCCTATGACTTTACATCAACAAAGGGTCAAGGAGGTACCCTTAGACATTTCCAGTTAAAATGAAACTGCTGTTCCTAATCCTACTGATAAGAAGAGGGCTTCTACAGTCCTAAGAGTCTCCTCTCAAGCCATCTGGTGGGGTTTGGAAGTAATCTTACTGCCCTAAAAATGGGATTATCTTTTCCCTTGGGTGACCTTGGCACCTTTACACAACAGAATTCTACATTTTTTTTTGTCAGGCTAAAGGCCACTCTGAGAACCAGGAAAGGTATCCTAGTTTCTGAGACCCATGCAGCTTTCTAGAATTCTAAGCATCAGCTATTGGCTGTCTGCTGTTTCTTCCTGGTGTCTGTGTTATTTTCTATTCCTTTCAATTTGCTGATTGATGTTCAATTTCAAAATAGGAATGGCTCCAGGAATAAGAATGTGCAGCCTAAAGTGCGTATAAGCTAGAGAATTCTAAGGAAAAGAATCCCAAATTACCAATAAAGAATTAGGTGTAAAGTGATTATTTACTTACAATTTAAAAAATTACAAAAAATTGCTAACTTAAAACTTATAAATAGTACAATAATAACTAAATTAAGAAATATTATATTTTTATTGTCTGTCATACCTCGATAATACTATTTTCTTACATTTTATGCTTGCATACACTTTGATTACTTTTTCAAATGAAAACAATTTTGTGGTTTTTTTGGTAGTGTTCTCACAGAGGAAAATAAAAGGGTAATTTGATCATTCCTCTAGCATGGCTGATTACGTATACATTATTGATAGTTTATTTTTTAAAATATATTTTATTTATTTATTTAAGAGAGAGAGAGCAGAGGGAGAAAGAGCGAGAGCATGAGGGAGGGGGAAGAGATAGAGGGAGTGGTAAGGGGCAGAGGGAGAGGGAGAAACAGACTCCCCACTGAACAGGAAACTCAACATGAGGCTTGATCCCAGGGTCCTGGGATCATGACCTGAGGAAAAGGCAGACACTTAACTGACTGAGCCACCCAGGCCCTATTACTGACAGTTTAGAAAAACTTTCATCTTTACAAATCATTGTTGGTAACCTTTTGACAATGTTTAAGGTTGCTATTAAAAAGAGGAAAACCTCTATCAAGTTTCATGTATAAACTTTCTCAGGATATAACAACTTTTTTTTTCAGTATCTAATCTTCAATCCTCTGATTTCATAACCTTCATAATCACTTTGTCATTGATGATATCACTGGAGTGTTTTACATTGTCTGAATGTTAGCATTTTGTATAAAACTGACAATCTTTAAGCATTTTTCATATATTTCATTTGACTTATAACTTTATTAGTTGAAATTATAAATCTGCATTGAAGCAGAGTTTACCTCCTGTGCTTGGCTTTTTTTTCCAGTTTCTTCCTTTTTTTCCTATTTTTTTCTCCTTCTGGAATTTTAGCATACCACTCAGCTGAGGACACATATAATGATAATAGAAAGCTCAAAAAACAATGAAAAACTCAAGTAGATTCACGAAAAAAAGTACATGTTAATAGGTTAATGAGAATAAAAGTCTTCTTCCACCTAAACCTGGTTGATTTTCATAATCTGGTTTGAGATTATTTAGTGTGTAAGTGAACAGAGTTAATTTATTGGAAATTATTCCACAAGAATTCCAGACACCATACCTTGACATATGGATACTTTATATATTTTAGTTATTGGATGAGATGTTGGCTAAATCTATTATATGAAAGTTTCTGTCTTGCATTTCTTTGGGTTCCGATCTTCTCCATAGTTCTACTTTCCTAGTGAGGCAGACTTTAGGTTCTTCAGCATCTAATATTACTCTTGATATTACTTGCTTACCTTGTAGAACTGTTAGACAATTGGTTTATGTGGCACGTATGTGGTAGAAACAATTTCAGCTAGCCAGAAGTGGGCTGAGGTAAGGTAAGTTTCTATATGTTATGTTTCACACATTTTCCCTGGTATTCTCAGCATTCTAGAAGCTATACTGAGCCCTACTGTCTAGTACATGCTCATTGATGTGTTCAGAAATTAGAGACCATTCACTGAAATCTCACTGTAGGAATAGGAAAAATGTGAGATCCTAACAGGTGAGTGGAGAAACATAACATCATTATGAATGAAAAATGTTTTTATGTAAAATTGCGACTTGCAACTGCAGTGTGATAGCCACTTTTTTCCTAATGAAATATGAGAAAATATTTGTTTATTTAAAAAAAAATGTTCTTCAAAAACTGTTTTTAACTTTGAAAAATTGGTTTAAGATTTCTGTTCTCTGCCTTTTAAATAATTGCATCAAGCCTCCAAAGAGCTTTCCTTAAAGATACATGCCTGTTTTCAAGAAACTATGAGTCCATGATTCTCAAACTTTGGAATCTTGAATTAATCTTTTTACTTGCAAGATAGGATTTTTTCCTTTCCCCATATTTTAACAGCAGTAACAGCAAATACCAAGTATATGTGTTTATGGTGTGCAGGTCTTTCCGATGAAACTATAAAAACTGAGGCCCCACATTTCCTTGTGATTGATGATTTATTACCATAGTTGAATAGTTCTTTTCATTGGCATAAGATTTTTTTCAAGGTGTACTTGATCATGATTAATGAGCCTCACAAAATCCTAGAGTCTCCAAAATCCGAAGTGTGTGGCTTATCCTTAACAAGTGTTAATTACTTAAAGAAAATTCAATGAACCTTAGTTTTTAAAACTTTTATATAGTTGCATTCTAGAAAATAGTTCTATTACATGTAGATAAAATTAAAGATAATTTTCTTTTATTTGAATAACTTTAAATGATTTAAAAATGATGAATATACAGAAATAACTTATGAGTGATGTATATGTATAGAAAATAATATGTAACAATCCATTAAATTAAATTATACTCAAGAATAAGCTTTCAAAGTAACTAGCCAATTATGCAGATTACTATATTCCAAATGATAAAAGTTTTTGGTATAATATTTCATATAACTTTTCGTGGTCCCAAATAACAGTGATTCTCAGTGGGACTTTTTTGTTTTATTTTATCCCAAACCAAACACTGTTCTGATAGGTGTAATAACCAGAAGAGATTGAAAACTCTCAAGCAAATTTGATTATTTATAGCTAAGTTTACTTTCTGTATTTCTCTAATTATGTTAGTATGGCTGTTTCTTCATGGGAATATTTTTGTCTTGAATGTAAGGTAAATATAGAGTACTTAAAAAAAAGGAGAGAGTACTGTATCCTAAGAAATATCCCTGTGATGCTAACATACAAAACGCTTGGCTGTCTTTCACTTACTGGCCAGTTATATTAAATAATAATATATAACAAGTGATTAGTTTTGATTACAGCTATTTAATTGGACTCAATAACTGATAATCCTTACATTTTAACGCTGCTATAGTTGAAATGGCCTGCTGTAGAGTACATTTTTTTAAAAAGATTTTATTTATTTATTCATGAGAGAGAGGCAGAGA
The DNA here is from genome assembly GCF_048164855.1 of Canis lupus baileyi. NCBI lineage: Eukaryota > Metazoa > Chordata > Mammalia > Carnivora > Canidae > Canis > Canis lupus. The sequence continues at coordinate 15,692,185 of NC_132857.1, forward strand.
GAGAGAGAGAGACAGAGACACAGGCAGAGGGAGAAGCAGGCTCCATGCTGGGAGCCCGACGCGGAACTCGATCCCAGGTGTCCAGGATCACGGGCCAAGGCATGCACCAAACCACTAAGCCACCCAGGGATCCCCATACATTTTGTTTAATTGAGAAGTGTTCTTTATAAAAGTGACAAATTTATAAAAATAGAATTAATTACACTTGGGAATTTATTGAAGCTTTATTTTGTTAAATTTTTATTGTAGTCCCATCTAGAAAGAAACATTTTTCTGAGTTTTCAGGCTTGGTGATTCTGCTGTCCAGTGATGGAAAGCAAATGATGTACTCTGTTTGGGTGAAAAAGTTAAACTACTAAAATTAGAAGAATGGCAGCAGGTTTGACAGGCTCATGAGAATATGAAGAAAGTATTTTATAAAAATCCTTAGCTGGACTACTTAAATTATTAGCCATAATTATTAATACAATTATCTGAGAAGTTGAAATTCAAATAAACATTAATTAGTACATATTTTTTGAGTTCCTATTTTGAGTATAGTGCTGAACTGGGTATTGTAGAAAAAACAAAAGTGGTATTTATTATTACATCTGTCTGTAGGAATATAGTGAGGCATTTAGTGAGGCAGAAATAATCCATATAAAACAACATAACCCACTTTTCATGGAATATATTATAAGAATACATTTTATTGCTCAGATCTCCTCACTGACACCTAATCTTTCAAAACATCAGATCATATCAATGCAAAAAATAGTGATTACTTGAGATGCACAATGATACAATAGGAAGAATCTGGAATTAGGAATCAAAAGACTGTGTCGGATTCCTATTTGGCTCAAAGTTACCTTCTTTCAGCCTACATTTGGTGTACCCCAATTCGTTGCTATAGCAACTAGCTGGGGCAGGAGTAACATGACTGAACCTCATCTCACTTGCATTGAGTACCTGTCACTATGCACCTTCTCAGATGCTTCCATGTGGGAGATAAGGAAGCCCACACAACTACTCTGGTTGGTGTGCAGCCCTCAAAATGTGAGAAGCTAAAACTAAGTGGGGAACCTTTGGTCAATGGGGAATGTGAGCTAGTGAATAAATATTTGTTTCTGCTGTCCCTTGAGTATTCAATTCTGAGATGCATTCTTTACACTCCTCAAAGGTATCAGTGGGATGAAACCCCTGTTGTTATCATTGAAATGATCTTTATAAGGCATCCTTGAACTCGCTTTCAGCTTCTCTCCCTCACTACTATGATGTTTTCTATTCCTATCTCTTAGGGTCTATTCCTAAAATAAATTACTTGCCCACAAACCTTCCTCTCAGGTTCTGCTTTCTTTGGGAAATACAGTGTAGATATTTACTAAGTGTGTGAACGTGGAAAAAAAAACCCATTTCAAGGGGTAGCCTGGATTGCTTGGGTTCAGGCTCCAGGCTTGTTAGTGACTAGCTGTAGGACCTTAGGCAGACTACTTTAACTCTTCGTGCCCTGGCTTTCAAAATGGCAATAAAGTTAATGCCTACGTTTTAAGTATTGCTGTGACGATTAAATATAATACAAATTTCTTAGCAGTACCTCATTCATGGTAAGTGAGTCTGCAATGATTTCATTCATGCTAAGCACTTTAAATAATGCCTGGCACATTAGTAGTTTAAAATAATGCACATTTATTATCTTACAGTCAGGAGGTCAAGTCCTTGAGTTCTGTGTTTCTTCTGGAAGTTCCAGGGGAGAATCCATTTCCTTGCTCTTCCAGCTTCTAGAGGTTGCCCACATTCCTCACCTCAGGGCCCCTTCCTCCAAACTATTCTATTGTCATATCTACTCTGAGTCTGACTTTCCTGCCTCCCTTTTATTGGGTTTACCAGGATAATCCAGGATAATCTCCCCTGTCAAGATCTTTGACTTAATCACATCTACAAATTCCCTTTTGCTGTGTAAGGTGACACATTCATAAGTTCGAGGGATTAGGATATGGATATCTTTGGGGAGCAATTATTCTGTCTACTATAGTACTCAACAAAATTGACTGGATATATGCCTCTGAGTCCCAGTTACATCATTTATTACAATCAGAATGGTTATAATCAGAATGACATGATATGATAAGATTAAACAAGAACAGTCTATATTTATTATATAGATTTCTATCATTACAGAATCATGCTTTAGAATTGAGCTTTCAGTAATGTCTCTTAATCCTTATACTGCTTCATAGATAGCTTTATTCCACTTCATGTTAAGTCTGAGCCTGGGTCATACTAAGAAATTCTCAGTTTCTCAAACTCCAGTGGCTCAACATTTGCCCTTACTGTGCTATATTTTATTTTTTACTTCTTTTTCTCCCTTAGAAGGCTGTAAGCTTCTTGAGAGGCTGTGACCCATTTTTCCATGAATATCTTGTGTGCCCATATCTAGAACAGTAGAATATTTAAAGGGTAGTTATTACATCTGAGATTGTTTCTTCTAGAACTATTGAAAGAGTTGATCATAAATATTTTGCTTTTAATCCACTAAACAACAGAGATACAATAATCAGTATTATATTACAATTGTCAAATATTTTTGTCGTAATATTTTGAATGGATATGCTAGGGAAAGTATTTTTAGGAAAGTATGTACTACAAATCAGCCTTAATCGCTATGAGCAGAACACATAAATTAAATACAAGCCAAGGTCAACTTCTCCCTCAGAAAGCAAATACAGAACTGATGATTTCAGAATTTGTGTGAAGGATGGAAAAACAAGCCCTTTGAAGCCACTTCTCTGGTAACATGCGAATGCAAGAAAGTATCACTGCTGCACGGTTTATCTCTGCAGCAAAAATATGCAGCTGCATAGGCAAATTAGGTGGTGCTTTAGGCAGTCTGGAATTTTGCCTGGAGTGCCTCAGGTGACATGAGGTTTTGACGGTGCCCTGAAACTACATGCCAGAATGCTAGGAGTTTCCAGTCTTAATTTTGTCATGAAATTAGGTGTGAATGTGATGACTGATGTAATGTATGCAGTACTATCAGATTTATACTTGACATTAATATGTTGCTTCTGGGTACAGTAGTGACTCCCAATTTTCCCTGTCCCTTGGTCTTTTGGAAGGAAGCCATACAACAGTATGATGTCAGGCCAAGACTCTCTTTCCAATTGCTGAAATGGCATATGGTATAGGACACTGCAGTATTTTGTGTGGTCTACGGATTGCATTTCAAGCTCTAAATGTCTTTCCTTTGCATTAGTAGTGTTCCTCAGTAGGATTGTGATTATTATATGGAAGGAATTTTTGTATAATTAAGATTTGATATGCTCAGATTTACAGAATCATTGAAATTTTAAGATTTACTTAAGATTTAGAATAACAAAACCAGTTTCACTAATATTGGTTTTCTGTGATGTTCAAAGTTCCCCAAATTGGAAATTTACATGTGAGCCCCTATGATGGTTAGTTTTATGTGTCCACTTGATCAGGTTATAGGATCCAGTTGTTCAGTTAAACACTAATCAAGGCATTGCTGTGAAGGTATTTTTTTTTAGATGTGATTAACATTTATATGAATAGACTATACAGATGAGTATAGACATAATGGGAAAAATTGTGTAGAAGTTTGGAAACTACTGGCCTTTATAACACTTGGAAGTTTTTATTTTAAAATTTCTTCCTTTCAATTTAATATTTTAAGTAATATATACAGATTTAAAAATTTTAAAACTGTGTATAAAATAAAACTTTGAATTGAATGTCAGAGAGTTAAATATAGTTTCTGACAATAGGATGCTTTGCAAAATTACTATAAAATGTTATCGGGGTACCTGGTTGGCTCAGTTGGTCTCAGAGTCATAAATCTGAGCCCTGTGTTAGACATAGGGATTACTTAAAAATAAGTAAATAAGTAAACGAATAAAACATCATCTATTTGTGGCACAGCTGTGTAAAGGAATTAGTATTAGATTATGTAAGTCTTGAAGCCATTCTTATTGATTCCAGTTGGAGGGATAAACATTACCACACATAAACACACCTACACACACATACATATACACATATAAACATATTCATTCATTGATTTATTTAATTACTCAATTGTGGGTATAAATTTACAGAGAATAGTTTAGTGGGTAATCAGGGCATTTTATTCATTTAGGTCTAGTAAGGGAAATGTTTTCAAAAGAAATGTCCTTTAGTTTTAGATGATGGAGAATAACAGGTGAATAAGCTAATTCAAGACAAAGATTGTTTCAATAGGAACTATAGACATAGATCCTTTACTGATGATCAGCAACATCTTGCTACATTTGTTGGGAATTAAAGTACAATATTTATCATTGTGTTAGCTACAGAAAAGACAGTATAATAGTTCTGTGAATGAATTTTGGAGCTAGGTTTGGATTTCAGCTCTGCAGCTTGACTCTATGGAAAACTTACTTAATCTCCTTATCTATAAAGTAGGGATATGTAATAGTAAATGATTCTAGAGGATTCTAAGGATTAAAAGACCTACTATAAAAAAATAAAAGAGCTACTACTATATGTGAAGCCAATAGAATAGTGGCTAGCACCTAGTAAGTGGTCAATAAAATAATGATGCTCTGGCACTTTCATTTTCATATAGCTTTTAAACACAAAATCAATTTTTAAAAAAGCTAGGAAGGAGTTATTTTGTCTTAATATTTTTTAAGTGTGACTAAAGCTGACAGTCCCCATATATTTTGTGAAAGTCATCATTGTGCTACATTGAATAGAATGAGAATTAGAAATATCTAGAATGTGTTACATAAATCCATCTCTATTACCCCTTAAATATGATTTTGTAAGATGTTGAAATTTCATAACTTCAATTTTGGGGTACTAATCCATGTTATTGTTTTAATTTTCAAAATTAAAATCTTCAGGATGCATTAGATGTCAGAGACACCTAAAATAAATCAGTTTAGAGACTGAAAAGTAATCTGGGTGCTAATAAATACATTCTTCTTTATACTTAGCACACACATTCTGAACCAACATTCATCTTTTCATACAATTGATAAAGCCATGAATAGTACTACTCTGCTATAATGCTTTTTCTTGTAACATATAGAAGTCCACACAGCCTTTGAACACATGTCCCACTCAGTTCATTTTTATGAGAATTATTGCATGCAAATGAGGATGAATAATGCACGTTCTGTTTTCATTTTTTGCTAGAGAGACCAGAATACCTTAATATAAATTACATCACTAAAAGTAAACTTTAAATATATTTTTTGCCTACTGATGACCACTTATTGGTTAGACTATTTCATTTCATGTTTCTTCTTGACCATCTTTTGAATAGACCCAGTGTTTGTAACAGAATTTCTTTGGTCACATCATCTATGCATGTATAATTCCTCACATAGGGCTTCCTGCCATCTGTTTCACATTTTATTTCCCATGTATGCCTTCTTGTTCCATCATCTGTATTAGTTTGGAACTAATTCTTGGGTAAGAGGTAATGTTCTTTCCTGAATCTGTTCTGAATTGCCAAGAGTTTGAATATGTGAAAAACCTTTATGAAAAAGCAGTGAACATTAGGGTATTTAGTGAAAATTATCCTACTTTGAATATTTTATGCAGAATTATTTTTGAGATTTAAGTTCAACTAGTCTTAGTGTTTACTAACTTGATCTAATTTATGAGATCTTTTTAAAAAGATACAGAAGAATTATACGACAGTGCAGTGTTTGATAGCCATGGTAACAAGTTCATAGAGAGAAATTTGGAACTTGTGCATAAAGATTTCAAAAAGCATCCTGTTATATAACTAAGCTGATAACTAAGCTTTTCTTTCAGCTTTCATATAAAAGAGAAACATAGTGTATTGGTACTATCTTCTAAGTAGAGAGGTAAGTCAGTAACTGGAAGCTTCTTCACCTTTGCCTGTAGACATTTGCATTAAGAAATTAGAGCAACCATAGTGATTAACACTGAACATGTTGGGTAACTGGGCATTAGCAAGTCTATACTATTTATTGAATTACAGAGTATGTATTGTGTATCTGTTTAGTTATGGAAGTTTTTAGGTCAGTTTTCACAGGCTGTTCAGCCTCCAGAGAGTATTGAGGAAGTTTTAAGAGACGCTGATAAATTTAAGACTTAATGCCTTGATGTATGTCTTGTCCTGCCTGGGTAGATTAGGAAATAATGGAAGCCAAGGACAGCATTTCTTTATACTTACCAGAGGCACTGATAGCTGTATGTCCTGGGGTTTTCAGGTTTAGAGAAGAAGAACATAAGTACATCCTTAGTCTTCTCTCTGAAAGGATGCCTTGGGCTTTTGAAAAGAAGATAGTTCTTCCTATGGATAATTTATTGAAGTCTTACATCCTTTCACAATGAAAATTAAAGATAACGTGTTCTCCGGGAGATGTTAATTTTTACCTAAATTAAACATTCATAAAAAGGTTCTCATTAGACTGGGTCAGGTTTTTTGGGACCTGAACACAATCACAATGTTCCACAGTGTTTAACACCCAGATAAAATGTGAACAGTTTGATTTATTTGTGAGCCCATCTACAGCAGATAGTGCTGGGATTAAGGGTATTTTGGGGCAACAATCTGAATGCCCCCCACAGGCATAGATTCTGAAATATAAAATCATTGCATTTTAAAGGTGGGAACAATTTAGAAATAAAAGATCTGGTCATGTCGGTTTCTATGACATATTGTGATGACTTCTGTGCCATTTTCCCCCTGATTAATTATGTGGATTTTTAAGAAACACTGGATTATGAGGAACATATATTATGCTAAATGTCATGGTCTTGTTCATGTAATTTACACATAATAGAAAAGAATAAAATTAACTCTATTCTTACACTCTATAAGAATGTTTCATTAGTAAATTAGCAACTCCAAGAGATGTTTAATCATTTTTCTGTTGAGTGAAGTTTGCTGTGTTACAACCTATTTCTGTATATTCGACCACTCCATTGTTGAGAAGTAATTTTTTTAAAGGTCTTTCTCTCCCTGGTGCATATTTTACTAAGCTGTTATATTAAACCTTCCCTCTGTTATATCTTTGCTGTCAGGTGATGCTAAAATAATAAAACTGCTCTGTGTGTAGTTCAGCAAAATGTAATCCATTTATGTTTGACTGAAGAGTCTTTAGAATAAATCAACAAGACATGTTACATATGTAATTATTTCAGGAAACAAAGTGGCCTTAAATACTGTCCTTTCCATTTAGCCTTTCTATGATTTCAGTTGTTCCCCAGTTTCATGAACTGGCAGGAGTAAACAGTTAAGTGCCTCCCTGCAGGGTTATAGTCTGTTGGAACTCTCATAACTAATGTGTAGAGCAACTACACATTATCTAACTACTTATCTACTGGTAATGGTTGTGACCCAGTGGAGTATTTTCATAAGGTTTATGCGTGTGTGTGTCTATATACACACACACGCATAATACATACATAAATACTATGTATAAAGATGCATGCATGTTTAAGCTTTGCTGAAGATATTAATGACATTTGTAATGTGATGAAGGGAGAATATACCATGTGCTGCTTTCCCTAATGGCTGAGATAAATGACTATTACTTAGTCCTCAAATGCAAACCATCCCAATCTGAAAGCAGCTCTGCAGAAGAGGAATGTGCACCTCATTTTGGGGCAAAGAATTATGCAGAATGTGTCCAAGACACCTGCAGAAAATTAAAGACTTTACTTCTCTGTATGTGAAATTCTCATGAGGTAATTACCCTCAGTGTCAGACATAATACCGCTCCCATTAGACAGAACACATTGAGGAAAAATTGAATAGACTTTTTGTAGGGAGTGCTCCTAAGGATTAATAGGGCTGTCTAAAGCAGTAATTGGGAGGTTTTCCCCCACTTTGCATGCAGCCATCCTCACTTGTGTCTTTCAGGTTTATTATTAGGCCATTGCCATTCTATTTACCATGGAGGCACAAGCATCTTCCTTGTTAACATCTCCTGCCAGCACCTTTGTTTCTTTGGAATGGGCTGCTGCCTTTAACCACTTCCCCTTTTGTACTGGCCTTGCCTTGCCTCCCTTTATTTCTCTCCTTGGTCACAGTGCCAAGAGCTGGCAGGAAAGGGGCTCCTTTTCCATGCATCGCAAAGATGAAAGTGACCAAATAGGGCTTGATCAGCTAAAGCATCTCACTTTGTTCCAGAGTCTTTCATCCTTCAGGGAACTTCCTCAGCGGGAATGGAGCTGAGAGCTAATCTTTTTGTGTTTTGGCATCTGTAACACCAATATCCAGTTTATAGATCTATACAGCAAATGGTCTCTTTATTTGGATTTTTAGTATGTCTTTAATTATTGCATGATAAGATTTCTGAACTAAAAGGAGATTCAGAAATCTGTGTCATATTATTTTTTCTGCGTCTCTAACATATGGGACTATGTTAAAGGATTCATACTAAGTTGCCACAAATTATATACTGTTTATCAGTAACAACGTTTGGTTCAGGTTAGAGTAAAAGTGGACTTTAAAATATTAGATGTACAATCAGGATTTTGTATATCAGAACGACTGGTTCAGGTTGTGTGTATGTGTTTGTGGGTACGTGTGAGTTGTCAGGAGGAGGCAGGGAGGTTGGGATGGGAAATGAAGAATATTTAAGTGGGCTAATGATTTTGAAATTCTCCTTCTTGGATACTGTACTTGAAGCAGAGATTTTTAGTTTATTACCTTTGCCTCTCAGTGTATAATTGAAGGCTTTTGTATTTAATGAAAAATATCAGAATGAAATGTTTTCTGCTGGTTATGTAGACAAATGCAGTTAATTGAGCTGAAATAAATCAATGAGAATGAAGAGACACCACCTGTCCCTCATCCTTCTTTATTCCTAGGTGTCAGTTTTGTGACTAAATAATGCTATTTCAACCCACTCTCAGGACAATCAGATGATTTAGAAGATTACTATTGTCGAAATGTTAATTTTAACATATTTTATGTTAAAGTATATTCTTGTCTATTAGAAGAACTTAAAGACATTGAATATTTGATTCTGCTCAATATTCATTATCTTCTTTTTTTGTTTTTAAGATTTATTTATTTATTCAGATTGAGAGAGAGGGAGAGAGAGAGAGAGGCAGAGAAAGAAGCAGGCTCCATGCAGGAAGCCTGACGTAGGACTTGATCCCAGGACTCCAGGATCACACCTTGGGCCAAAGGCAGGCACCAAACTGCTGTGCCACCAGGGCTGCCCAATATTCATTATCTTCTACTTGTGTTTCTTATTCTTCTTTCTAGACTGTAAAGTTCTTAAGGATAATATTTTCTGATCTTACTTTTGCATATGTCCTGCTTTCGTAACACAGAATATTGTCAATAAATATCTGTTAAATAGAACCTTTTAGGGTAATTGTGATGGTTTTCATAAATAATGTTATCAGCAGCTACGTAGATAACACTTTTAATTTAGAGAGGACTTTACTACTTTTCACTTTTACACTAAACAATGTTTTTTTTTCTGATACTAAGGATAAAGAATAAAATAAAACAGTGACCAAGAAAAATTTTAGTTTTAAATATTGATCTTTCAGGAATTCTTTTTACAATTTAGTGACATGATCAATCCTTATCCTTGTGGCCAATTTCATACATATGCTTATATCTATACAATAATTATAAATTATATAAATATAAAATAAACAATATAACATTATAGTATAACATCTATAGGGATATATAACAATAATATAATTATATATATTTTACATATATATAAAATCAGTGCAGTTTGCTCTCTGTATATAGTCAGTACAAGTATGCTCCAGTTAAGGAGAACAAAACGTGGACATTTAAACTTGTAAAACTGATAAAAAAAAATTTTATTATGATAAAAGGATTCAGCATAGACAGATCTTACTATGCATTTAAATACAATTCAGTATTTTAAATTTAGACACAGAAGTATAAACTGCATAACACGATGCCTCACACTTAGTAGGTGCTCACTAAAAATGGCAGCCACTATCACTCTTCTTGTTTTTGGTTCTAGGCATCCATATAATAGTGGATCCAACAGGGAAGTTTAACTTCTACTCAGAATATGTCCTGATTCAATATTACCTCTCTGAGCTTGGACAAAATTTTTACCTCTAAAAATAAATTTTTTCATCTCTTGTGATATGTGAACTCATTTGATAAATTGTAAAATTCTATATAAGGAGGAAAGTATCGTTATTTGGGAATGTTGTTTTCTGGCCAGTTTTTAAAGACTACATCTATAGTATAACCTTGATACTTATGAAGCACATTTACCTGCTTATCTACTATTCTAAGATTCTTCTGATCTGTGGCTGATAGATTTTTACTAGAATGTACCACAGTGAGTTGTATGAGATGTCAGATATAAAGTTTCTGGGACTGAGATTCAAAATGGTTTGTTTCAAAAACACCTGGGTGGCTCAGTGGTTTTGTGCTGCCTTCAGCCCAGGGTGTGATCCTGGGGTCCAGGGATCTAGTCCCATGTTGGGCTCTCTACATGCAGTCTGCTTCTCCCTCTGCCTGTGTCTCTGCCTCTCTCTCTTTCTGTATGTGTCTCTCATGAATAAATCAATAAAATCTTTTAAAAAATGGCTGATTCAGATAAAGGCTTATTCAGCAATACACCTACATTTTTAAAAAAGATTTTATATATTTATTCATGAAGACACACAGAGAGAGGCAGAGACATAGGCAGAAGGAGAAGCAGACTCCCTGTGAGGACTCTAGCGTGGGACTTGATCCCAGGATCCGGGGTTCATGACCTGAGCCAAAGGCAGTCGTTCAATGGCTGAGCTACCCAGGTGCCCTTAACCTACATTTTTAAAAATTGTCAGTGCCAACTGAATGCTGTAAAGGAGCCAGACTGACAGTTCTATAATGTGTAATACCCCCTCTTTATTACATCGGACATACTACGTTTACCAGCCAGCCTTGGCTAGGAGCCTCTGTGCCAACCTGGCTAGGACCACCACAGGCCATGAATGGGCTGTTCAGTCAAAAGACCTCCTTGATTTCTGCCCTCTCCTCCCCTGGGCAGATTTTAAGCAAAAGCCTAATTAGTGGTGGTGACACCTGCCCACCAAAGAATGATGGAAGACCATCAGCTCGTGTCTCAAAGATCACTGAATGTCTAGTAGGTTGTGAAAATATTTGGTCATGACTCATTCACCACTTGGACTAGGTTCAAAGTAGGAAAACTCATTCCTAGTTCCTTCAAGTAACCAGCTACCTCCTGTGAAGAAAATACATAATACCACCTAAGTATAATCTTACACCTTCTAGGATTTGGGCTCTTTTGCAGGTTAATAATTGTACACAGCCATATAAATAAATATTCTTTTAGTATGGCAAATCTCTTTGCATGTCTTTGTTACATGACATTAGCTACAAAGATGATGAAATTTTTAAATATATTCATGTTGAAATATTCTTTTTTTTGCCTATAATTTTCACACTGATGAAACATGACTTATGAAAACAAACAGTAAACTTTTTTCCCTCATGAATACGTACAAAGTGAAGCTAATAATTTCCCTCTGCTTTTTCTAGAAAAATAGTGATTTTATTTTTTCTGTGGTTTTTGAATCTTTAATTCTTTATATTTTTGGAGGTGACATAAATAAAGTGGCATGCAGAAAACATTGTGCAAATTTTTGTTTATACTGTGTTCAATATTTTTTAGTTCCCTGTATCCTCCTTCTACTTTACTCCATTTAGAGTCTTTTTTAAATTTTTTTTTTCCTCTAGTGGCCATTATTGTTAGACTATTTTACTTTTTTCCTAGCTATTTACTGCTTCCCTATTTTATGTTAAGGGATTTAAAAACAACAAAAAATCAATCTCAAAATGTCTATTAGTTGAAATTTTTTTCTCATCAAAGATTCTATATCTTTTAATGCATAGGATATTTTCCTTAGAAATATTTAGAAAATACTTTATACAAAGGAGTATATAAATTCATATGTACAATAAAATTATAAAAATAAAATAAACAGCCATGTATCCATCATCCAGGTTAAGAAATAAAACATGCCCATAACCCTCCCAGATCACAATCTTTTCCCTGTCTGTATTCTGTGTCCAACTACATGTATATAACCTAATTGTATGCTGGTATTAAACTCTGTGAAAGTGGAATCATAATGTATGATGTATGTTTTTTATACCTTACATCTTTTGCTCAACATTATTCGAGATTCACTTTTGTTACTATGTATAGTACTATATCACTCATTTTCATTGAGTAGGGAATTTCAATATATGAATGCACCACACTTTATTTCTCCACTCCACATAGCACACATAACAATGTAGCAACAATAGCTTAACACATTTTGTTGAACATTTGTTTTGATAAACATTTGTGGTTTGTTTATAGGAACAATGCTGCTTTGCATATTCTTATACAAGTCTCCCAGTATGTAGATGTAAGATTTTCTCCTAGGAGTAGAATTACAGGGCTGTAGCATGTGCGTATGTTCAACTTTAAATGCCAAATATTTTCCAAAGTGTTTGTTCCAATTTACATATGCACTAGCAGTGGCTAAGTGGACAAGTCCTCTTGTCCCACATTCTGGCACAGATGAACATTGACTCACTTTTAAATTTTTGCATAAAATTTTACCTCCATGTAGATTTAAATTATATTTCCTGATTACAAATGAGGATGAACACATTTTCATGATGCATTTGTTTCTTCTTTTGCAAAATGCCTGTTCATGCCTTTGCAATTTTTACTTTAGGTTGTCTTTTTTTTTTATTAATAAGAACTTTTACACATCCTAAGTACTAATCCGTGTTTACAGATGCTGCATATATCATCTTACAAGTTACAGCTGGTCTGTTTATTCTCTTCATGATGTATTTTCAGGAACAGACATTCTTGATTTTAAAGCAGCCAAATGTATCATTTTCTTTATGATTGTATCTTTTATATCTTGTTAATGATTTGTTCCTACCCCAAGCTTGCTAATTGTCAACTTAAAGGTTTATAGATTTTTGTTTTATAAAAAGGAAGTACTTAATATATCTGGAATTTCAGATTTGTGTATAATGTGAAGAACCCTATTTTTCCTTGTTTTTTTTTTTTTTTTCCTTTTTTTCCCCTCAGATGAATAGCAACTCTCCCAGAAGCTCTGTTGAAGAGCCCAGCCTTTGCCACCAACCTGCAATGTCAGCTCAGTTAGAAGTCATTTATATATTGTGGATTCATTTCTGTTATCTCTCTATTCACTCATATTCTTTATCTTGATATTTTGTATCTGTTATATTTATGATACATTATAGTAACTCTTTGATATATGACAAGTTATCTTATTATTTTTCAGGCATGTTTTTGTTGTCTCTGGGCCTTTTTAATGATGAATTTTGGAATTAGTTTATTTTATCCCATTAAAACTCTGGATTTTGACTGGAATTGCTTTTAATCTATAAATCAATTTGGAAGAATTTACATCTCCACAATTCTTGATATCCCTATCGAAAAACATGATATGTCTTCCAAATACAGACGATTTAAAAAGCAGTTACTTTCAGTGGGGATTTATAAATATATTCACACACATTTTACAGATGTTTTTAGGTTTACTTTTTATGTTTCTTTTTTGGTCTTAAACATATATTTGTATATATTTTAAATTGGCAAACATTATAAACAAACAAAAAGCACACAAATTATAAAGTTCATCTTAATTTTTGGAATACAAACCGTGTCTATCCACTGGTTAAGCAACAGAATATTGGGAGTTCTCTAGAAGCCTCATTTATGTGCTTTCCTGGTCATAACTTCCTTCTAATGTTTCTCTCTAGCTGCTCATTTATCTCTCTTTTCTCCTTCATAGTTAAACATATGAAAAGCGTTTTCTAAATTTGTTATTCCACTTCATTTTCTTTGTCGATTTCTCAACCATCTGCAGCATGGCTTCTGCCCCTCTCCTAACTGCTGTCACCATAATTGGCAATGACAGTAAATCTAAGGAACATATTTTAGGTTTTATCATAATTTTTTTTCTCAAGAATATATGTTACATTTGACCATTCTTTTCCTCATTAAACTTTCTCTTTTCACTCTGATTCAAAACTCAACATATATCCTCCTACCTACTTAGCCACACCTTCCTAACTTTTTAAAAAATTTTTTTCCAGAATTTGCTCTACTCTGAATTCAGTTCTGGGTCCTATTTCATTCATTCCAAATATGCAGCTTGGGTAATCTTATCCATTCCAATTCCAATTCTCTCAATTATTCTTGATAGACTGATGGCTCCTCATACCCTACTGCATATGCCATAAGTCATATAAATGTTTCCCAGGTACTAAACACTCAGTATCGCAAGTTGAACTCACCATGTTTTCTATCCTGCCATCCCTCTGAAGTTCCAGTCATAGCAAATGCCACACAACTCAGGCAGTTGTCCAAGGCAAAAGAACTCTAAGAAATAAAAAACAAACAAAATAAACTAAGTCTTTCTTGATTGCTTCTCTTTTTTTACTTCAGCCCCCAAATCTGGTAAATTATTATTTCCTGTTGACTTTAATGCCTTTTGAATTTCTCTACTTAATTTCATCTCTACTAACATCGCCAGAGATTAGCTTCTGTCATCTCTTCCTTGAATATCAATATGTGATTTCCAAGTGATTCCCAGCTTCCTGCAGTCTTTATTCTGTTGCATTGGTCTGTTGCATATTCTGAGTAGACAAAAGAGTAGTCTTCATGAAGAAAAATGTGATCATCCTGTCCTTTTTGAAGACTTCCAATTGCTTCCCATTTAGTTAGTTAAAATAGGCAACCAACCAAACAGACAGCAACCAAAATTCATTACACAGTCAACATGGACATGAACAATTTGGTATCCTCTCCTCTCCTCATTTCCTCCTCATTTCCTCCTTTTAAAAATTTCCTACCACCTCTATCAGAGAACACCTCTTCCCCAATTTTCTACCACATTGCTTCCCTAATGTTCTGCATATCCCCTCTCCTAGAACTCATTATATCTTAATATCTACAGGTTTACTTTTCTGAATATCCTTTTCAGTAAGCTCTGTGAGTAGGATTACCAAAGTTGTTTGATTTAAATAAATTTTTATACTTTTATTTAAATTTTACTTAAATACAGTACAATATTGGTTTCTGGAGATTACCCAAGTTTTTAACAAAAATACTAACAAAATGGTTTTGACTACTGTAAAAAGGAAGTTATGATGTAGAAAATATAATGACAGTAATCTATATTATTATATTTTAAAATGATATTTTGCAGTAAAGTTGAATTATTTATCATAACATAGTAATATACTTAATCTGAGAAAAATACATTTATGAGTTTGATTTTTTCTCTTTTCTTTTTATTTAAATATAAGACCATCTTGTTTAAAATTTATACCTGACAAGGCTTTCTGTGAAAGCTGACCCATATCCATTTATTCACTGTTGTATACCATGTACCTAGGACAGGGACTGACACATACTAGGTACTTGCTAAATAATTGTTGCCTGACTGAATGAATGGAGAATGTAGGGGAACAAGAAGAAATAATTAAGTATTGGTATTTATCTGGGGAAATTAGGAGGGCTGTTACATGTCTATTAAGATCAAACATACAGCAAAAATAGCAGGTATAGTATGTGGAGAAATATTTGGAGATATAGTGCTTCCACACTCATTACTTTGCCTTGGTCATTTTTTTTTTTTTTTTAAGTAGACTCCAAGCTTGGGGTGGAACCCAATGAAAGGCTTGAACTCAGCAGCCCTGAGATCAAGACGTGAGCTAAGACCAAGAGTCAGACGCTTAACCAACTGAGCCACCAGATGCCCCTGTGTTGGTCATTTTTGACCTCCTTTTCAAAATAGCAATTCAGTGAAATCCTCGCTTTTGAAAGAAATTATTTTGTTAAGGAAAATAGAACTGATCAAGCTATTTTTCCTACAACAATATTGAAGTGAAATTTCTCTTGTATCATGCTTGGCATCTAGCAGCTCTGCTTCTACCTGCCTCTATTGATAAGAATCAATACTGAGGCAACTGTGAATATTCTCTGGATTGGTAGTAAGCAGACTTTATTTGTAAAAGACCAGATAGTAAATATTTTTAGTTTTGTGGGCCTTATGATATCTTTCCAACTACTCACCTCTGACTTTGTGGTGGGAAATCAGTTATAGGTGCTATGTAAATAAGTGTGTGTGGCTGTGTTCCAATAAAAATTGGTTTACAAAGCTAGTTGGGCCATAGTTTTGTAATCCCAGATCTAGAGGAAATATTGAAGGGAGATGGAAAGTTTATGAGAATAAGCCTAGATTAGAGCTTAGCTCTTTATTTAGAGTCATTTTTCTTCTTTTATAAAAGATGGGAGACAATGAACAGCAGAGTCTATGTCAGTGAGAAGAGGAGGAATGCAAATGTACCTCCAGTCCCTATTCTGAATTGGCAATTTCACCAAACACATGACTTTGCTTTTCCAACCTCCTCTGTGACGCCTTTGACTTTCAGTTTGAAAAGCAACTGGTTTAGAAAAAATAGTTTCTTTGGAATAATGGTTTCAATATTTATTTTACATGAGCAAGATATGTTTGAGATAAATTTGGGCTACTTCCAAGGTAGCTCCAGGGACTTCTGTGGTAGATCTGTAAGTGTTTACAAGGCAGAGTTTGCAAATTATTTTTAAATCAGGAATAGCTTGGTAACTGAATGTTTCCTCATTGAAAGGGCACTGGATATCCCCAAGAAAAAACAAGCACACTAAGAACAGTCTGACCACTTCAACAGAATTTTAATAAGTTCCAGGATATGTGGCAAGTGTGGATATGGCAAAGAAAGCAGCCGTTTTTCTGCCATATGCATCCACCCATGTGCTATATGTGTACATCTTAATACTGTGTCATCAGTGCTATAATCTAGTTTGGGAAATAAATGTCAATAAGAAATCTAAAACTAAATTCATATTTTTATTGTAACATATTTTTGAAAAATTCTATTCCATGATTTCTCTTGATGCAGTAAGAATTAAACTATTTCATTCAAGTCTTATGTTTGGCACCCTAGTGGGACATTTTCTCAGCATTGCTATACTCTACCCACTTGGGTTACATGATATCCTAGAGTAAGAAACTGGTCCAGTTCACAAACAGGCTTTGTAAGTCTTTAAGAGAATATCATTGGAGACTGAGGGTTGTATAGACCCAAGATTTTAAAACAGTGAAAGAAATAATAGGATGGTGGCTTTTTAAAAATAAATTAAGACTTATTTTTAGGGCAGTTTTAGCTTCAAGAACAGTGGCTTTTAAAATTTTAGGCTCACCAGGGGAGCTTGTGCAGATGCTTGGGATTTATGTCTAGAAATTATGATAGTGTATATCTGAAGAGATGCCCAGGAATCTTCATCTCTTATTCATCACCATAGATAATTCTGAGGCAGTTGGTCACACACTTCCTTTGAGAAACATTGCTCTTAAAGCTTATTTTCTTTTGTGTCTCATGGGGCTGTAGCAAATAGCTCATTGGGATAGAAATTGTATTTCACCTTTGGGTTGCCTCCAAAGTGTTCTCTGGTGTATGAAAAATTTTATGATTTGAATTGTGCACTTCATTCAGCAAGATCCTACTGGCTCACACATTCAACAGTAATACCATGGAAGTTGTACTAAAGAGGCAGATGCTTGGATCCTGCTGTTCATGTGATAGAAGTGATCATATTCAGCAGCAAAATCCAGAGAGACTGGATGAAACCTAATCAGTCAAGTCAGTTTCCAGAAATATGATCCATTCCTAAGAATGAAGAACAATAGAATCCATCCATTAAAATCATTACATCAGTCTAGCATTTGAAGAAGAGATTTTTATGTTTCTGCCTTGTTTTATATATAGCCAGGGCTCTTAATCCTATAATTCTCTCCACTGACTGCCAAGATGACATTCTAAGAATGAATGGAAATGACATTTCATGAATTTCACACTTGAAATGATTAAGGATTATTTGGTGGTAAAAGCGGATTTGTTAATAAACAAATAGTCTGGAGACATATACTATTATGGTTGACGAGCTATAGTTATTTCCCTAAAAGCTCCATTTTATTATTTGAATAATATCTAATAGTAAATATTTAGGAGAAATGTAACTCATCAAATTATATTTTCAGATGCCCACTTTCCTTTCTTCCTTTCTCCTCATCCTGTCCTCCCTTTCCTCCTTCATACCTTTTCTTCAAAATGTATACATTTAAGGAAAAGCTTTGTTAGATTTTGTAATGGCATGGGCTAGTGAAGTTCTTTCTCTAAAATTTTGATCCTGTTGTTGACTAAAAATTTTAAACAAATATTTTAGCTTTTTCATGACTAGCATTTCCTTTTTTTTTTAAGAGTAAGAAGTTTTTTATTAAGAGTAAGAAGATACTGGCTGCACAGCTCCAGGTACATAGGCAACTGAAATAATATAGAAACCTTAGCTTAGGGGTGCCTGGGTGGCTCAAGGGGCTAAGCATCTGCCTTCAGCTCCGGTCATGATCTCAGGGTCCTGGGATCCAGCTCCACTGAGGCTCTTTGCTCAGCAGGGTGTCTGCTTCTCCCTCTCCCTCTGCGCTCTCTCAAATAAATAAAATCTTTTAAAAAAAGAAATCTTAGCTTATCCTACAGTACTAATAGGTAAACACAAACATTCCCATTTTCTATAAGAGATTATGTTAAAGTGATTTTTTTGAAGTTGACTTTTATAGATTCATTTAAATCAACATTATTTTGCTGAGGTGGAATATAGCATGTGCCAGAGAAGAAGCCTCTTTCTGGCACTTATATTGACTGTAATAGTGCCTGACCCTCTCTGGTGAATAACTGCTCATAAAAATAAATTGTTGACATTTGTGGAGAGAATATACTCTTTCATGGCTCTGGCAAGCTCCTTAACTTACATTTGATCCACCTTACAACTGGGTCTCTCTTTGCTGCAATATCATAATGTTGGTCAATCATTATTATTTTTAGCTCTTTAACCATATTTAGAAAATATTTAATTGTACATTATGCTGAAAGGATAGAATAATTTTGTTTTGTCAGCACAGGCATAGTTTTTGCTCATTTAGATGCAAACCATAAGAACATCTGTCAACAACTCTTTGTTAATAAGAGCCCCAGGATTTCTTTCTGATGCTCTCAGAGACCAACACACACCAGCCTCTGAACCTGCTTTGTGACTTCCGTATCCCTTCTGTAAATTTTGCTGTCCAGCCCATTGTGACATTGAAGTTCTTCAAGTAATTTACTGTCAAAAAGATATCAGGAGGAAGATAATGTTTAGATGAAGAAAACCTAGCCTATAGTAAAACAACTGAATAATGTCAGAGTCACCTTCTTAAAATTGTAATAATTTAATGAAATTAATATTATCCTGCAGGAAATAGAGCATTAGAGACTAGACCACGAACCAAAGACCTGGCGGGGTCACTGAATGACCAAGGCAAGTAATTTAATCTATCTGAACTTCATTTTTTCTGTAATTTCAGACAGAAATTTTTTTTAAAAAGTTCAGAAAAAATTCATAAAATGAATTTTTGTAATCAAATGAGATAATCTGCTTTACAGTCCATTGTGAGCTGTGAATTGCTACACAATGTATGGAGATACCATTCTTGGTGTTGAATTCATCATATTCATTAGATTAAGAATGTTATAAATGGAAACTTTTGTCTAAAAATTTGAAATTGGAAATTTCAGTTTCCAATGAGTGAATGGTTTATAGTTTATTTAGCAAAAAGCGTTTTTTTTTTTTTTTGTTGTTGTTGTTGTTGTTCTCTAGAAAATAATTTCCACACACTTTTTTACCACCATAGAATACTGTGTAGTCTAGTAATGTGAAATACTCTATGACCGGATTGGATTATGCTGTGAATGTTCTTTTCTCTGTATGGACCAAATCCTAAGAGTGGAAAAATCCAAGTCTATTTCATTTGATCCTTATGAAAGTATTTCTCTGCTCTCACACCACATTCTCAGAAAATGATTGCCCCTCTGGTAGGTTGAAATACTAGCCAGAGTAGAGCTTTGCAAGTATTAAGGATAAAGTACAGTTAGAGACCTATACACAGTGGTTAAAACACTAATTAATTAGTCTTTCATAGAACCTGGACAAGAGATGATAAAACTAGGAGCACTCTCTTGGGATGCCTGGGTGGCTCAGCGGTTAGGCACCTGCCTTCAGCTCAGGGCGTGATCCCGGGATCCAGGATTGAGTCCCACATCATGCTCCTTGCAGGGAGCCTGTTTCTCCCTCTGCCTGTGTTTCTGCCTCTCTCTCAGTCTGTGTCTCTCATGAATAAATAAGTAAATCTTTAAAACAAACAGACCAACAAACAAAAAAGTAGAAACACTCTCTTCCCTTCCTATCCTACTCCATGTGAAAAATGTGTAGTTTACAATTTGGGAAGTAGGATAGTAAAGAAAGGTTGTATATATTTTGAAAAAGTTCCCATGGTATCATTGTGGTGACCCTCTTGTTAAGTCATTTTCCCCTCCTCCTCCTCTTTATTGTTCCTCTGTTTTGTGACTGTATTTGTACTTCAAAAATTTATAAAAAATAAAGTTGTGCCAGAGATAAGGACATTCTCTTCTGTGAGAAACAGATGAGAAATTTGATAAGCATTTAAGAAACTGAAATTTGTTGAAACTGTGGTTTTAGTACAAAGATAAATAGCAGGCAGATATGTTCCTTTTATTAAACCATATTTGTAGTTTTTATTTTGCTAGGATGAGTTGAAAGATGAGAAATGCTAATGTCTGGGTTATTTTAAAAAGCTATTAAGGAAGAGATATACAAAATATGTATTTGGGCAGGTTATTGTATATGAGAGTTTGCGAATTTGTGACACCTGTTAACTTTAGTTATTTCCTTCCATCCCCAAACACTTGCAATCAAAAACAGGTAGTGTATAAGGAGAGAATTCATTGAGTACCATCATGGCCGTGTGGCCTAAGTTTTGTGATCTTGAGCTATAAAAAAGAGCTTCTAAGACTAGAAGAATAAAAAAGAAAGAAGAAAAAAAAATGATACCACTATGGAAAAATAGACAAGAAATTTCTCCTTTCTGTTCATTTCATGACAAATGATATACTATGTACCTATGCCAATTTCAGTGATCAAGTTACTGTCATGAAATATGGATTCTGACAAGGATTGGGATTTTGGCACCATAATATTGAAAGCAGGATTCATTGCTGAGACATTGGGTTAGGAACTGCAGAGGCAAGGGACACTTTCTGAGTCCCTATGAAACATGGGTGTATGTGTGGGTGTTTTATAGAAAAAGACGTTTCAGAAAATTCTCAGTTTCTGTATTCATTCTAAGGATTTGATGTTTGCTTTGTTGATTACAGTCTTATTTGAAACTCTTTGTATAGTCTTATTTGACACAAGAAGACAGTATTGGCTACCCTATAAATCATGTTTTCTGGATATCTCATATAAGGCCAGTATGAACTAAATCGAGATAAACTAGTGATCAGGGCTGTGATGTTTTATGGTTCAATTCTATAGGAAAGATCCAAATAGTTAATTAATTGTGCTTCCTTTATTTCAAATAATTTAAAGTTATTTAAAAACTATGGAAAATAGAACAAATTAGAATCTGATAAAAATATTTGCAAAAGAAGAAAGTTAAAACCACTGTAAGGAAATGACTTAAGATGGAGAGGGGGTTGGCAACGCACAGAAATACTTATGTCAGAAGTTACTCAGTTGCTTTGGGTGAGTACTAAATGGAGCTCTAAAATTTCTAGTAGCCAATAAGAAATGTTTATTCAATTTCAAGTGTCCATTAAATAAAACAAAAGTTCCTCAGGAGAACATTAGATTATCATAGAGCAGCAATGAAGGAGCTATTCTCTTTCCTTACATTTTTTAAAAAATAAAATACATGTTATAGAATACTAGTCTTCAAAATAGTCTAATATTCTATAATTTGGAAATCTCCAAATCCACTATATGAGGCTACAATGCCAAGACAGTAGAATGACAGACTTCAAATCAAAAACCCAGAATTTCATCCACACGTTAATTCTGGGCTCTGTAATCATCATTTATTATTTGTGAATGGCTTTGTTGTTCTGTTATTCTGAAGTGATAAATAAATAAAACAGTTAACATTCGTATTTGAAGAAATTGGCTTTGCTCGTCCAATGGAGGCTCATAATATTTTATAATCTCTTCCAAATGGAGAGGATATGCAATATTTTTCTTTTTTAAAAAAAACATTCAGTATTCTTCACCTGGATAGTTCTTTTCTGCCTGATACTCCATACATTCATTTATGACTCTTTGCAATGAAGGGCTGCATGACATCTGTTTCAAATCAGATTCTCCCTAATTTTTATGTATGCCCTCTTGTTCCATGATCTGCATTAAAATTCACAAGCAGACATGATCTATTCCACCCTGGATTTCATCTTCTGTACTACAGATCTATAAAACCTATCTTTACTGCCTTGTTTCACAGGTCTCTTCTGTAAGCATTTGTCTTCTTGGCATTTCTTTCTTTCACCTTTGACCTGAAATCAGACAAGTTTTGGGTTTTCCTTTTGGCATGTCAATATTGGGCTAAAGCATCTTTCCATAAAGGAGAAGAGCTAATCAAGTTGGCAATCCAAGAGAGGTCTGTGTATTCTCACTTCTCAGATTTGCAACACCTTCTCATCATTCTCTTAGTGCCCTTTCTTATTTCTGTGGAGTTTTAAAAATAATTCCCCGGCACAGTGAAGACATCTGGACATTCTGAATAAGTGTCTGGTTGTACATTGTGTATGTGTTTTCCTCTAAAAGGAGGCAAATTCCAGTCCTTGTGCTTGTGTTCATTCTTATAGGATTGGTAAAATTCTTACTTTGAATGGAGTCATTCTTTCCCAGCAAGGTAAAGCTTTTGGAAATTTTGTTGGAAACATCTGTGTGACATCTCTTTTATCCTGGAAAGCAGCCTGCTCCTGCAGTGCTGAGGGATTTGTTTAATTAAGAGGGACAGAAGCCTGCTTTGAATCGCCAAATGTTACCACTCTAAATTTTCTAGTCTTCTAGTAAGAACTCTGGTCTTTGCAGCACATGATTGAGAAATAGAAGACAGGGTTTTACACTTTCAGGGAATATCCTTCCATTTGGATGAATGCATTCTGAGATAAAAACATAATGAACAACTTTATGACTCCTATATTCCATTAGAGCTAGCGGATTGAGTGTACTTGAACAATGATTTGCTCAGTACCTACTATTTTTTAATTTTTGGCTAGTATACCTATATTACTCGTAGCTTATACTTAAAGAGATGGTGAATAGTACATTGCTCATGACAGTGAGTTCACAATCTAATAAGAGAGACCTTATTTAACCACTTAGAAAAAAAATGAGTTGATTGTTTTAATACTGATCTTTAGAGACCTTTAGCGCAATGGAAGAAAACTTCCATCTTCACGTAACAGTCTTTTACTTTTACTTCTTTTAACTTTGTTTTCAAGTTCTGTGGTTTGAAACATACTTTGTGGAGGAGGATTACCAAATGTTTTGCAGTATCTTTGTTGTTCTCTCCATTTGTTCAAATATCTAAAAATTCTTTTGCATTTGTAGAATCAGTAATTTATAATGCTTTGGCTTAGTCCTATTGCAAGTGGGTGGACAAATTAAAAATATTTTGGTTTGGTCTTTCATGTAGCCTCAAGCTACTGTAGTTACCTACTGACAGTTTTGTGTTGTTCTTGCCTGGTTATAACTGGAATACCAGTTAATGATGAATTATTATGTGGAACATTCTCTTGATTGACTGGAGCTTTAAACTATGGCCTTTGGCATTGGAAGATGTATTAAATTGGGGTTTCATGCTAGTTAGGAATCATGCTATTAATTATAAATTTAGCCATCTTCCTTTCTTGGTCCACTCTTCTATATTTTTCTAATAAACATTTTTAAGAGGAGACTGTGATTAGTATTTATGCCTAATCTTCAATATGCAATTGTTCTTTTAATATGTTCCCTAAACCTTTATATATAGTTGTAATTATCTTGCTAACAGGAAATATCAGGAATACACTAAATCATGTAAGTTGTAATTGGTTGGGTATTAAGAGAGCATCAATATTAAACAGGGGTTAAAAAACCATAGGCTGTGAGTCAAATCTGTTCTACCACCAGTTTTTGCAAGTGAAGTTTTATTATAACGCAGCCACACCATTTGTTTATCTGTTGCCCTTAACTGATTTTGTATGTGAAGATAGAGGCCAGGAGTTGCAGCAAAGGCTGTATGGAATGCAAAGCCTAAAATAATTATCATTTGTGCCTTGAGGATGGCTCTGTTTATCACTGCAACTTCCCAGTGCAATGGTGAAGTCAGAGTTCAATTTATTTTTCTTATAGTATCTGAACACTTAATTGTCATAGGCAGACTAGGACATATGAAAATCTCCTAATATAATTTACAAAGTCACTGATTTCACATATATAAATATATTTCAAACTCCTTATAGCTTGATGTGACAAGATGGCCGACTCTTGAGTGATTTAGTATTTTGATACTCTTAGTAGATAATGATATAATGATATAATTAAGTCATTAATTTTAATGACTTCTCAGGAAAAGGAAATAAAATTAGTTGAGTGCCTCCTATGATTTAGACTCTATGCTAGCTTCTGTCCCCAGGTGGCATTTAAAACCTAGAAAGTAGAATATCAGCAACATAGAGAAAAAAGGCATGCTGAGGTCCAAGGGAGACACTTTACTTCTTATATCCTCCTCCATCCAATTCTCATTTTACCAATGAGGAAATTAAGTTCAGCATGGTTAAATAGCTTGACTAAAATTAGAAATTAGAAAGTGGCAGAGTTGACATCCTAATATAAGGTCTGCAGGTTTCCAAAGCCATGCTTCTTATGCTAAACCATGTTCCTTAGTATTTTATATATAGTATATCAAGATGTAATAGGTCTTCAGAAAAATCTGCTTGATTTTTGTGGCCTCTTTTTTTTTTTTTTTTTTTAAATAGAACTAAGATCTTTCTCTAAACTACTTGCAACATCTTATTAACCCAGTATGTAAGAAAGTTGTTAGGGTTTTCCCAGATGAACGGCGGAGAAATTGAAAATGGCAGAGCCAGGCAGTAGGTTGGAGAGTGCTTTAATGGGGATCGCTCCCGGGGAGGTTCTGTGATGGAGGGGCTTGAGTCAGGGAAGTCACGCCCAGGCAAACCGCAGGGGGGTCTATAAAGAGTTTTCCGAGGGAAGATGGGGGCAGGGTGGCATTCCAATTAGGGCAAGGGTTACAAGTCTTTGTAAGCTAAGTTAGGGTAGGGAGGTAAGGTGGTGTTGGTGGGAAGATGGAGATAGGGCAGCATTCCAGTTAGGGCAAGGGTTACAGGTCTTTGTGTGCTAAGGTAGGGCGGCAAGGTGGCCTTATTGGGAGGTTGCTGGCCTGGGGTCGGCCGTTTTGAGGTCACCAGTCTTGCCAGCCCAACAAAAGTATCGAGCAGGTCTACTGTAATATCATTGTATAAGGGGAAAGAAAGATACCAAAATCAGACCCACTTCAAGAAATTAACAAAGTTTTATAGGAAAAGGAACACTAGGGCTAAAAGCCCTCTCAATTGTGACTAGATATGTTATATCCCTTTGGCACATGTGGAAAAATGTTAATTTCTCTCCTAATTTCTTCTGTACAGGCCACTCTTTTCCAAAGGCTAATATTTTTATATGACAACAGCAAAGAATGATAGTGAGCCAGCAGGACAGTGAATCAATTTTCGAGCTTATTATAGGCCCCGATGTAACAAAATGACCTATCCTGCCATGTCCCTAGATGCTAGTTCCTTTGGTTCCTTTTAATGGCAAACTTCTGTAAGAGTTCCTGTTGATACTCTACTCCTTGACACTAACTTCATTTGGAGAGAAATTAGCAACTTCACAAGAACTCCAGACTTGTAGAAATATTTGTAATACTTTAGTTCTTTTGTGACAAATCATTGGCTCTCTTTAACAAGCTGACAATGAAATGAACTTTCCTAAGAATTGTAAAATTTTCGGGGATGACATATCTGTGGATTGTCACTTTTGTCATCAATTTTTTCCCTTTGCATTATGGCTTTAACTTGGCTGACTGAATCAAACCCTGAAGCAATTATAAACTGGTTTATAACTTATTTGAAATAAAAGTAAATCTTTTATAAATAAAAGTATATATATATATATATATAGCTTAGGTTTCAAAATGGTTAAATCTAGTGAATTATAATTATAATCTTGAATTATTTTAATTGTATTTCTTTTTTTGCATATAGAATTCAGATAATGGACTATATTTATTAATTTCTTATTTATGGTAATATAAAGCACATTAGGTGAAAATAAATTAGGGAGTAAATATTTTGTTTACTACTTTACATAGGTATAACAAATTCTAACTTATTTAGGGGTTCTGCTGCCAAGTGAAATCTGGTGGTCCTGATGAGACAAAATAAGAGAATGGATTGTTTGGGCTCAACTTTTTGGGTAGTGCTAAGCATATAAGATTGATGGGGGAGTATACACTTTAGAGGATGTGGATAAAAAGAGCTGAAAAAATACATATAATCCACATATTCTACATATAAAATTGTAACTATATCATAACAGAAAACATATGTGGTGCCATTAGCTTGACTTGAATTACTGGACATGCACATAGGCCCTTTTTTCCAGCATTTTAAATAAGGGCATACAATTCTAAACGTTGTTTTAAGAATATATGTCAAACTAACCTGATGATTAAATAGTATCAAAAAATAAAAAAGTTTGGGAGGAAACACTGTCATACAAAATTTGGACCTTAAATTTATAAATAAAGAGATGAATTTCAATAATAATTAAGCTGGCATTTAAATACTTTTTACTAAATGTACAAATCATGCTAATCTTGTTGTCTGGATATGATTAGCTTATTATGACAGACTGTGAGGTCATTAAGAAAATTAACATATTCCAGGTGCATTATTCTACTGGCATGATGCCATGGGGAAAATGTGTTTATTCATCTGAAACCAAGAAAAATATAATTTAATTCAGATGTGCAAGATAAAACTCAGTGCAAAACTACTAGTGGCATTTCCCCCCATTGGCACCAAAAAGCACAATCTGAGCTTTTAACAATGGTTAGCAAATCACAAATGTATTTTACAGGCGTGTTCTCAACCCCAAATTCCATCAACATAGTGAATGAGGGATATAATACATTTTTGAGCACTGAAATTTTTTTGCAGAAATAATCATATATCAACTTTTATGAAAATTAGGTTAATGAACATATTTACACGTAAACACTTATCTGATTTATTAACTTAGTAAAAAATCTTGAGTGCCTGCTATGTGTCATGCTTTGATTTTAGGTATTTATTAATGAGTAAAACATCTCTCAAATTAAAATACCTTTTACATTTAGTTTGCTCTGAAATAGTAATTATTTTTTGTGAATAAAAAAATTAATATTTAAAAAAATGTTTTACTTCCCAATTATTTGACTTTTTATTTAATTCCTAGTTGGTTTTGCAGTATTGGAAGAGACCCAAATATTTAAATGTAAAATATAATATTTTATTTTTCTTTTAAATATAAGAAAAAAAGGAAATACTGATATTCTTCCTAGGAAAAATAGCATAAATTAAGACTGTATATCTTGGGATGTCTGGGTGGCTCAGTGGTTGAACATCTGCCTTCAGCTCAGGGAATGATTCTAGAGTCCTGGGATGGAGTCCTACATGGGGCTCCCAGCATGGAGCCTGCTTCTCCTATGTCTCTGCCTGTGTCTCTGCCTCTCTTTCTGTCTCTTGTGAATAATTAAATAAAATCTTACAAAAAATAAAATTAAATTTAAAAAAGAATATGTATATCTTGATTTAATATGAAATCATGAGTTCCTCAAAATAATTTTAGCTTAAGTTTTTTGTTTCACAACTGAATTAATATTTCATATTCAAAATGTTTTTTAAGATTCTCTTTTAACCTATTTTGTCAATTTCTCTCACACTAACAGAGGAGAAACTGACATTTACAGAATGGTACAGTGTTCCTGACTATGTAGGTATAAACCATATTTTTCTGTAACACAAATTTTCCCTAATAAAGTATTCATCGGGCAGCCTGGAGGGCTCAGCAGTTTAGCACTACCTTCAGCCCAAGGCCTGATCCTGGAGACCCGGGATCAAGTCCCATGTTGGGCTCCCTGCATGGAGTCTGCTTCTCCCACTGTCTGTGTCTCTGCCTCTCTCTCTCTCTCTCTCTATCTCTCATGAATAAATAAATAAAATCTTAATTTTTTTAAAGTATGCATTGGAATGCCAGATTTGAATACACCTAAATTATTATTATTCCCCAAAGCAAGTCTATTTTAAGTCACTTCTTTCTTAATACTAGTCTAATACTAGTAAGTTGCCTTTGTAAGAAGAGAAAAATATCCAGTAGGAATTTAACTTTTGGTAAGTTACATTGAGGAGTGAGGTGGGAAATTTTCCTTTTAGAAAGGAAAGTGTACTAGTATTAATAAAGTCGTATTTATTAGTATAATTATCATTGATAGATTAGTATTTTTACATCACAAGGTGTTGATACATCATACTTAAGCTTGAAAAATGTGATTTAGAACTATCATCTGGGATATATCCTTACCTGTCTCATCTTAAAATTCTTTTTTTTTTTTAAGGCTTTATTTATTTATTCATGAGAGACACACAGAGAGAGGCAGGGACATTGGCAGAGGGAGAAGCAGGCTCCCTGCATGGAACCCAATGTGAGTGAGACTAACCCCAAGACCCCAGGATCACACCCTGAGCCCCAGGCAGATGTTCAACCACTAAGTCACCAAGGTGCCCCTCATCTTAAAATCTTGATTAAATCCTTAAATCCTATTTCTATTTCTGCTTTCAGTTTTAGGGTAAAACTGCTATTCTGTGGAATATCAGCCAAACCTAAATGTTCATAGTCCCCCTCTCCTGTTTTTTCATAAAATATGGTGAATGTGAGTGA
The DNA here is from genome assembly GCF_048164855.1 of Canis lupus baileyi. Lineage (NCBI taxonomy): Eukaryota > Metazoa > Chordata > Mammalia > Carnivora > Canidae > Canis > Canis lupus. Next base: position 15,721,167 of record NC_132857.1, read on the forward strand.
ATTCTTTTAAAAAAAAATAATAATTTTTAATTTTTTTAAAGAAGGGTGAGAAAGAGATGGGTAGAAGGAGTAGAGGAAGAGGGAGAGAGAATCTTAAGTGGATTCCATGCCCCAGTGATATGGGAGAGCTTGGTTCTTGTCTCACGGAGTCAAAGAATGAATCTCAAGGACATAGGAGATTGAATAAAGGGACTGAAGCTACTAAATAAAGATAACAGAGAAAGCTCTCAGAAGTTGAGAGGGGTCCCAGCTGGGGTTGCCACTGAGGGCTTGTAGGATTGGTCTTTTATTGAGAGCCTAATCAGGGAAGCTAAATCCTTTTAACATATCCATTGATACCACCATTGAATAAGGACTAGTGATAACATCTTTAATGGCTTACTTCCTTTTTAGAGTCTGATGATTTTTTTTCTTGGTCATAGATGACTATCATAAAAAGACACCCTCCCCACCCATACCTAGGGCATGGTTGTCTGGCTTGTTCCCTTTTCTCTGGTATCCTTACACCTCAGCATTTTGGAGATTTTTGTGAGCCTGCTTCTGTGGCCCCCTACCTAGCTCTGCCTAGCCCCATTTATCCTTAACTCACCATCAGAGAGCCCACTGATGAGGGACTCAAGGGGCTCAATCTCACAACCCTGAGATCTTGACCTGAGCTAAAATCAAGTGTTGGATGTTTAAGCAACTGAGCCACCCAGTAAGTTCTTAAATAACAATTCCATTACAAAATAGTTTGGAAAATTGCTGACATTTCTGCTCTCTAATCTAATTGACATATTTTTAACATTAAGCCTTATATACTCAAATTTTATCTTTTTTTCCTGATTTAATAGTCTGTGTGAAAAAAATGTCATTTACTTTGAATCTTCAGTGTTTTGAAGTAGAATTAAAAAGTTCTTGTGTTTGTAAAAGCCTCCACAACTATTTAGAAAAGTATAGGCTACAAAAATCAAAGAAAACTGAAATGTTATCATGAAGATTGATAAGATTGAGAGCTAAGAAAACAGAGGACTCAATACAAGTGGTTTGAGATAAGGAGTCTTTATTCATTTATGTGGTTCTTGGTGATCAGGAAATTAAAATGAGACCAGAGGAGTCATTGCAGATTTACAGTGTCATTTCATGAGGTACAACTGCACAACTGCTAAAGCAAGCCTTTCAAAGTCTTTGAATTCTTGGGAGACAGGCTTCATGAACCCAAACACAGAAATGTACTTGAGTAATAAGCCACATTACATTGTTATCTCTACAGCTCTTAATCAGGCATATGCTAGATCTCGTTAGCTATGACCTTGGCTGTGCCTTTGGAATCTACAAATAGGCATTATTATTTTTCCATAAAAGAAAAAATGGAAACTGAACAGAGCTAATGTCTGCAGGACACTTACCATATGCCTTTGCTCTGCAAATTTTTATTCTGACAGAAAAAGAACCTGTCTTGAGGAAACCAGGCCTTGTGGAGGCTGGTCACCACTGCTTTAACCAATGGGTCAACAAGCCTGATTGTCTAGGCTTATGAAACAAAATGCTTGTTTGGTTGAGTGTAAAGTAGATATGTGGGATTTTGTCAAATTTCAAATTGTGTCATGGGTTACCATTCTTTGCATTTTTCTAAAAGAGTTAATAAAATGAAAAGATATGAAAATGATAGATGTGTTTAGAGGAAAAAACAGTTATCACTCTTATTTGCTGAAGCAATTCCTCTAGGGGAAACTTTTTGTGTGTGTGTGAAAGATTTTATTTATTCATTCATGAGACACACAGAGAGAGACAGAGACATAGGCAGAGGAAGAAGCAGGCTCCCTGCAGGGAGCCCTAGGGGGGACTCCATCCCAGGACTGGGATCACACCCTGAGCTGAAGGCAGATGCTAAACCAGGTGTCCCTAGAATGGTGTTCTTAGAATGGTTCCATAAATGTATTTTTGCATCTGATATAATCTAACTTTATATATAACTTTGAAAATAATCTCATGATTCTGAATTTTTCAACAGATTTCTCTTTTTCTCACACTCATTTTAGTTATATTTTCCTCCCTCTGTCTTCACAGTATTCTTGTGGAGGCCGAGAAAAATTAAGGCCTTCCCACCTAAAATTTAGCATTAGCACAAGTACAGCCATCTTAGGCCCCTGTGAATAAGAGCTGAACTTTACAGGAAAAACTTCAGAATGTCCTCAGCAGGGAATCCCATATCAGAAAGACAACAGAGTCCACGCCCTTAGTAGAATGAGGACAGAGCTCAATGCCCTTGAAAGCCCCATTATCAGAATGTAAAGGGAACTTGAGAAATTCCTCCACCCCTTCTGAAAATCCCCTAGACCAGCCTATAAAAAACCCAGCTGTCCCTGCTCGGCTGTGTCGGGTATACTTGGACCCAAGCTCAAGCTTGCTAATAAACCCTCATGCGCCTGCATCCGTGTCGGCTCCTTGGTGGTTTATCGGATTCGCAATCTTGGGCACAGCAATTCTATGATTTTTTTTAACAGTATAAATAGGAGTCTTTGACCAATACTTTCTCATTGTTATGCATGGTTTAAATACTTTAATTCTGGAAAAGAGACTTCATTTTCAAAACTTTCAATGTTCTGAACTGAAAGAAACTTGAAAAGTCATGTATCATTCCTTACATGATAAGGGATATATATGTCTCTTCTGGACTTGCCCTCCAAGTGGGGAAATATCATGTATTTTTTTTAAAGGACTAGATCAACTGAAATTAAACCTTCTTATCAGAATTTTATAGAATAAACAAATGTGAAATAGGAAAAAAGTCTAACTTAAAGACACAACTAAGAGAGAGAGAGACGGATCTAAACTGGGTTGTTTTTTGTTCTGTTTTGTTTTCTGCTGCAGAGATATATGAACTTCTACACTTTTTCCTGTTTTCTAATACTTGCTAGGTTATGTTCTGTCCAAAACAGACTATTTAGATATTGTCTTTTGGAGAAACTCAATTTACACTTCCTTTCTGGCTATTATGTTGGTAAGACTAACTGACAGTGTCTCCTTACATGTTTAATATGCTTATGTTCTTATTAGAGGAAATTCTCCAGTGCTTTTTGTTTCTCAAAAAATATTGACAAATAAAATAGGAAAATATTTTAATTTTAATTACAGTAGAAAAGAGACCCAATTTGACTCTGTTACAATACTTTTAGCACTTAAGGCCCAGATTATTCTTCCTGTCACTTGAAATAAAATTTAAAATTTTATATATATAACTATATATATAATTTAATCTAAGTTTAAAATTTTATATATTATATATATTTAACACAAGTATATACTTCAAATGAACTGTTTTAATATGAATAATAATGAATATATGTGCCTCAACATCTTAGCTATAGTATTATTTGTAATATATGAGTTATTTTATTCCCTTTTATGCATGTTTTTATTCAATATAAGTACAATCTTAATCCCTTGACTGAGAAATCAAGTTTTTTTTTTAGTGCGCATGTGTGCAGGGGTGAGGGAGTGCGGGGGAGGGGCAGAGGGAGAGGGAGAGAGGGAATTCCAAGCATGGAGTCAGAGCCAGCTGCAGGCTCAGTCTCACAACCCTGAGATCATGACCTGAGGCAAAAACCAATAGTTGGGGGCAGCCTGTGTGGTTTAGTGCCGCCTTCCGCCCAGGGTGTGATCCTGGAGACCCAGGATCGGCCCCCTGTGTGGAGCCTGCTTCTCCCTCTGCCTGTGCCTCTGCCTCTCCCTCTGTGTGTGTGTGTGTGTGTGTGTGTGTGTGTGTGTGTGTGTGTGTCTCATGTACAAATAAATAAAATCTTAAAAAAAAAAAATCAAGAGTTAGATGCTTAACTGACTAAACCACCCAGGCACCTCGAGAAATCAAGCTTTTGAATAATTAAATGATAGACTAATCATTTAAACAGATAATTTAACAATAGAACTAATATATTAACAAATTGGAAAGTGTTGCCTGTGCTCAATAAAATAAGGTTTAGAAATATCACATGCTGAATGAACACTTCTAGGTAGGTTTCTAAAGATTATAATTACTAGAGATAATGATAATCAGACTGTTTCAGTGCTGATAAAAATTAATAGAAAGATAGTTTTAGGATGGCATTCATATGAAACTGAACATAAGTCCTTTGTTGAGTAACTGTTTCACATTTTCTATGATTCATTTAAAACTCATTATTTGATAGTGCAGTTAAATGAATTCAATTTAGTTGATGGTTTCAGAATTAATAACTATTTAAAAAATTATGATGGAGAAGTTGAGGCTGAGAGAGGCTTGTTTGACCAAGTTCATAAAATTTGTTGTCAGGACAGAACCAGAATGAAGGCTTAGCTACTCCTAGTGTTGTCCTTTCATACAAAACTAGACATACTATTTTAATGTAAATAAACTTTTGACAACCCCCTTCCACGCAAGATGAATTTATCCTCATCCATGGAAACTGAACATGTTACATTACATAGCCAAGGAGAATAAAAGTTGCAGGTAGAATTAAGTTTGTTAACCAGTTGCATTTAGGGAGTGTGTCCTTTGTTATCCATGTGTGCCCAGTATATTACAAGAGCCCTTGAATATGGAAGAGGAAGGTAGAGGAGTCAGGGTCAGGATCAGGATGATGTGACATGAGAAAGATTTAATGGCCATTGCTGGCTTTGAATATTGACCATCAGGGCCAGGAGTTAAGGAATGCAGACAGCCTCTAGAAAGGTGAAAAGCCCAGAGAAAACAGATTCTCCCCAGAGCCTTAGAAAGAATGCAGCCCTGCAGACAACTTGATTTTAGCTCAGTGAGACCAATTTCGGGCCTCTGACATCCAGAAGTGTAAGATACTAAATCGCCTAAGATTTTAGGCCACTAAGTTTATATGGCACTTTGTTACAGCGTTAATAGGAAACTAATACACATTAGAAACAGAGATAGAACATTTTAAATTATAAGTAAAATTTAATGATTTCCACACATGAGGAATGAAAGATCTTGTTAAAGACATGCTAAGAATAAAGAGGATAGGAATGGATGCTTTCTCTCCTGTAGGGTTCACAAACAAGTTCATTCTCTCTCAGTTCTTTCTTATCAGTGAGCATCGTACAGCTGGCATATTTTTATCCACAACTGGGAAATAGCACACATTTGTGCTGTTATCTCCTTTAGAAATGGTGTGGCCTGCTTTGTTAGGTGAACATCAAAGTTTCCACTCACGATTGTGCTTTAGGAAACTTAATTATTTATTTATTTAGTTTTTAATATGTGGAATGGGAGTAATGCTACTCATATCCTACATAAGGTTGGGATTTTCTCTTTGAAGACCTAATGTGGTAGAAAAATTCATTTGCATGTTTATTTTTTACAATAGAGTTGGCTAGTCTATACGACAATCCTGATGCTTTGTTCTTGTTCATTGACAAACTGGTTTTCAAAAACTACATTGTTTTCTTTTCCTTTTTGTTCACACAGTTAAATTTGCTTTATTTGGGATTATTTGGGTTCACTGCTATTTTCATGACAGTTGAAGGACTGTAATAGTGACCTTCTGCTTCCACTGTGGCTATAATAGCTTCCATCTTTTGTTTTTTAGGTCCCTCTCAGCAGTCATGCTGAAAGCAGTATTATTAAGACCAGGCAGATTTGATTTCTTGGAAAGAATCCTGGGAACATTGTCATATGAACATTACTAAAGTTTGTATCTGATAAACAAGGATCTTACTCAGACTCAAGCAAGAGGGTTAGTAAGCTGGCATAGCTGGGAAACAGGTCAGCATCACACAACAGTATGTTCTCTAGTTATTAGCTTTTCACAGTGGTTGATTCATTTTCTTGCAGGAGTTATACTAAATGGTGTTACTAGACTAAGGATTAAGGACCCAGTGGTGCCTTGCAATTGCAGTTTTTGTCTTTAAGGTATTGTGGTGTGCAGTTTTGAAAAATCAAAGCTTAATTTTAGTCAAACTAGGCACCTGGCTTCTTTTTGTATTGACATGAGGAATAGACACCTTAAAAACTATAGAGTCATTACTCTTACACTAATGGATAGATTTAAAATTGATAGATTCTGGTGAGAGTTGGTACATGGACATATGACATTATTTATATAAAAACTGTATATATAAATTTGTTAATGGCTAGGAAATACTACTACATATCAATAACTTTATTTGTATGCCTTTAAAGATGGTTGAACAATTTTATTTAATGCTAGTATTGTAAAATAAAGTGTTTGGCTGACCTTAGGTCCTGGAATTTCCCAAACTCTAGGATTGTCTTTGTTATATCTGGGATCACACCTGAGTTTATGCTAACAAGGTGACTCATGGTGGGCCATAGATAATTTCAGCATGGCGGCTGATTAGCTGGCTAGGGCTTTGAACCATATGATAAGACTTGAATAAGACTGGACTCCTGACCTTGAGGGTGAGAAGAGAGCTAGAGATTGAATTCAATGGCTCAATCATTTATGCCTAAATCATTTCATTTAGGTAATGAAATTCCAATAAAACTCTGGACATCTGAAACTTGAATGAACTTTCTGTTTGGTGATATACATCAGTGTGCTAGGATTATGATGTGTCCTGAGGACACAGAATTTTTGCATTTAGGACCCTTCTGGATCTCATCCTATGTATCTTTTCATTTTGATGATCCTTATTCATATCAATTATAATAAAACTGTAATTATAAGTATAGTGTTTTCCTAAATTCTGTGAATTGTCTTAGCCAATTATTGAACTTGATGAAGTAGTGAGAACTCCTGAATTTGTAGCCAAATGATCAGAAGTGCAGGTAACCTGGGAACCCCAGAGCTTGATTGGTATCTGAAGTGACAGATGTCTTGTTAGGATTGTGCCCTTAACCTATCAAATTTGATGTAACTCCAGGTAATTAGTGGCATAATTGCAGTATAGCCAATTAGAACTTTCTTCATACATAGAAACACATATATATTTATGTATGTCTGTATCATTGGGCTAATTTTGCTGTTTCAATTTGGAATTTTGATATTTATTTATTTTTGTCTTGATGTATAGTATATGGAACTCACATGCTTTAGAATCATTTTTTAATTTAGTGAATTTACATAGCTCTTCAGAGATGAGGCATGGGGAAAGGAATTATCCTAGTCTTTTTGATGAAACTAAAATTATTTGTACTTTAATTATTATCATTATTTTTAAAGATTTAAAAAACTTATTTGACAGAGAGAGAGTACAAGCATACATGGGGAGAAGCAGGGAGAGAGGGAGAAGCACACTCCCCACTGAGCAGGGAGCCCAACATGGGGCTCTATCCCAGGACCCCAGGCTCATGACCTAAGCTGAAGGCAGATGCTTAGCTGACTGAACCACCCAGGTGCCCCTGTTCTTTGATTATTAAAATGCCTGCTCCATTCACTACTAAACTGGGCTTAGGGAATGCTGGGACGGTTGCTTGATAATCCAAATAAGGCACTGATATGCATAGTGTTGGTAGGTTAAGGGTTAACTGATCATACCTTAAATAGTATCTATATCTTAGACACAGTACTGTTATGGGGACAAATATCTCCTTTGATCATTATCCAAATGCATGCTGCCATTCATTATAATTATTAGAATTAATCATTAAAAACTTGCCTAATACTCTTTAATTGAAACAAAATGGTCATATATTAGTTTTTTTGTTTCAATTAATACTACCTTTATTACCAATGGCAAAACTGAAACATGGGAAGTTCATGTAAACTGAAAGTTACATAAGTTGTGAGTGGCAGAGCCAGTATCAGTTTCAGTCAGCCATGCCCTTGTCCTTGACCACTGAACCATTCATTGGCCAAGTGTGTTCACACCTCACATTCACAGTGTTGATTTTCAAACACTGTTATAATTAAAATATAATTAGATATATTAAATTCAGTGTCAGTGATTCATTTATTAGTAGCATTTACAGAGCACCTATCCTATGTCAGGTACTGGGTGGTTACCAGAGGTATAACTCAAAACAGAATTGTTTCACTTTATTTCAGGATAGGGACATCTGGGACGATTGCACCAGGTGTTCCTCTCAGCCCCAACTCCTCCAGCATACTCATGGAGGACATCCTAGGCTTGGCTTCTTCTGTGCCCTTTCCTATGGGAGAAAGGCATAGTGTTACAAGGAAAAGATGAAAAGAGCAAAATCAATTCAGTCAGACTAGGAGAATACAGTAAAAGAACTGCATACAACTGATTTTTTTTTGTCTACATTTTTATATCCTTTTATTTTTAGTCCTTTTCATTAGAAAATCTACTTACATTTAAATGGGATTTTACAGTTCTGAGGTTAGGTTATCAGAACATTTTCATTTTGAAGAATCCTAAATATTAGTTGCCTTTATGTATTTCTTTCTATTTAACTTTTCTTTCACTTGACATTTTGAGATCACTCAGGTCCCCAATTCTGGTTCTTCCATTACCCCAATTTTCCTAGTAACTATAATGTATTAGTTTTGACTTTCTCTCCCTCCCTCTCTCTCTTTTTTTTTTTTTTTTTCCTGTCTCTCTTTTTAACACACACACACACACATGCCATTAAGGAGAAATGAATTTAAAATATAATACTGTTTCATACATAAATTGCCTTTGAGTCTTTATAGGGATTCAAGTCAAATTTCTGTCATAGGAAGACTGGAAAATAAAGCCATACAGTATTTAGCTAAATTACATTATAAATTATATGTAAGTATTTGGAGCAGTGTTACGTATATTTTTAAATTTTGTGCCTTTATTTGAGATTGGAGGTTCTTTTTAATCTGAATGTAGTATTTATGTGTGTCAAAGTGATTATTATACACATTTAACTAATGGGCTCATTAGATTTTGCATTATTTAAAAAATGTGCAGTTGCTCTATGTTGGCATACAGGCAATTAAAAAAAACCAAATTTTATGTCATTTGTTTCAAGAACTGTTAAGGTATTTCAAGATACTGTTTAGCTGGAATCTGCATATTTTACTGAAGTGGATAATTGAGATAATTACTTGAATTATTCCAGAAAAACTATCTTTCAATCAACTGTATCATCTTCTGATTTTTTCTTGCCAGTTGAATCCAATTATATTTTCAGTTTTTAACATCAAGTTCTATATACATAAACATGCCAACATATTTTTTTTTACATCATGTGGGACTGCAATTAAGAATTATTGTTAAATAATAGAATAAACAAAATGGATATTATCTCAAAGCCAGAAGGCGAATATAAAGTGCTTTAGGAATAGTTCACTTAGGGCAGCCAGGGTGGCTCAGTGGTTTAGTGCTGCCTTCAGCCCAGGGGGTGATCCTGGAGACCTAGGATTGAGTCCCACATCAGGCTCCCTGCATGGAGCCTGCTTCTCCCTCTGCCTGTGTCTCTGCCTCTCTCTGTGTCTTTCATGAATAAATAAATAAAATCTTTAAAAAAAAAGAATAGTTCACTTAATAAAATTAATATTATATCAAAGCTAAAAGATAAATCTATAAGGTTTTAGCAATGTTTCATATAAGCTTCCTTCTCTACATGTTCATTAAAAAAAAAAACTGTAGGAGATTAAAGAAAGCTGTGTCTCTTGTTTCTACTCCCTTCAGCCTTCTCAGGTCAGTAAAACACAGGTATGTGTGTGGGTGTTCTGGGCATTTTGATGGAAGTTAGAAGGTCTGCTCACTGCCGTATATCTGGGAAGAGACACATTGGTTCAGGGTGATGGCAATATGCTATTTCATGATCTATGTAGTACATACAAAAATGTTCACTATTTCCTTTTTCCTTACATTATTTATTTATATATTGTTTACTTTTGTCTTGGTGCATTATATTCCATAATTTTAAAAAGAAAGCAAAAATGCAGTCTTATTAAAGGATATAAAACATAAACTAGGCAAATTGAGAGAGCTATGGTGCTGGGTAGAAAAACAATATAAGCCTAGCAGTTCTTTTGATTTATATATTTCATGCAATTCTAGGCAGAATAGCGTGTGTTCTCAAAAATTAGATAAAATTAGTTGCAAATACCTATGAAAAGAAGGATGAGTAAAAGAATATTAAGTAGAAACTTGCCTTGGTTTACTACCAAATCATCAGAATTAAAAAGCATGGCATCGACACTGTAATAGAAGAGCAGATTACTTTAACACAATAGGAAACCAGATGTAAAATCAAGGGCATAAAGAGATTTAAAATAATGTGAAGATGATATTACAGTTTAGTGGAAAAAGAACAAGTTATATAATTAAAGATGCTGACGTAGTTGATTATCCACCTAGCAAAGACTTTAACAAAGCTGAGATTTTAGAGGATCAAAGGTAAAAACCCAATAAGAAATATGTCATTCCTAGCCCAATATAGGAGATTTGTCTAAGCAAGATAGGAAACTCAGAAAAGATAAATATATTTGATTTGAGAAGGAAGAGTAAAAAGTTTGAATGACAAGACTATATTAAACTCAAAAGGCAAACTGTTGTCGAGGAAGAAGAACATTACCTGTGACTGTCTGATGGTTGGTATTTCTAATTGGCAAAAGACTTGTAAATTGAAAATATAAAAATGTATTTGAAAAAATGGGTATGGAGTATGTATTATGCATAGTATTTTGTCTCTATTAAGAATTTTCCAAAAATTATTCACCATATTGGGAATCACATCAAAATTTATGGTTTTGAGTTCATTAACACAACACATCTACATATGCATTTGTTTATGACAAAATATATTTATTTTTATTTTCTTATTTTCTTTTTTTTGAGGTATAACTGATAGATAATATTATATTAGTTTCAGGTATACAACAGCCTTTTGGGTTTTGTGGGTTGAGTCCTGTTGGTTTCAAAGCCAGAGGTTTTAGGGGTTCATATCACCAGTGTATGTCTTAAGTGTTGGGATGGAGAACAAACCCTTTGCTCCTCAAAGAGAAGCTCTAATTCGTAGGTTCCTCCCGGATTGTGGGTCCCTGCACCAGGGTGGGGTTTATGGTGAGACCCTGTCTCAGCTTCTCCTACCCACCTGGATATGGCCCTCTTCTCATTTAATGTGAAGGAGCTGTTCAGGTAATTCTCAGGTCTTTTTCTTCTTTCTTTCTTTCTTTCTTTCTTTCTTTCTTTCTTTCTTTCTTTCTTTCTTTCTTTCTTCTCTTTCTTTCTTCTTTCTTTCTTTCTTTCTTTCTTTCTTTCTTTCTTTCTTTCTTCTTTCTTTCTTTTCTTTCTTCTTTCTTTTTTTGTATATGTTTTTTATTGAAGTTCGATTTGCCAACATATACTATAACACCCAATGCTCATTCCGTCAAGTGACCCCCTCAGTGCCCGTATGTAGCCATAGATTTGGTGTGTCTGTGGAAGGAGCTTGAGTTCAGGATTTCTTCACCATCTTGGAACACCTCTCTTCATTTGTTCATTATTGTAAAATGACATATATAGAGAAAAAGTATTGATGGTATTTCAGCTGAATATTTATACTGGATTTTATGACATGTCCCACAAATGAACAGGTAGGTATTGAATGCTTACGCTGCCAATGTACTGTTTTCCTAATAAAGCAATGAAGTAGTCAAGATTTCGAGGTAGATGGAACTGGAGGGTATTATGCTGAGTGAAATAAGTCAATAGGAGAAGGACAATCATTATATGATTTCTCTCATAGGTGGAATATAAGAAATAGTGAAAGGGATTTTAAGGGAAAGGAGGGGAGCTGAGTGAGAAAAATTAGAGAGGGAGACAAACCATGAGAGACCCCTAACTCTGGAAAACAAACAAAGAGTTGTGGAAGGGGAGGTGGGTGGGGGGATGGGTTAACTGGGTGACAGGCACTGAGGAGGGCACTAGATGGGATGAGCACTGGGTGTTATACTATATGCTGGCAAATTGAATTTAAATTAAAAAATGTAATTAAAAAAAGATTAAGTGAAAGTTTTAGTACCAAGTATATTGTTAAAATGGTAAGACATATAAGGCATTTCATTTATCAGGGGTTAAAGATTGTTTAAAGATTGTTGGAATGTTTAAAAAAAATCTGATCAGAAGGATGAACACTGTGTTTCTTAATGAAACAGCTCAAAGAATTGCAAAATGCTTTAATTAATAAAATAGAAGGGAAAAAATAACCTTTCTACAAATTGACCAAAATCTAAGTACCTTATCTATTTGGTTTATGAGTGAGATTTGAGTAATATTGTCAAGATGGTGAGAAATGTTGAAATTTATGTAATGAACCGGACTCAAGTGAATTTTCATCTTGATAATGAAGTTTTACTTTTGGCATATAAAAGGTTCATACAGAATAGTCATAGAGTATATGTGCTGCTGAAGCAAGCATGAAATAGTCATAGTGTAAACATTACTTTCAAAATTACTGATGATGGCTATATAGGGTTGTTAATGTTAATATAAGTATTTATAAGTTATTTCACAGAAAAAAATTCTTTTATCCAATGTCATTGTTACACCAAAGGTGTAGCACAAGCTATGATTACTCACTGTACAAGTTTTCAGTCCATTTTAGAAACTAGCACCAGATGTTGTAGGAGTTCTTTTTTTTTTTTTTTTTAAGATTTCATTTATTTATTCATGAGAGACAGAGAGAGAAGAGAGAGAGAGAAGCAGAGACACAGGCAGAGGGAGAAGCAGGCTGCATGCAGGGAGCCTGATGTGGGACTTGATCCCAGGTCTCCAGCATCATGCCCTGGGCCAAAGGCAGGCGCCATACCACTAAGCCACCCAGGGATCCCCAGAATTCTTTACCTTATACTTTGACAGCTCTTAATCTAAAGGGTGTAAGTGAAAGACTCAACAAATTAATGAATCTTGTTTTTAATTCTATTAAAAAATGTATGATTGACCACTTGATTAATAGATGATTTCATATATTGTAGAACAGTCTCGTTCTACACACAGTAGATGACTCTCCAAAGTTAATAGTTTAACATTTAGAAATATTCCATATTGTTTTATCTTTGTTATTCAATCAATAAAAAATAAACATCATAATTAAGTAGGGCACTTGGATGGTATAGCTGATTGAGTGTCTGACTCTTGGTTTCAAAACATGTCGTGGTCTCTGGGAGGTAAGATTGAGACCTACATCAGGCTCAACACTCAGCATGGAGTGTGCTTGAGGTTCTCTTTCCTTCTCTGTCTGTCCCTCCCTGCTGCTTTCTCTCTCCCTCTCTCTTTCTAAAGTAAATAAATATATCAGAAAGGGAGACAGAACATGAGAGACTCCTAAATCTGGGAAACGAACAAGGGGTGGTGGAAAGGGAGGTGGGCAGGGGGTGGGGGTGACTGGGTGACGGGCACTGAGGGGGGCACTTGATGGTATGAGCACTGGGTGTTATGCTATATGTTGGCAAATAGAACTCCAATAAAAAAATAAAGTAAATAAGTCTTTAAAAGAAATAAGCATCATAATTGGTATTAGTGAAATTGTGAAAATGGTACGATAGCTTTTGAATGGGTTTGCAAATTCTCAAGGATGTGGGTAGGTGAAGGGAAATTTATAAATTCCGCTTATAAATTATAAATAAGCTTATTTTAAGCAAAAAAAACTTACTAAAATTTTTTCATTTCCCTATTTGCAGCCATTTATTTAATTTATTTAGGATAGTTTTTTTAAAATTTTATTTATTTATTCATAGACACAGTTTTAAAGACTGACTTGAAAATACTGCTTTTACTTGAATGCTCATTGAAAAGGTTTAATGGGTCAGATTTAAAAAATCTCCACCTCAGTCTTTTCCAACTCAGGTGGTGGTAACTTCATCTTTCTAACCCAAAAGCTCTGGAGCCATTCTTGATGCATCTTTTTCTTTCAAGCCCCATGCCTGATAACTTCAAGAAGATCTTATTGGCTGTCTATTCAGAATCCAACCACTGCTCACCACCTGCATGGCCACTACTCTGTTCTTTTGGGTTAGCTACAATAGACTCCTAACTGGTCTCCATGCTTCTATTCTTGTGCCTGACCCTCTCTCCTCAAAATAGGAGACAAAATTACCTGGCTCCTATGTTAAGTCATGTAAATTGGATCTTTCTTCAGTTGAAAACTGTGTGGTTTCTGGTTTCACCCAGGGGCAAAAATCCAAAGTCCCTGTGTGACCTATGTGATCTTGCTCCTCATTGTCAATTTTCTTTGCTTCTATCTCCTTCTTTCCTCTTGTTCACACTAGAGCAGCCACAGTAGCTTTCTTGCTGTTCCTCCAATGAGCCTGATAAGCTCTTACTCTAGTGCCTTTCTTTGCTCTAGATATTACCTTTCCCTGGATAAAAATCTTTCTCCATGTAAAGCTTCAACTTACTTCCTTATCTCCATCAAGTCTTTGGTTAATAAGTCCTATCCATACCACTTTATTTTATTATAGCAATCTCTCCTCCTTCCTCCTTTACAGTTGTTTTTTTTTTTTTCTGTGCATTTATTGCCTTATAACATACTTTATATTTATTATTTACTATTTATAATGTACTTTCTATCTTTATTTCCTAGAATATAATCTCCTCAGGACAAAGGATCTTTTTCTGTTTTGTTCATTACAGTCCCTACCAAATAATTACTAGAAATGTATAAGAGGATATTTGAATCTTTTAAAAAATAGTATTCAAATAAAATATTATTTTTTTTCCCAAATAAAATATTATTAAGTAAGAGATACTGGGTCTCATTGCATTAGATTAATGCAAATTTTTTTTAAAAAGTATTTCATATTATTATTTTTAAAGATTTTATTTATTTATTCATGAGAGACATAGAGAGAGAGAGAGAGAGAGAGAGAGAGAGAGGCAGAGACACAGGCAGAGGGAGAAGCAGGCTCCAAGCTGAGAGCCCGATGTGGGACTCGATCCCGGGACTCCAGGATCAGGCCCTGGGCTGAAGGCAGGTGCTAAACCGATGAGCCACCCAGGGATCCCCATTTCATATTACTTTAAGCTTATAATGTTTAATTTCTTTTGTAGCACAATGATAAGAAATTTATGTTGTAAAAATTAGATGTGGGAATAATTTAATAGTGGCTTACCTGCTATTTTAATTTTTAATTTTTATTATTTTTAAGGATTTTATTTATTTATTCATGAGAGACAGACAGAGAGAGAGACGCAGAGACACAGGCAGAGGGAGAAGCAGGCTCCATGCAGGGAGTCTGATGTGGGACTCCATCCCTGGTCTCCAGGATCAGGCCCTGGGCTGAAGGCAGCGGCGCTAAACCGCTGTGCCACTGGGGCTGCCCTGCCTGCTGTTTTTAAATCTTATTCTGATGCTATCCCCAGAGGTTTACTGTATATTCTTTTATTATTGGTTCTTTTTTCCAGTCTATTCTTCATGCCTCCCTGACTTGTTGAAGGATGCATTCTTCCAAGGTCTTTTGAAGTGCTAGATGTTGAATATGTGTTAAATGTCAACATAAAGATTTGTTTTCTGTGATTCTTAATCACTACTCTATCTTCTATTGTGTTGGCCTTCTTATTGTTACATAATAATTTTAGAGGCTTAAGTCAACATTCATTTGTTGTTCCACAGTTTCTGTGGGTCAGGATTCTAGGTACAATTTAGCTGGGTATCTGCTCAGTGTCTGATGAGAATATAATCAGCATTGGCCAGGGTTACGCTATCATATAACATATAAGGACCGAGACCCTTCCAAGGTCATGTGGGTTGTTAGCACAATTCATTTCTTTGCAGCTAGCTCACAGAACTCACAGGAACTTCTTCAAGGCTAGCAATATAATCTCTCAGACCTCTATATTATTTTTAAAGGCTTCACTAATTGGATCAGACCCACCCAGGGTAATTTCCTTTTCTATTAACTCAAATGAAACTGACTGGGGACTTCAGTTACATATGCAAAATGCCTTTCGTCACATCCTATCTCTTAAATGATACTCTGTCACCTTTATTATATCCTATTGGTTAGAAGTGAGTTATTAGTTTCATACACATTCACAGGATAAAGAGATTACAAAAAGGTGTGAGTCATTGGAGAGCTTAGAATTCTATCTACCATACATATCATCCGTAGGAAAGTAATTAAATTAAAAAAACTTATAAATGAGACCTATTTCATTTGTAATAATTTGATATTTCCTTTACTTCAGTCATTTATCTTGTTACTTCTATTTCAATTAAAGTTATTCCCTCTTTATTTCATCATGTTCAAATAAATAAGATAATACAATTTATTTATTTATTTAGTAAATATTTTATTTATTTACTCATGAGAGATACAGAGAAAGAGAGAGGCAGAGACACCGGCAGAGGGAAAAGCAGGCTCCATGCAGGGAGCCTGATGGTGGGACTTGATCCTGGGACTCCAGGTTCAGGCCCTGGGCTGAAGGCGGGACTAAACCCCTGAGCCACCTGGGCTGCCCTATAATTTATTTTTGCATTAGTTTTATTTTGCTATTTATCTATGTCAGCATTCTTTAAAATTTCCCCAAATTTCTTCTACAGAATGGCTTTTCTTCTTTTGTTTTATTTTAAAATTATTTATTTTAAGTAGGTGCAGGCAGATAATTACTTCATGGTATTATTTAATATTATTGTCCCCTAACATTTTTATGTTGATATTTTTAAAAATTATTTATCAGGAATACTTTTATTCTATTCCCTATGTTGCAATTTGAAACTATATGTGTAAATAGGTGAAATATCTATGACTTTGATTTCAACATAGCAAAAAATTATTGCATTTAATTTTAGGATGGTGAAGGATGCATTACTAAATATTTCTAATAACAAGTGGGCACACAGATAAGCTTTAGGATTGTTTAGATAGAAATTTAAATGACACATTTGAATAAAAAAGAACCAAAGACTCTACTAAAATACTAACATATAAAATTATAATCTGAAAGGAGGTGGAAAAACTTTTTGAACAAATGTAGGAATGAAGAAAAAAATACAGTAAACCATTTTAAGTGAGAACTGAAGTTATGCATTTGGGCAGGAATAAGACTGAGATGCTGGTTTGAATCCCTGATTAAAATCATTATTATATGTGTGTGCCTAATGTGCACATTCTTGTTGCTATTTCCATGATCATTCAAATGAACAATATCAGTGCAGTTAAGAAATAAAGAAAATGCGAGTAAGGCTTAAATACATATAAGTCAGATATCGAGTAGAGTATTGATCATGTGCCCACTTCTAGCAGCCATAAGAATATATGTCACAGACCTTCATCTGCATGTGATTGAGAGGCCCCAGGCATTTTCACAGAGGCCTTGCTTCCCATGGGCTGCTTCTAGTGTGTAACAGCACAACAGGGACACTAAGGCAGGCCTGTTCCTACGAAACACAGAATTCCTCTGATGGGTGGCTGTGGCTTGGCCATCCTGACAGTCTGGTTGAAGCTTCTTCGAATTGCATGAAAGTCTATAGGATGCTTTCACCCAACCTTTCTTTTGACTTCACATGGAGTCAGGTTTGTTTGTCTTGATGTCTCCTTCTCCCTGGCTCCCTCCCCATTTCCTCACACAGGTATTTTCCTTAATAAAATCTTTACCTCTTTAATCCCATCTTGGATCTACTTCTAGGAGGACTTGAACTAATTTCCTCTTATTTCAACAAAATGGAACATTAGAGTCATCTCATAAAGGTCTAACACAAATAGAATTTTTGAGTATTTTTCATTTCTCTGACTTGTAAAGTAATTATTTCAGGTTTAAGTTTTAAGCCTTTATTCATTCTCAAAGGAATCTAATTACATCCCTGGGATGGCAAATGTCACTTATGATTATATGTTTTGGCTTAGCCTAGTGGTTTCTATTATGTTTTTTTCTAAAAGTAGGGGGCAGTATCTTTTTTGGTTACCAAACCCATTATCTCCACTGTGGTTTACATAATTTTAAGTTGCATTGAAGGCATTGGGAGATTTTTTTTTTTTTTTTTTTTAGATTTTATTTATTTATTCATGAAAGACACAGAGAGAGAAAGGCAGAGATGTAGGCAGAGGGAGAAGCAGGCTCCAGGCAGGGAGCCTGATGTGGGATTTGATCCTGAGACCGTGGATCACCCCTTGAGCCAGGGGCAGGTGCTCAAATGCTGAGCCACCCAAGCGTCCCGGCACTGGGAGATTTTTATGATGATTGCTCTGAGATGGAAGATTGGGCTATAGGATGTCATTATTTTCTCAAAGCAGTGCAGGTTAGCACTGTATCTGATGTGACACCAGGAGCCATCAGTGTGGATTTAGTTAAAAACAAAAGGCTGTGGGAGGTAGACTTATTTACAGATAAAAATAGTTTCTCTTTAATTGGGAAAATAAAGCAATTTTCTTTTTTTATTTTTTTTAAATATTTTATTTTATTTTTTTATGATAGTCACACAGAGAGAGAGAGAGAGAGGCAGAGACACAGGCAGAGGGAGAAGCAGGCTCCATGCACCGGGAGCCCGACATGGGATTCGATCCCGGGTCTCCAGGATCGCGTCCTGGGCCAAAGGCAGGCGCCAAACCGCTGCACCACCCAGGGATCCCAGCAATTTTCATTAGTTTGTCTAGACTTCTCAGAAGAATTGTG
This sequence comes from Canis lupus baileyi, assembly GCF_048164855.1. Taxonomy (NCBI): domain Eukaryota; kingdom Metazoa; phylum Chordata; class Mammalia; order Carnivora; family Canidae; genus Canis; species Canis lupus. The sequence goes on from NC_132857.1 coordinate 15,739,632, forward strand.
AACATCTTGAAGAAACCAAATTCCCTGTTCTAGTATTTTTTTCTCATGATTAACACTTATATATCCTTCATTGTCAGTGGAATGTCCCCTTTTTTCCTTTCTTACCAGATTAATAATACATGTGTCAGAAATACTGTGACAAGGCTAAGTGAGAGAGCAAATGCGTATTTGAGGGCCTGTAAGGTTAGGAAAGTCCTTAGAGATTCATTTGTTAGGTTCAAGAAAAAATGACCATTGATTAGAAAGAATTCATGAAGTCACTTTTAGTTCTGTAGTTATCTTAAGTCAATTCCTAAGTTTATTGTCAGGGAATAGGAAGCTGCAAAATCAAAAGTCTATATTGGTCTAAAGGAGACAATAGCTTTATTTCCTAATGCTAGCTGCTAACCACTCAACCTTCCCAAAGTTAATGAGACATAGTTAAAAGGAGTGAGACTGTTTCAGGTCCCTTTGCAGTCATGTTATGCTAAAGTAACTCTGACTTATTTAGTATTTCTCATATTAATATCATATTGAATTTTATGAGCAGATCCCTTACTGATCTGATAAAATTATGCCTGTTAAAGAATATAAATTTTAATTATGATAAATTATGTGATTTTATTATTTCAGGATGGTACTTATTTTCTATTGTTTTTCATGCTTCTTAATGTCCAGGTTAACATTGGTGATGTAACACAAGAGCAAGATCAAAACCTGAGAGTGCATGCCTCATTAAGTTTTATATCCTGAGTGCTTTGCTTGCCTCATGTTAGTCCCAGATCTAACTGGGACTGTCTTTCCTTCTATGATCCTTTCCTTCTATGATCACACTATTTGGCAGGATCAACTTTCTTAAGGATGGTTTATTCTATACCAATGCACCTCAGTTCCTTGACTTGACAGACGCATCTTCCAGTAATTTTGTCAGCTGACAAATTCTGTGTCTGTCTCTCACTGCATCTAACTTTGATAACCTTCAGAGAGTAATGGCTATTGCTTCGTTATGGATGCAGATTTCTCTTCTGTCCAACTTTAATCTAGAGACATACAGAGAAATGGGTTTTATAAAACTTAGTTCTAGCGTACTCAAGTCATCACAGTACAAAAGCACCACAACACTTATTTTGTAAACTTCTCCTGCTTTCTGTTATTGCTTCAGCTCATTCATATCAAGAGTTTAATACCATCATGTCATTAAACCATTTCTTGTAATGTTTACTTGTGAATTCATGTCATGAATTTCAATAATTTCTCAAACATTGTTAATTAACCTTTCAGCTACATTTTTGCAGCTCTAAATAATTCTTTGCCTTGTGTCAGGGACACACAGTCTCATATTTCTTCCTTCCTTGTTGGGTAGACTTCTCCATTTTTATTTATAGGTTCTTTTCCTCTTTATGACCTCTAGAGGTTGGAGTGCCCAATACCTTGCTTAGTTCTTACCTTTTCTACCTATTTTCACTGTGCAGATGTTCTTACTAATTCCCATTGTTTAAACATCATGTATATCCTGATGACACCCATATTTATATTATTAACCCTAACCTTTATTCTAAACTCCAGACTTAGGTATATAGTTTTCTACTTGATACCTTACTTTCAGTGGTTATGTTTGACATCTCAAACATGTTTGAGTTTGAGATGTCAAACATAACCATCCAACAAAGAACTCTATCAACTTCTTTAAATCTGATATTTCCCAAATTGTTCCTAAAATTAATTTTTTAAAGATTTTTATTTATTTATTCATGAGACACACAGAGAGAAAGAGGCAGAGACATAGGCAGCTTCCATGTCAGGGAGCCCTATGTGGGACTCGACCCTGGGACTCCAGGATCAAGCCCTGGGCCTAAGGTAGGCACTTAACTGCTGAGCCACCCAGTCGTCCCTGTTCCCTACAATTAAAGGATACTATTATTTACCCAGTTGTTAAGACCAAAAATTTCCAAGTCATTTTTTAGATTCTTTCTTCACCTTACTCTATCTAGTCTTTCCAGCTTTTCTTTAAAAACATTTCCCTTAATTTGATGGTTTCTTGCTGTATTCTCTTCTATCACCCTAGTACCAAACCAGTACCACTTTACAACTAGACCCATGTAATAGCCTCTTAAAATGTTTTCTTATTATCAAAGGGCAAGAGTGCCCTTTATACTCATTTCTTTACAGAGAAGTCAGTTTGTGCTTTCAAAAATGTAAATGGATTCCCATCATACTTATTTTGCTTACAAGAGTATATAATTTAATGTCTTAGAGATAGGGTTCCTACTATTCTCTTTTGTATCTTTGTCTTGTACCATTCTGAACTATTTGTTTCTTGAACATATCCAAGTCATGACTCTAGTTTGGTTTTTGTCCCTCTTGAACGTTAATTCTCTTGCTTAACCTATTCTTCTTGAATTTTTTTCTTTCTTTGGATTCTGGAATGCCATTTCTTTTAGTTTCCATCTGTCTTTTTGGCTACCCTTCTAAAATTTCTTCTGATCACATGAGTATGCCTATAGTGGGCCGAGTGCAGATGATGCTGGAATTGGGTCCATCTGGGACAAAATAGACCCTTTCCTTGTACTGGAGGCATTACTTTGATAAGATTGGGTGAGAAAAGACACAAAGGTAGATGAAATTCTGAGGTACTATTTTAACATTGTGAATACTAACTATCCCATTTATATTGGTTTCACTGGTTAGGGTAGAAATTATGTAATGTTAAGTAAGCTCCAGAAATCATGAGAAATCTTGGATGACCTACCAATTTCAATTCCAGAACTACCTATGATGGATAGAATATGGCCTAAGAAATGTACTTTAAGGCTTTTATGATATTCTTATTCAAATCAGTGCCCCATGTACCAGGCAAATTCTCTTGTACCTCCTCAATAAAAACTATTATCATGACTGCTAGCTTTCAAGGGCTGCACAATTTGGTAAAATAATTCAACCAGAGATGTTGCAGTCTGATTGATAAATGCATGCATGTTAAAAGTAGGTAATTGTCTTAAATTTTATCATATGCTTCCAGGGCTTAGCAGTGAGGAAGTGTAGCAGCAGGGAGTGAATGATGTGAATGATGTGGGAATTTCATTTACTATGGCAAGACTGATAGAGGAGTTAATGTTTTTAAAAAATATTATAGAGCTTTGTGAATCTAAAGTTGATCCTTTTTATTCTTGTTATTCATATATATATATATATATATATATATATATATATATATATATATTTTTTTTTTTTTTAGGTTCCCAAACCAAGAGGATTATGACATTTAGCTAGTCTTGACTTTAGAATTAGAAAAGAGAAACCTCTGTGGTAGCAACAACAGTCAGGGCAATTAGATACTCAGGTGTAAATGAGATATTTTTGTTTTCATATAACACTGGTAAATCTTTTTTCTCATAAAGATAACATATTCTAAAAGTTGAAGTGTCATGCTCTGAAAAGATGGTTGCAGGTCTTGGAGGTTTATTCAATAGGCTTTCAAAACATGAACTATCAGCATTTATATTCTAAACATAGCAGAGTCTTATCTCTGAAAATAAATCTTCTGTGGCATTTTCCATTCTAGTTACCATGAGAGCAGAGACATTAGAATCTCTTGCAAACTCTCCACTCATGTCAGAAAGAATGGCGTACATCTTAGCTTCCTAAACTCAAGTTGTTTCTGCATCAGATTACTGCTTTGCAAATGAGTAGCATTTTTTTTTTTTTCTGCTGTGGTCTTGTGGTCTAATATTAATACATTTTCACAATGGAAACCCGATGGATTAGATCATTTTCCTAGGTTTGTGTCCCAAGGGATATCTAACCTATGTTGCTTGTTTTAATTAAATTACCACATTTTCCATATGATTAAATGCTGGAATAATGAAGACTTATGGGACTAAATGTTAACGCACCATACATTAATATGAGCGATGGGGGTGGGGGAACATACAATTTTACTTTAAGTAAAATATTTCAGTAGCAAATGTTTCACCTCTTCCCTTTTTTCCCAGAGTAAATGAGAGTTTCAGCACTGCAGAGCACCAACCAGTAGAGCCTCCTGCAGTGGCACTCAATGAATGGGAAAGAGCATCTTTAAGATTTTCTTTTAGACCTTGCCTTGGAATATGGAAGGAGATTCTGGATATGGGCCAATGTTTGTAGAGTAGTGATATTGGCTGACTCCTATTCCTGCTGGAATAGGACCACTTGCTCTTTTTTTTCCCTCTACATGTCAGATATACTTATATCAGCTATGTAGACCTATCAGCCCCTCAGTATGGATAGTCATGGGGTATCTAATAGGAAAATTGTGTACAACCACTTTAAATTTCAACGCAGAAGAGTTGGTACAATCTTTTTCCTTTTTCAGTATCATCATGATAGCCTCAAAGTCAAAAATAATTAGACAAAAAGGGAAAAGAATATACCTTGATTTGTACGTCAGAAACGTTCCCTAAACTATGGTTATTAAACTAAAAATAAACCCTCTAAAACCGTAGTAAATGTTGTGCATACTTTAGCCAGAAGTGATTACATTTAGTTACATCTGAGATCAGTTAGGTGTTTTATTTTCTGTTTGTTCAATGATAATTCTAACCTAGAATTATATATTTTCGTACTTTAACAAGAATTTAATTGAGTAAAATTTAATTGAATATGAGAAGGACTGTAAATATATTGACAAAGGTTTTTTTCTTAGACTAAGCTTAAAGAGAGAAATTCTAGCATCGTTAAAGAGTTCTAACAGTGTTTTGTTTGCTTTTTTCCTTTGGACTTCTTGAGAAAAAAGATTAAAAAGGAAAAAATCAGGAAAATAGCTTTTGATTTTTTTTTTTTTTGGTAAATTACAAGGGTAGAATAGGGAAAGAATATAGACTTATTGGGTTCAAATCCTGGTAACTTGCTAGCTATATGAATTGGGCATCAGTTTTTTCATCTGTATAACATGGTTATGAGTACTTACCTCACAGGATTATTCTGATTAAATGAAATGCTTCTTTTGAAGGATCTAGTAAGTACCATGTAGTAAATTCTCAGTAAATGTGAGGTCCCATTTCTTTCCTCTTTCTCTCTGGAAGCTTCCATCATATATGAGTGAAAGAAATAAAGGAGAAAATGCTTTTTTTTTTCCTTTCCCCTTTTAAAGCCATAAAGTATTTAAGGAAAATACTATAGTAGATTCTGAGATGGATAAAACACATGCATTTGGTTTATTAACGTTCTAGTTAAGAGATTTATTTCCCAGCTCGTTTAAATATTTTGAGAAACATACTGTTACATTTAAACATGAAATCTGTCTCCCTTACACTTCATGAAGCTTTTCCAGTTTCCTGTCTTCAAGTTAGGAAATGATGAGGTTGAAAGCATTCTGGCCTCAAGACACTGACCACGAAAGTTCATTCAACTTCTCATAAATGCCTCAAGACTTTCAAATGTAAAACATTTGGGCAATAGACTTAGTCAGGGGGGACATGATACCAGCCTCTTGTGTTGTGCCATTCATCAGAACCTGATTTGTAGAGTACAAAGTTTCAAAGATTGACTTTTCTTCTTAGATGCTGCATACCATTCAGACTGTCTCATTCCCTGATGTTTGTACTCCTTCTTGCCCATGATTCACTTCCTATTCTGCCCAGCTTCATATCGTCATAGTTATTCTGCTTGTGGTTTTTCTCCTCCTTTAAGGTATTTTTCAGAATTTAGAGTTGTGGGAAGGCAGTATCAGTTTTGACTCATTTAAGGGGCTTCAATTTATACTTCTGACAAATATTTGCCCTAAATAATTTTAGTAGAGCACTCTGATCTTAATGTGTTGCTGGTCAGTAATACCATCAGTGTTGCCCCTCTCGGTGTAAACAAATAGGATCTCCTAGTTAGTAACCATGGAGAAAGCAAGGGTTTACAAACATTTATACACAGTTATAAAGCTTCCCTGGAGTGAAATGGATGCAACTGAAGGGAAGATAAATTATCTTTAAGGATGTTTCTCAGATTGGATTGTTCTTAATAAATAATTCTGTTCTCTCTTGGAGCCAAATTTTGCTTTTGGTTTGTTGGCCTGTTCTGTGTGTTCACAGAGGGAGGTCCACATGGGAAAGCATACTCTTGCCTCAACTTTAAAGAATTTAGAAAAAGTAAAACCATGCTTTGCTGTGAAGGTGTATTTCTATCAGTGGATATTTCTTGAGTGCCTACTGTGCGATTATCATGAGTGGGAGCTTTTTAGGGAGAGAGCGAGGTGGAAAAATTAGTCAGTGACTCAGGATAGCAGATATCAAAGTACCAGATGACTAGACATTACTATAGAACAGTAATTCTCAGCAGGGGTGATATTGTATCCCGCCCCTACCCCCAAAGGCATTTGGCAGTGAATGTCTGGAGGCATTTTTGATTCACAAGTAGAGGGGAGATGCTTCTCATATCCATTAGGTGCAGCCTTTGTAGGATGTTTAGTGGCATCCTACAAAACACAGCATAGCCCCACAGCAAAGAATTACCTTGCTTAATAATGCTGAGCTTGAGAAACCCTGCTGTAGAAATGTCAAGGAAGAGAGTCTGACAAGTAGAAAGGCCTTTCTTTTGCAAAATTCTGTCATAATATGATAACTTAACCCTTTAAAGATGCTTATTTCTTTGAAGAATTTGGAAGATATTTGTTATCTTTGTTCAAGAGCTGTTTAAGTGCCTTCTAGTTGTTAGGTAGGTACCAGAGTCCTACTTATTATGTGCCTCTTAGTGTCAAAGGTTTTGTGGAAAATGCTTGTTGAATTTTGGCTTACAGCCTCTCTCTTGGGCTCAGATAGGAGTCCATGAGACTTGGTGAGGTAACCAATGTCCATGATGCACAAAATTCTATCTTTTCTCAAGGTTTCCTTTACTCATTCCAAAACTATCACATAAATTATCTCCCAGAAGGTGCCCCCACCAATCCATCATACCTGCCAAGACATACCTGTATCCCACTGGAAGACAGGGCTAAGTCCAAAGTTGATATCCCTGCACTTATTTGGGTGCTTTGTAATTAAAAAACAAATGAATAAGGGGGGGGGGTGGAATATGGAGGGTGGGGAGACAGGGAAAGGAGAAGGGGAGAGCAGAGAGGAGAGGGCACACATGCATGAGGGACAGTACTTTTGACATCAGTTTATAACTATTGTAATGTGCCAGATTTGGGGGAGGATCTTTGGTTTGGCTATGGTCGTTCCTTTTCTTCAGAGAAATGTTTCTGATCTTCACAGAGTTAGAGGATTTTCCCATATTCTCCCATACAGTCTCTGCATCTCTCTGTGTATTTATATTATAATTGTCTCTTTAGGTGTTCATCTTCCCTAATAGGCTGCAAGCAACTGAAGGGCAAGCAGTGTGTTAGCTCCCTGTTGCTAGCTAGGACAGTGCCTGCTGCATGATAGGCATAAATACCTGTGCAATTGATGAAAAGCCAGTACCTACTATGGTGCTTCACCAAACTTCAAACAAGGAGAACACTTAACGAAGTTTTCCATTTTCTGCCTGCCACCTCTTTCTTGGTGGACAATAAAGGGATATATGGCATATTTTCTTCTTATTTCTTTTACCTATCAGCCCAACCGCAGTATAGGCTTTATTTTTTTGCTCCATCTCTCTTGCAATTTCTCATTGTAAGTCTCTTTTCATGATTATTGTCTTTATTTGTATTGATTATGTGTTTTATCTCTTCATTGAATTATTGGCTCTAGGATGACAAAGACTCTGCTATATCTTTGTTTTTTATATCCAAAGTACTTAATTTCACTAGGGCATGTGAAAATGCCTAGAGTTGCTGTAAATGTATTAAGATTGACAAAAGAAAAAAAAAAGAAAAAAAAAAAGAAAGATTGACAACAGCTAGGGTTTGGGCTTTTGTCTCCTAATGCAGAGCACTATGAATGAATATCTATCTATCTATCTATCTATCTATCTATCTATCTATTTATTGTGAAAAGGCAGAAAAAAGTGAAATGAGTAGGAGGGGAGGAGAAAGAACAAGATTTTAATGGGAAGTGAAAGAACAGTAGGATAAAGCTTACATTAGAAGTAAGATAAAGGACATGGGGGAGATGCAGAAAATGACTGAAGATGGAGAGTAGGGGGCGGGAAGTGTATGCCATCAACATAAGTTTGTTCCGGGAATCTTGGGTTTCTGTTCAATTTCTAATTTTTTGTGACACATAAGTAGCAGACTCAAAAGAGATAACATATTAAGGAGCAATTATCTCAACTCTTTAGTCTCACTGCTACTCTGTTGGAGAAATTACTTCAAATAGAGAAATAATTATGCCATTTTTCATACTTAGCTCCATAGTGCTGAATTAAATTTGTTTAGGCAAGGTCTAATTTTTCTCAGATACTATGGGGACTTCTCAGTGTGGGGTTTGCAAATCTGTTGCTCATGTTTTCACTTTATGGTAACCTTAATTATTAAGTAAACTTAGAGATAACTGATTTTCTCTCTCCTCTCCTTTCTCTATCAATCAATTATTATATCTTAGCAATTGGAGTGAACATATATCATCTGATTTCAAATAAAAATGTAAAGGCATGCAAATCATTTCCCCATGGCTGAAGCTTTGCTCTTACATTGTACATTAGTAGACACACTCTTTCTCATTGCAGAATTATGAATAGTAAAATATATGCAACATTCTTATACAGTTTATGATGAGCAACTGACAAGAGGGATTAAATCAGGAGGCAAGATGCTCTGCTGGAATTGACTGGAGTCACTGCTGTTGAAATGCCAGAGCACAGTATGTGCATATTTTCTCTCTTTTCTCACTGCCTAATTGAGAGAGGCGTTAATGCAGTAAAGAGTGCTGAAAGCAAAATGCCAGCTTTGTGAAACAGGAAACAGATATGTCCAATTATTTTTTGGTTGGACTACCGTCCATGATAAAGCAGAACAAATGTTGCTGCTTTGCCTGTATTGAAGTTATGAACAACAGAGAAATTTGGCACGAATTCAGCAGTTGATAGCACCAAAAAAACACCAAGAAAATCAAGGCTCCGGTTATTTGGATTTAATAAGGGCCTCAGTTGATAAGTATGAGTTGAATAAAATATTCAGTATACATTTGGTCTTCTGCATTGACTGGTATATACTGAAGGAAGAGAAATATTGATCTCACATTTCACTAGTGCCTTTAGGATTGGGAGAATGAATTTTTTTCCCATTGTCTCAAATTGCTTTGGATGAGCTCTCTCTAAAAAGATAAGTTGCAATTATGGAATAGTGTTTAGTCTTAACATGAAAGAAGATTGGATAGGCCAAAGTATCATCATTAAATACAATGCACGTAACATACTGGCTCATGTTAATTAGTTTGTTAGTGAAAAGCAAGGAGCTCCAAGTGACTGTGGGAAAGTGACTTGGTGATTTGCTATTGCTGGTCAGCCTCACAAAAGGAGAATTGTCTATTGTGAAAAAGTAGAGAATGGGAATCAAAGAATCTGATAGAACTTGGATATGGTAGTAGTTAGTTAGAGCATTAAGTAGGAGGGAATCTAAAACCTATCATTGATTTCTTGAAAATATAATTTGATTTATCTCTGGAGTTCCAGAGGAATCTAATGGTTAGAAGATTGGTATTTTATCACGTAAACTGTTTTTTCATATTTATTCGCATCATTCAGGTCAGCAAATTTAAATCTGGAAAAAAAAATGAAAGAACCCACATTTTAGACACCAGAATTTATCTTCAGTACAGCACACAAAAACATAATGCAGAGCAGAATCACAAGAAGCTGAACTTATTATGCAAATTCCTTATTAAAGCTTTCAATTTCTATCTAGGTGGTGCTGCTGCATGTACATTACTTCCTTGGTTTGGCTACATGAGGAAGTCATAATTATAGAATACAGATTTAAATTATTCTAATGAATAGAAACCATACTCAACTAGTATATTTTGACTTTTATTAATAGTATAAAAAAAGCTTAGAAGAGAAGATGGCAAGCTGGAATCGCCACATGAAGGATCTGCCATAGATAGCATTTAAAATAATTATACAGATTTTATTTTTTTAGTATAATTAATGTCCATTCAATGGCTAATGAACAAGATGTAAAGAAAAAAGTAGAGCATAGTCTTCTTTGAGCAAATGTAAATCACTTACTATCAAACAAAGAGCAAAGTACTTTGTCAAGTACTTTTATTTTATTCCATTAATTTTGTTCTATTCATATTATAATTTATGCCCCAAACAACTTGAAATAAATGAGTTGCTGACATTTTTATTAGGTTAAATTATTTATATCCCACCCTTCATCTCTTCCTCCATCCCTTCCTCCCTCCCTCTTCCTTTCTTTCCTTTCTTCCATATTTATTGAACAGCTAACCAATTCCAGGCATTTAGGTATATGCTAATGACACAATGAGGATTAAGGCTGAAATAACATTACCGATATATATGGACTAAACATCAATTGAGTAATTGTCAACATATCCTTCAGATGCAAACTCTTGACATTGTTAAGTTTTAACATTATGAGGTAAGGTTCCATTTCATTAGGGGATAAAAGAAGCATTTGAACACAGAAAGGCAACTCAGACATAAAAATAAACATACTAAAACAATGCTGTCGATCTGTTACATTCCTTATTTTAACATCTTGAGGGTACATAAGTATTTCTGATATAATTGAAGAAGTCAATATTGATTTCTGTCTAGCCTGTTAGTGATGGAGTCAAGGAACTGGAAGAGATTGTTAGAAGACATTAGTTCCATTCCTCTGCTTTTGTGAAATGTATAATTTGCCAGAGTAGCTCTGTAAGTCAAGTGGGGAATAGTGGAGTGGCTGGTTTCTCTTCTACTTTTATTTATTTATTTTTTTTAGGTGAGTGTAATGTAGGTGGTATTTAGCTAGAAATCCCTTGGTCTGCTAGGACTCTTTCCTTGGATTACAGGTTCTTTAACTCAGCACTACTGATGTAGAATCTGAAGAAGTTAGAAGATCTTCACTATGACTGTCAATGGGCAAGCCAAATGCCTTTCAATCACATTGAATTTTTTATTCATATATCGTTCAAATAATAGAAGAAAGTTCTTTTAAAATCAAATACTATAGTATACCCTTCTTTGTGTAATTTTGTAAACTAGTTTTCTTCTTTCCTCCCTTCTCCCTTACTCTTCCTTCCCCTTTCCCTCCCCTCCTGAAATCAGAGTTCTGCTTAGATAAGGGTAATGTGTCTTGAACTCACTTATACAACAACACTGAGATTTTGGTTAGCGGGTATGAAGACTAATGTGACATGATTCCTATCATTTAAAGCTCAAAATCTAGCAGGGTCAGCCATTTAAACAAATAAATCGAATTCAATATAATAAGCCCTATAGTAAAAAAAAAAATAATAAGCCCTATAGTATAAACAAGTGCAAGTTTCAGAGCTTAGTACAAAAGAGAGATAATAAAAATACACTCTTTTTTTTTTAATTTTTATTTATTTATGATAGTCACAGAGAGAGAGAGAGAGAGAGGCAGAGACATAGGCAGAGGGAGAAGCAGGCTCCATGCACCGGGAGCCTGACGTGGGATTCGATCCGGGGTCTCCAGGATTGCGCCCTGGGCCAAAGGCAGGCGCCAAACCGCTGCGCCACCCAGGGATCCAAATACACTCTTTAAATAAATGTTTTCCTCACTTTACTTTCTCCAATTAAATAACTATTCTTACAGTATTAAAAGACAGTGGTTTGTATTGAGAGTAGAATTATTTAATAGAGTGTTCTAGACACAATACATGAGATGGCTGAGAATGGGAGAAAATGCCTTGGTTTTGTTTTTTGTTTTTTGCTATTTTACCACTTTTGTGTTAAGTCCCTTAACATTTCTTTCCAAACTATCTCTAATTCTGTCTTCCTTTCCATTCTACCCTCATGTGTTCTTTTCTTTTTTTGCAATCCTCAAATTCCAACCATTTCTTAGCTTTTTGAAAAGTAAAAACTAAGAAAGCTTTAATGTCTCTTTAACTTAAAGTCTCTCCACTTGTTTTTACACATGTCTGGAGTCATATTTAATGGATAAAAATAATCAGGATATTTGTCTACAGGCATAAAAAAAAGACTCTTCATCTAAAAAAAAATAACAAATATCTCAACTTGACAACAAATAATTAGGAAAATCACAAAAACTTGGGTCACCTGGGGTACGACAGTCAGTTGAGCCTCTGACTCTTAGTTTTGGCCTATGTTTTAATCTCAGGGTCCTGAGAATGAGCCTCACGTTGGTTCTGTGCTCAGCATGGAGTCTGCTTGAGTTTCTCTCTACCTCTGCCCCCTCCCTGCCATTGCAAATAAATAAATAAATCTTAAGGAAAAACCCCACCACACTCAAGAGATGGGGTTGGTCTCTGTCCTTCTTGGGAGTTACTGTGGTGGCTCTTGAGGTAGTAAAAAATTTATGGATGGGACATGCACATTTTAAGTCACTCTACCTTTAGTTATAAAGATTTTCTAATGCTAATTTTAAGAAACCAAACATCAAAACTTCAGAAAGAATAAAGGGGAAAATTGGTTGAATTGTTCAGAAGGTAAGAATTGGCTGCAACTTAGAATTCCATCTAATTCTCTTAGTACATGTTGGCCTGATACATTTTCTTCAATAGAATTGAGATCCATTAGAGTAATGAGGATGTAGAAGTACAAATTTTACTGTTGTAGGACTATCTTGATCATCTATATCACATTGCACTGATCAAATAATTGATTCCATTCACTATTTGGTGGTGGCCTTATGAACAATGAATTAATTAGTTTTAGAATAATTTGTTAAGTCTTATTAATATTTTGTTACTTTACTATTTTAAAGCCATTTCTGACAATAGTAACAAAGAATATATACTCTGTAAGCCATTCAGTTTTGTTTGTATAGGATGATGTTGATAATATAGGGTTCTGATATTACATGAGGGTTTCTAATATTCAAGTTATTTTTTATCAAATCCATTTTAAAGAATAAATAATATGTAATATGTCATACCTGTTAATACTTATTTGAACAGGGATCCCTGGGTGGCGCAGCGGTTTGGCGCCTGCCTTTGGCCCAGGGTGTGATCCTGGAGACCCAGGATCAAGTCCCACGTCAGGCTCCCTGTGCATGGAGACTGCTTCTCCCTCTGCCTGTGTCTCTGCCCCCCTCTCTCTCTCTGTGTGACTATCATTGAAAAAAATAAAAACTTATTTGAACATATTTTTCAGGTACACATAATCTATGCTTTACAGAATAGTGATTTATGTGGTTCGATTAAGAAAAGGAGGTTGTTCAGGTCTTAAACGCTCCTGTGGGTTTATTATGCATAAAATCCTGAGATTTAAACATTTTACTGAAGTGGTTCCATGATCATGCAAAGCAAGTTATTCTTGGCTGCCTAAAAAGAAAGTAAAACACATTCTTGGTCTTATTTCTGTCTTTTATTCCCACCTGATGTCATCCTCAAATCGTGCAATATCCTTAAACCGGGAGGTTACAACTAATTCCAAACAAACTTTATTGGGGACTTTCCTTCCTGCAGACATTTCCTAACACAGAAAATACTATAAACATTCTCAGAGCTCCCAGACTGTCCTAATGTTTGGTTCTCTCTGCAAACCCTCAGCCTTGGTCTGCTACACGTGATTGTCAATCAGAAACCTTCCTTACCCTAGCAGAACGTTGCATGGCATACTGAAAGACTTCCATTAAAGCAGACTCAAACAGATGAATGCTGATATACTGGGGAAATAAACAGAAGGAAAAATGGCACGTTTTCTGGGAGGCAGTCAAAAGCAGTTGGGTTGCTAGGCAGGAGGAAGTCATATAAACAATTTTAGATCCCAAATTCTATTTGAATATCTGAGTGAATCCAGTTGAGTTCACGGCAAAAGTGTAAAATAAAAAAAATTAAAGGAAAAAAGAAATTCTTGATGTGTGTCAATCCCATTCCTTCAAGTTTTGCTTTCTTTTAGTTTCCAAGTTTCCATTCTCCTCAATCAAACTGTATCATTGCTTCAGATAGTTTGCATTTGAGATTTGTTTTGGTATTTGTGAATAGTTATAATTTGTATAAAAAGAAGCTGCAGTTGCACTTTATTTTTCCAATAAGGATTTAACTTAGGTTTAATAGGACAGTTATCATATGTTAATTAAATATTGATGGATTATGAGAAACATTTATTCTGGTTTATCAACAAGGTACAAAAATATGTTTTTAATCTAAATTTGGCATTTAGCTACTTTGCAGATTCTTCTGTAGAGAGATAAAGTTCTTCAGAGTTAATAATATGTTTATTTTGCTGAGATAAAATTGTACGTGACAGTTCAAGTATTTGTATTTGCTATCAGGTTTATAGTTATGTTACAGAGATGTATGTGGATATGTTTTAGATCAGTGAGCACTGGATCTTCCAACAGCAATTATATATTTAAAAATCAATTGATCTTTTTTATAGCTACATTTGTATTTTTGGAATTTGTCTCTAACAGGTAGTTACAAAATGCTACCCAATAGAATCTCTTCTTTTTATGAATTTTTCGATGTACTTTTTATTAAGAAATGATATATTTTAGGAATGTTTTCTTCACATCAACACTTGTCATCTATAGGACCAATTGTATTCTCTAATTCAGCTTATTTTCTCTCACCATAGTTATGAATACACTTGATTGAATCCACCTTTTTTGCATCAGAGCCAATATTCCTCCTCATCTCTCTCTTTCTTTTTTGTATGAGTGATTATAACCTACTTTTTTTTCTGTCTCCTCTTGTATCATTTTATCCCTAAAGTCTCCCCTAAGGACTTACAGCCTGGCTCTCCACCAAAGTACATTGTCTGGAGTTAGAGATCTTAAGAGTGCTGAGTTAACTTATCTCTTGAGTTTCTAGGCACTTTATAAAAGACTACACAGTAAAACATTGAGAGCCAGTAAAAGTAGAGAGTTGAAGAATTATCTGAAAAATGTGACCAATATGCACAGCAAATCTGGATCATTTCATCTCTGATTTTTCCCCCTCAATAACAGGATTATCTGGGTCTTGACACTTGCATTAAATTTCCACTTCTTTGGGCATACAGAGTTACAGCCAAAGGCAAGAGGTGATTTTGAGTTTTCTTTTTATTAAAGCAAAATATCTGAAATCCTTGACACATGAGCTCTTATAACATGTCTCATTGTACTTAAAAAGGAAGAAAAAAAAAAAAAAAAGCTACAATTACTTGTGTGCTAAGGAAGAGAACACAAGGTGGCAGGGCCACAGCAGAAATTGCATCGATATTGTGAGAATACACATACAGGTTGGGTCAGAGATATAATTTAATTTAAATCATGATATGATATGATATAATTTAAATTCTCTGGGAAGTGCATTTTTTTCATTCAAATTTCACATAATGTATTATTTTCTTTACCAGTAGCAAATCATTAATCCCTTTAGAAGGCACAAAAATCTTAGTTTCTAAGTTAAAATTCATAAGGATTGCAAGCAGATACACTTAGCATTGTAAATTATTTACCTGAAGTGTGTGTTGCATTATTTTTCTTAGCTTTTTATGACATAAGCTTTACTTTATTTCAAAAATGCCTTAGGAATAATTCTATGATCCAGATGATTTGAATATTCCTGATCTCTGTTATACTTCAGAATTTTTTGGCTCTGTGGGAATTATGGCATTTTCAGCATTTTATGAAATAGATCAGTGAGTTTTCCTTTGTGTGGTTCAGCCAAGAGAAGTATATAGTAGTGATAGATATTCCAAGCCTTTGATGGTAATAAACTGGAATATTTATATTCTGGAGAAAATGAAAGTGCTTATGCTAGTTAAGGTAGCAGAACTTCTGTAAAATAGAAGTACAATAATTTCAGTAACTTAACACAATGGAAATTTAATTCTTGCTAATGAAAAATATTAAACAAGCATACCTGAGTGGCAGGCAGATTTTGTTAAAACATTGATTGAGTAATCCAGTTTCCCCTATATGTTGGTTCATAATCTTCAACATCTGACTTCTAAAATTACCATAGAAGGGAAGGAGCATGGGAGATTGCAAATGTTAGGTTGTGTAGGTAAAGCGTGGCAATAATAGTTATCACTTCTACTCACATTCTGTTTGGCCAGAACTCAGCCATATGGCCTCATCTAACTGCAGAGGTTGCTGGGTAGTATTGTCTATCTGCATGTCTATGAGGAAGAAGAATTAGGTTTGGTGACCACCTGCCTCACCTTTGCCATAGTGCTATTGGTGATTTTAACTAAATTACTACAAAAAAAAGATTAAGAATCATGGCTACAAATAGATATTTGGGAAGATGTATGTATCAGTTAGGGTTCAACCAGAGAAACAGAAGAGTAGGAAACATATATTAAGAGAATTGGTTTAATGTGTGAGCACCGGCGAGGCGAGTCTGAAATCTTAAAAGTCATCAGGAAGGACAGACTGGAACTCTGTTTTGGAAGAAGCTGCAGTCCAGAGGTGTGGGATAGTTTCCTCTTCATGGAATCCTCAGCTCTGTTCTAATGGCTTTTGCAACTGATTGAAATAGGCCCACCCAGATTATCTAAAATAATTTCCTCACTTATGATCAACTGATTATGGACTTTAATCACATCTACCAAATACCTTCATAACAATGCCTAGAGGGATGCCTGGGTGGCCCAGTGGTTACGTGTCTGCCTTCAGTTCAGGACATGATCCCGGGTTCCTGATCACCACAGGAAGCCTGCTTCTCCCTCTGCCTATGTGCCTGCCTCTCTCTATGTGTCTCTCGTGAATAAATAAATAAATAAATAAATAAATAAATTCTTAAAAAACAAATAACAATGCCTAGGTTATTTTATTTTTTATGTTTATTAAATAGCTGGGGACTATAGTCTAGCCAGATTGGCATAAAATTGAACATCACAGTATTTATATATGTGTATATAGTTATAATATTTGATTGTTAATATAATTAAAAATTATTTTACATTTGTCTTTTGACACTTAGAAACTATACAGACACATTTACATATGTACTATATTTTGGAAGTGAAAACATTCTTCTTTGCAGTTGTACATTTAATTAGCAAATAAATAAAATGCAGCATGACATCAGTAGGATAAATCCAGCTTTGAAGTGAAACAGACTTGAATTTCAAACCTTGTTACACTGTTCACTAGTAATTCTGTGACCTTGCACAATATTACCCAATCACTTTGAGGCCAGCTTTTTTTTTTTTTTTTTTTTCTAATGTAAGAGGAAATAATGATTGAATTTGTGTATAACATATTACAACAGTCCTTGGTTTGGGATAGTTGTTCAATATATAATAGGTATTATTAAATGAGATAGGAGATAACCTATAGCCAGGGCTGGACACTCTCTCCTAGAATGCCAAGATTCAGAAGCCAGGAAAGATTGCTATGACATTGTCTCTCTACCTTAAGGTGGAAGTGACAGGCTGCATCATGCCTGAGATCGTCATTCTTGATGATCATTCCTGATAATAGGAGAGGCAGTGTTCAGAGCAATGTTAATGTCATGGAAAATGATTTCTAAGGCCGTAAAAGTCTTTCCTTAATCTAGGTCTTTGCAATGAAAATTTTAGCTGTTCTCAAGTAACTCCTGAAGAGCAATGTGAATGTCAGAATTTCGTTCATTGTATTTATTCTTTTTTTTTCATTCAGTAAAATATTTATTGAGTTTTTACTAACTCCTTGGCATTGTTCTAGATGAAAGTAACAGAAATATATTGAGATTTGTGGAGAGGTAAGCTTTAGAGTAATAGTTTACAGATTGGAAAGGTGGGGCAGGTAGTTAAGTATTTCCATTAACAATGTCCCTGGTCAGGGTGGTGTTGTCTTCTGCTGTTACAATTTATAAAGGCTCATGTAGCAGGTTGGGTTTTCTTGATCTCAATTACTCTTTTTTTTTTTTTTTTTTAAGATTTTATTTATTCATGAGAGAGAGAGAGAGAGAGGCAGAGACACAGGCAGAGGGAGAAGCAGGCTCCATGCAGGAAGCCTGATATGGCACTCCATCCCAGATCCTGCAAGCCCTGAGCTAAAGTCAGATGCTCAACCACTGAGCCACCCAGGCGTCCCTCAATAACTCTTCTAACCTTAACATACTACTTTAAAAAAAATTCCTGAGAATCTAAACTTTTCTATATGCTATTTAATCTATGCCTTTGCTTCTTAAAATAATTTTAAAAAGCAGTCTGGTTGCTATTTCCTGTATATGACTTTTGATAAAAGGTCAATATCTTTTTTTTTAAAAGATTTATTTATTTATTCGTGATAGACAGAGAGAGAGAGAGAGGCAGAGGAGGGAGAAGCAGGCTCCATGCCGGGAGCCGGACGTGGGACTTGATCCCGAGACTCCAGGATTGCGCCCTGGGCCAAAGGCAGGAGCCAAACCGCAGCGCCACCCAGGGATCCCCCAAATGGTCAATATCTTAAGACCAAATGCTAGAAATCTAGGTTCTAAGAAACATCTGAATGTGAAGTATGTGAAAGTGGCCATTAGTTGATTGGAGGACCATGTGACTAGTGATGGTTTTCATAGTTGGATATAGTTAATATTGTTTATGAATTCAGTAGTCAGATTCTTTCAAAGGTTTTAAAATAATTCATGAAAAACTGATTATCTAAGTCAATACCTACAGTACTTGTGGAGACAGGCTGGGAAAGACTTTCACAATGGCCTATGTCTGACAGACTACTTTGGAATGTTAATAATAGTGTGTAATTGCATGTGACCAGGAAAAATTACTTTATATCATATACTATTAATTGTTTTAATATAAATTTATATTATATATAGGTAGACTTTCTCATTTTCCCACTTACTAAGTATCATATACAGTTTACCTCAGAAATAGTTTAGGTTTGGTTACAGATTATTGTAATAAAGTGAATATTTTAATAAAGAGAGTCAAATGTATTTCTTGGTTTCCTGGTACATATAAAAGTCATGTTTGTACTATATTGTAGTCTATTGAGTGTGCAAGGCATTGTCTTAAAGAGATAATATGCATACCTCAATTAAAAAAAGCTTTTTTGCTGAAAATTGCTAACCACATCTGAACTTTCAGCAAGTCATAATCACTGATCAGAAATCACCATGACACAATAATAATGAAAGAGTTTGAAATATTGTGAGAATTATCAAAATGTGACATGGAGACATGAAATAAGCAATTGCTCTTGGGAAAATGGCACCAATAGATTTGCTCCACACAGCATTGCTACAAGCCTTCAATTTGTAAAAAGCACAGTATCTGTGAAGTGCAAAATGAGGTATGCCTATAAATTTAAAAAGACATAACTTGTCAACAAATGCATTTTCAAATGCCACATGTTTGGTTTAGGGACTGCGTGTGTAGTCAGTGTCAGCTAAAACATAAAACTACATTTTTTTGGTATTAAAAATAGACCAATAGAGCAATAATCCTATATTTGGCTGGCTTATTTTTATAATTTTCTTACTTTTTCTATGTGAAAATTATACATATATTGCAGGAATTTATATATATTTTTCCCAACAAAGGAAAAAAGACAATAAATTTTCTCTTATTTTTTCACATTTTAGAGACTTCTTAGTTTGCTATATGAAAATATTGATTAGATGTGTGCAATTTACAAATAAGATGAAGGTATTCTTTTCAGCATGTTGGCCATTTTATAGCAAAGAAAACTGATGTTTAGAGATGTTTACCACTGCAGAAAATCAAGTGTGAACCTGGCATTGTGGATGAATCTCAAAATGTGTCTGTATGTGTATGTCACACAAAGATTTGATAGCTAGATGTCTCTTTTTTTCCTTTCTTTTGTCTTTTTTCTTTGAACAATCACTTGTATTTAAAAATCTGGTAGAACTATTTATGACTTTAAATATACTTGCACCAACTTCCTTCCTTTCACAGAATTATAAGTGGCATTCACTTTGGATTTTCAGTGATTGTTTCACTGAATTGGCTTTTTATCAACAGCAATAATGTGATTTTATTTAAAGAAAGCAGTAATAGAAAATAGATATGAATAGTGACCTTTTTGGCTTGTCTTGTAAAGTTTATCACGGCTCTATGACCTAAGAGCATTTTTATTAGTATTATTACTTGCTTACTATTATAAACTGGTATGAGTTGTGCTATTCTCTGCGAGACAGACCCTCTCCTCACCCCCTGGGACTTGAAGAACACTCTTTTCCATTTACTTGGTAGTTTTGAAATGTCCAGATGAATTCCATTTCTTTTAGTTACAATGTTAAAGTTAACTTAGTGGGATCAAACCTCTTTGGATAATCCTTTGTAAAGTGTGCCTGGATCCCTGTATATTTGAGGAAGAGCTTTTGCTTCATTGCTGCTTCTTGGACAACAAGCTGATATTGTCCTGAGGCAAGATCTACATGTGTAAGGAGCCTGGCTGGCTCCATATCATCTTTGTGGATAAGCCCCTCTGGCTAAAACAAGCCATGTACTAGTTCTGTCAGGCACTGGAGGAGCAGAAGCAGGATCTGACTGTGAAGCAAGTGGAGAATGCAGAGGGAGAGTATGTGGTCTGCCTCCCACCCAGCTGGGGCAGCCAGTCACATGCTTAGGAAGCACCCTGACATCAGCCTCTGGGCCAGCAGGGTGAAGTTTTCACATGGTGCTGCGACTGAGTCAACAGTGGGCTCCTCCAGGAATGGGGCTCATCTGACCCAGCCATCTACCTTCTCAAGCTGAGCATCTGTCACTTTGGAAGCTTTGCATCTTTTTGCTCTTTGCTAGCCATTGTGGGTATACTTGAAACGTTTTTATGGGGGCTGGGGTGGGAGCTTGCTGGGTCCTGATTTTGGTGGTTTTATTTTTGTGTTCCATATTTAATAAATTTCATATTCTCTTTAAAAAAGGTATAAAGTTGTATTTAATAAAGGAATCAGAAGGAGTTGACACCTGTAAATTGCAACAACATTACATGGAAGAGGTCATAGAAACTGGTGGTGAAGTTGTAGCAGTTTGAGTGGTTTGTAAAACTATAGGAATTGAAGACCTAGAGGGAGTGCTAATTCAAAATTATTTTTTCCATAGTGTCGCTTTTATCATCAGAAGAAATTTGGGTATTTTTAGTGTATCTTTTCATACACTGTATAGCCCTCATTGATTTTCTGACATTCATGACATCTTGAAGTCCTGAGAACCCTCTTGATGTTAATTTTTATAGTGCATAAACCAAATAATATGCTAAATGCTCGCAATGTTCCAATCCTAAAATCACATTTTGCAACCAGATGATCCTTATAAATTTGTTTCCCAGAAGATCATAATCCAGTATTGAAAAATTGTATTTTAATATCAGATGTTTTCTTAGTTAGCATCTGTTTTGTAAGGTTCATAATTCAGTAAAATGTCATGTTTCAAAGAACAGAGTATTTTTAAATAATTAGGAATGGGTAAGCCAAATTGGAAGTCTGACAAATTTTAGCTCTTTGAATATGAGGAATGTAGTGGTAGAAAGAGCAGAAAGAGGATCTGGGATAGAGTCTGCTCTGATATTATAGGTAAGAGAAAAAATTTCACCAGAAAGAGCCAAATGAGATATATTGTTATGCATAAATCATTACACATCTGTGTAGCAGACAACTCATGTTGGATTCATCAGACTGTTGGTGAAAAAAACAGTTTTGGAAAGTGGGGGAGGGGCCATGGAATAATGGGAACAGGTAAAAACCCCATTATAATAGATTTCATGAGACAACTAAACTGTTATGTAGTGACTGGAAATTTTGCTGTAAATATTTCCATTTTGCAGGAGGGAGAAAAAGCTTAAGCAAAGCTTATCCAAAACAAATTAAGAAGAAAAAAAAATCAGTGCTTTGAAAGCAGAATTAAAAATTGAGTGGTGATTGGTATACCTATATTTTTGTGGTCCAGTGGCTTGTTTTATTGTTCTGTTTGGAAAGTTTATAGATTTTTAGAGTGTAGAGCATTGGTATTCTTGAAGAATGAAGATATAAGAGACATTAATCTAGTATTGTTGATATAGTAAGTTCACAAGGTATTAAACAAATAAATAAAACGAAAGTTAATTGCTGCTTGAGGCTGGGCTATGGTGGCGATGGGAACATAACATTATGGCTGATTCAGCTTTAGTATGCACTTCCTCGTCTTTCTTGTAGAAGAAGTACACAGACATCAGAAAGGATGAATATCTATCATTTATAGTAACATGGATGGAACGGGAGGGTATTATGCTGAGTGAAATAAGTCAATCAGAGAAAGACAGTTAAATGGTTTCACTCATATGTGGAATTTAAGAAATAGTGAAAGGGGCCATAAGGGAAGGGAGAAACTGAGTGGGGAAAAAATAGGAAGACAAACCCTAAGAGACTCCTAACAGAAACAAAGAGTTGCAGAAGAGGAGGTGGGTAGGGGAATGGAGTAACTGGGTGATGGGCATTAAGGAGGGCACGTGATGAGATAAGCACTGGGTGTTATACCATATATGAGCAAATTGAATTTAAATTAAAAAATTGTGCTCTAAAACTGAAATCATCATCTCTTTCTCTGCTTCCCTTTGATGCTCTTCACAGAAACTTGAAAGTCAAAGGACCTGGGCTCTTAAATTTACTCAGGTGGTTCCAAGTAGTATAAGTGGTTTTCAGTGAAGATCCAACAAACTGTTTAAAAAAATTACTTCCCTCAAAGAAGGTACAAACTCTCGCTATAAAAATTATTTTTTTGGTGATGGTGGATCATTTGGAATAGAATGATAATAAGAAAAGAAAAACACTCTTGGATAGACAATCTCTTGAACTCCATACATCAGTGTTCTATAAGAAGCATCTTAGGTTTGGCCCTTCTACAATATTCTTCCTATACTAAAAACTAAGCCTTTTATGTCCTGTCTGCATTGATAAAATAAGACATCATTCCCCTCCTAATTACCCATTGCAGACACTCACATGTGATATCTTTGAAAATCACAGTATTTTGGAGACATAACAGTCATTTTATAGATGAAGTAAATGAAGATCATACCAATTACTCTTTGGGCAGGTATTAGGCTTCAGGCATCCTAACTATATTCATTTTCTTCTATTTATAGTTTTACTACTCCCCAGTTCTGAAAACTCAAGATTTTTTTTTAAGATTTTATTTATTTATTCATGAGAGACATAGAGAGAAAGAGAGAGGCAGAGACACAGGCAGAGGGAGAAGGAGGCTCCATGCAGGGAACCTGATGTGGGACTCGATCCCTGGTCTCCAGGATCACACTCTGGGCTGAAGGCAGCACCAAACCAGGCTGCCCCTCAAGATTTTAATCCTATTCTGCACTGGGTTATAAGATTCTTCTTACAATTAATGTTAATTAAGCACTTGCTAAGCGTAAGAGCTCTAGGAAGGCAAAAGATCTAGCTGTGACCCTCACACCCTTCTGATGACCTTTGATCATCTGAAGTACTTGAGAAGTTGTATAGGAATGTAAGTTCTTTGTCTCCATTTCATACCTTTTGAAAGAAAATCTATGTGTGTAGGTCTCAGGACTTTATATTTTAAAAAATACCCCAAGATAAATAAAATGATGAGATGCATTTGGTACTGTAGCTTACAAAATACGTACACATAGAATAAAAACTAATTATTTGGTGCTATGGCTTGATCTTCCCCACACCTCTTTCCTCCTTCAGCTCTTTCCATCTCAGTCAATAACAACTGTCACCTACTGAAGTGCTCAACCCAGTAAGCCTACAGCCATCACTTCTGTTTCATCTGTTCTATTGGTTTATTCTACTTCCATTGTTTCTAGAATTTACTCTCTTCCATCTGTTCTCTACAAATATAGCTGAAGTGATGAATTTCCAAAGTGAACACATTCATTCCCCTCTCCTGTGTAAAACCTTCTGGTAGCCTATATCAGTGTTGCCAAAGTGCGTTCTCTGTAACTATATAATAGACATAAAAAAAGAAATGAAAGCCCTGTCCTAGATCACACGGGCTGCTACAATAAAATACCACAGACTGGGTAGCTTAAACAACAGAAGTTAATTTTTCAAAGTTATGTGGGCTACGAAGTCTGAGATTAGGGTTCCAATATGGTTGGGGTCATTCTAGTGAGGGCCCTCTAAATGGCTTGCAGACTGTTGCCTTCTTACATGCCTCAAATAGTGGAGAGTAGAAGCCTTGATGTCTTTTCCTCCTCTGATAGTAGCATTCATCCCATCACGGCGGGCGGGGGGGGGGGGGGGTGTCTCACCTTACCTTCATGACCTCATCTAAACCTGCTTACCTTCCAAAGACCATGCTTCCTAATACCATCACATTGAGGAATGGGAATTGAACCTGTGAATTTTGTGGGGACACAATCATTTGGCTCATAGCAATCCTCACAGTCAAATCAGCTTTTAAAATGTTGAGTTAGCCAGATAAGGATTTTAAATGTTGCTATTTTTATACCAGGATTTTGGCTCTTACATGTATTATATAACTTTAAGAGGGTGGGATATATCGTAGGCACTATTTTCCAGAGATCTTCAACTATAGAACTCCTTTTCCTACAGAGTATCCTGAGGAGCTAATGTCTAGGAAATGCACTCTGGTGTTGCTGTGTCTTGGCACTGGACATCTCTAGGGTTTTTTTTTTTTTTTTTCCAATCTCATTACAGAAGCCCATTAGTAACTTGGCATGTGTATGAGACTACTGCTGTAAGGGGACATTTCATATATTACTGTGTCTCTTGGGGCTAGAAGGTAAGAAATGTTTTCTACATGTTTTCTCTTGCCTTGTCTCCTGCTCTTGGGAGATTGTAATTTTTAAGACATAATGACCTAAGAATATTATGGATATTTGAAAAATATCATAAATGTGAATGGACTTAGTGTTCTACAGTAAGCCAAAGTATTGTATAACCAAATAGATTCTAACTTCATGATAAGATTCAAAGTCTCCATTAAAAAAAAAAAAAAAAAGATAAATGCGTTCCTGTCCTTCTGGACAAAAGAATCAGAAATGAAACCAATTTCTTTAATTTTCTTACCAGCTTATTAATTTGATGTCATGTAGATACTACTTATACTTTATGTTATTGACGAGTCAAGGAAATGAAGTCATTTGTACACATTGGAATTTTATTTAAGCATCCATTGAGTTCAGTTAAATAAGCCTACATCCAACTTTTAAGTTAAATGTAACTTTAGTCACTCTTTATTGTTTATATATAGTTTTTATAAAGTGAATAGAGACTTTTTTTGTTTTCAATATGCTTAATAAATAATATTGGAAACTAGATTTTAAAATAATGTATAAACATATAATATTTTTAAATGAAAATAATTTAAGAGTGGAAAATGGAAAAATCATATAATGTTTTCAAACTGTCAGTGCTGAATAGTTGTATATTTTAAAAATATACAGGCCTTTGTTTTACCGGATATTCGAAATTGTTATAGTCAAGAGGGAAGAAAGATACAGGCCAGAATGTTGGGCATTTGCATGTAATGTAAAAATAGGTCACCTTTGGAAGGCATGTAGAATATGTAACCATTTGTTTATTTGTTGCTACTTATGGTAACAGTGTTCCTGAGAGCTAAGATAAATAGGATTTGGAGAATGATTTCTTTCTTAAGAATTTAAAAATGGTATACACTTATTTATGGATAATTTTTTCTTGGTGTATACTAAAAGAATGTCCAATTGATTAGGAAACATTGCATAAATTTATTTTAAAGTATATTTGTTACATTTCCAATAATATGCTTAATGTATCTTTTGTTTAAACCTCTAGACACTTTTTGAGGTCAAATATCTTTAAGTTTAAAACAATGGGTTCAGTTGTTAAACGAAGTACAAAAATATACTAGCTTCCTATTTTTCCAGATCTTCTGATGCTCTGTAGTGTATTTGTTATATTTTTAACATAAATTTTCTTGCTTTCTGTAAATGTAAACATATATGAACCCCATATCAAATGATAGATGGTTGCCAATGAGGCAAATTTAGGGCAAAATCAAGTATATTAAGTCACTTCATGTTTTATTAATAATAGAGGAGTTCCAGGTTAGACTTGGAAAAATTTAAATGGAGAAATGGAAAACATTACATTGCAAAGGAATGTTGATTAAATGTGATGGCAGTAATCAAGATGATTTCATATACATGATTTATTATGAAATATATAAAAAATTACATTAAGTCAAAAAGATATTTTTATTCTTTGCAAAGTGAAGTTTACCCAATTTATCCTGACTGCATTCTCTATACTCAACACTGTTTCTGCCAGCTTGATTTGATATTCTTTTTTTAATTTTTTGGTGTATTTTGAATAATGAATAATTTTCTCTTATTTGTTTCTTTTGTTTTGTAAAATGAAGTCCAGTGTAATGATGGAGACATTTAATTGTTACCTTATAGATGAATTCTAAAATATTCCTTATTTCAAGTTAGACATCAGTTGTCACTACAGAGAAGTTACTGCATCAAAGATCTCTTTGAAATTCTAAGTACTTTGGGCAGCCTGGGTGGCTCAGTGGTTTAGCACTGCCTTCAGCCCAGAGCATGATCCTGGAGACCCAGGATCAAGTCCCACGTCGGGTTCCCTATGTGGAGCCTGCTTCTCCTTCTGCCTGTGTCTCTGCCTCTCTCTCTCCTCTCTGTATATTCTCATGAATACATAAATAAAATCTTTAAAAAAAATTCGAAGTACTTTAAAATAAGTACACACACCCAAATAAAACCAGAATCCTCATATTACTGTTTTAATAATAGCTAAGCATATTATCTTTTTATTTTTTTAGAGGTAGGGACAGAGGGAGAGGGGAGGGGCAGACGGAGTGGAGAGGGGCAGAGGGAGAAGGAGAGAGAGAATCTTAAGCAGGTTCCATGCCCAGTGCTCAGAGCAGAGCCTGACTTGGGGCTAATTTCACAACCCTGAGGGAATGACCTAAGCCAAGATCAAGAGTGAGTGGCTTAATGGACTGAGCCCCCAGACACCTCTAAAGCATATTATCATTAGAGATAAAGAGTTAATTAAATTCATCAAATATTTTTTTAGCACCTACAGTATCTCTCAGAATGCCGATTGTATAATTGGCACTCCATTGACACTGGATTTTTGGAATGAGTGGGCAGATGGAAGCATTTTGTTAGCTGAAGCAAGTTTCGTATAAAGGTATGTAAATATTACTTGTTCTCGAGATTCTTTCAACTAGCTGGGGATTCAAGGAAGTAGACAGAAAAACAGGCATTTAAGGAAGAAGGAACTGAATGTGGAAGAGAAGGAAGTGCAAATGCTTAGGAAGTACATAGGCTCAGCTTGTGGCCCCAAATGCTCTGAGTTTAGTGCTCTTGTAGGGTAGATTGGAGACTAAACCTGGAAGAGTGACTTGACTTCTCATTTTAGAGATATTTTAACCTAGACTACATTTATACTTCAATGGTTAGAAAATATGAGGATCTTAGAAATGTTTTGATTGGAGAAATGACATGGCATTAGGTAGCTAATTGGATGAGTGTTCACCAAGTGAACTGTACACCTGAGAAAGGGAAGCTGCCAGAAGTGTTACAGACCAGACACAAACCAGGCCATTTGGCTACAGTCTATGCTATGTTTCTCAAATTAGTATTTTTATTTTCTGAATTCTTAGGCTAGCTTTCCATTGTTTACTGGCAACTCTACAACACTTTTTTTCTTAGCTTATCTTAGCTAATGCTCTCTTAAATCCATATCATAATATCTTTCCTCTCTTTCTTAGGTAGGATATTTAGCTAAAGGGACCTTATTAAAATATCTTTTTAGTTAAGATCATGCATGCATGGGTGTGTGTGTGTGTGTGTGTGTGTGTGTGTGGCATTGACTGCGATTGCTGTTCATCCTGGATATCATTAGAAACTCTGAATAGATGTAGGTCATAATTGGAAAAGAAAAAAGTATGTATGATTGCCCTTAAGATAATTTATCTTTTTCGTATTTATTATAGTCAGATTTGACAAAGTCTTTTGGAACATGAGCTGTTTTCCAGGTATTTTCATTTACTAGTGATAATGAACTTTTGTAGTGTATAATAGTCATTTTGCTAACAGATTACAGATAGTATGTAACTTCATAATTGCAATACTGTGGCTTATATATTGTCTTACTTCTTTCTTAGAAGAATAAATTGAGGTATAGAGACATTAAATATTTTCCTATATGTCAGGCAGCTAATAAGTGATAGAGTAAGTAATGAAATTGGTCTGGTTTCAAATAATACTACTTTGTCACCAATTAATATAATTGAATCCTTGTAGAAATAGCTTTATGCAGTCTATTATTATTCCCATTTATTTTTAGGTTAGAGAATAGACTCATCTGGGTAGAAAAAAAGGCTAAAGTCAGATTAAAACAAAGGATTTCAAGCTCCACATTCCATGACCTACATGTTGTATTAACTTTCTCAACTTTAGGACTAAGAAACAAAGTAAAATAAATAATTTGGAGCCCCAAGATGCCTATTAATCAGTGACTTCTCTAAAATATTACTTTTTGTTTGTTTGTTTCAATTATTCATACCTCAGCTTTGTTTCCATTAATTATAGTCTCAAACTCAGTGGTTTATGGTGTTAAATTTATTAACGAATACATATTTTTAGTAAATTTAATTTCTATTGTTGTCTAGCACTGGGACCTTAGAGCTCCATATTCTTCCCTAGAGCTTTATTTAATGTTGCCTCTAGTCATCTACTGGAAATGGTATGTATGACCTTAGGCATCTTCATGGTAGATTTTCCTGCCACTTTCTTCTGTCTATTCTATGCAGCTGCCTAATGAGTCATTTCAATGTCTACTTCATGTTTCCCAGCTGCATTTCATTTAGTTACCCAATATATTGCACATGCATGAAGAAACACTTATAAGGTTCGTGTTCAAGAATGCTTAGATTAGTGGGTGGCTTAGAGAGGGGGAGGAGGATGACAGAAAGAAATTAATGGATTCCCCACAGAAAGGTAATACTTTAAAATGCACAATAAAGAATTTCTTGTAACCCAGATCACCCCATCGACATACATAATACAGTTTGAACATACACCTATGTTAACTTTTGAAACAACTCTTAATTTATTAAGGTGAAAGAGCTTGTTAGCATTTGCTTCAGCATGCACAGGAGAGGTAAATGATTGGTTTAAAAATGTTTGATGATGCAGGGTTAATTGTTGGGCCTTAGGGACTTAGGATTCTTCAGAATTATGTTTTAAAATCTATAATACAAGCTTTAAAGCACCACCTGCAAAATGAAAAAGTATTCTGGTGCTTGAAATATATTGATATGAGCTAAAGTGAAGCTCATAAATTTTGTTCTGTTTCTCTTCTGAACAAACACAGCTTAGGATTGTATAATGCGTGCCTGGGGTGGTCTTGGTCATTGTGCTGTCAGAAAGCAGTGTGCTGTGTTCTTCCAGAAATATAGATGTGATACATCATATGCTGGGAATAGTGGTTTTTTTTCATGATTTTTCAGTTTTATTCTCCCTTCCTTTGGGTACAGTTTTACCTTAGTATAGAATAAGCAAAGTATTACTAATAAACAGTGAAAGGGCTGACCTACAAAACCATCTTCAAGGGTTAAACAGATACTTGGCACTAATCATATGTTAGATCTAAATGAAAGTAGTGAATATTAGATAGCATTCCTCTTAGAAGTTTAAAATGATATCCCCAAATCTGGTTTTGTCCAATGGATGTTTGGCCCACACATTGTTTTTTAACAATTTAATTAGTTTCCAACATTCAAAATTGGAAGGTTTTACCTAAAATATCAGAGTTCTGGCTTCTCTTAAAAAATATGAAGGTCTGGCAATATTGAGAAGACCTTCCCGCATGACCATAGTTGATGAGAACTGCAGAAAATACCCACTACACACATTTGCTAGAATCTAAATTCCATGAAGACTCATGAAGAAGGAACTGTTCCATGAAGAACTGAAGTCCTATGAAGTACCATGAAGGACTGGTTTGTGGGTTGAAATAATCTGAATACATGGAAGAGTGTCTGGCTATAATATGTTTAATACATTATCACACAAATCAGTCTTTAATCTCTTACTAAACATTTGTTGAGCAACAGAGTATAGGTTCACCAGGATGATACCCACGAATCATTACTGTATTGTACTGAAAACACCTTTTCATTTATGTTATCTCTTTGGGCCCCTTCTCAGGTATTTACATTTTTTGTTGCTTTTTAAAAATTGTAGTAAAATATACAAAACATAAACATTACCATATTAAGCATTTTTAAATGTACAGTTCAGTGGCTTTAAATATATTCACATTATTGTACAATCATCACCAGGACTTTTCCATCTCCAGAACTTTTTTCATCTTCCATATATAGAATATGGTTCGTATAAGGAATATCTTTCTAAAAAGACTTATCTAAGTCATTGTAGAAATTTTTATTTTGGGATCCTGGATGGCTCATTGGTTGAGCATTTGCCTTCAGCTCAGTTCATGATCCTGCGGTCCTGGGATCAAGTCCTGCATTAGGCTCCTCCCAGGGAGTCTGCTTCTCTCTCTGCCTATGTCTCTGCCTCTCTCTCTCTCTCTGTCTCTCATGAATAAATAAATAAAACCGTAAAAAAAAGGAAATTTTTATTTCATTTTTAATAGTTTTGGGGAAAGAAGGTTGGCTACTCTGGTGAACATTTAAGCATTACTGTAGCAACTATACATGGAAGATTCTTTTGTTTTGTTCAATTATGTTTATAGAGATTTGTTAACCTAATGTTTTCATTTATAGTGAGATTTTATCTTCAGAAAAGTAATTTTTTTCTTGCCCAACCTTTGTCTTTAGATTGATGTTCTCACATAACAATCCAGGAATGCAGATATTATTTGCTAATTTTAAGAAACTCTGGTTTGATGCGATTAGGTGATTGCTGGAATATCAGCCCAGGTTTTCTGTTTAGCTCAGTGTACTTTCACTGCACCAGGAATTCCTGATTATAGAAATTTTTCAAAATGGTTCAAAACCTGTAATTTTAAAAGATTTTGGGGAAATATATATATATTGCATATTTATTTGTTCTTGATATTGAAAGACCTCTGAAATTCTTTCAACAGCTTAGCCCAGTCCTGGAGATGATGCAAACATTTTGCCATGGCAATTCTTTGGATTTGTGTTCACTAGCCTATGTAAGACAACTGCTTGGTAATGGTGGAAGAAGTTTATAAATCTTGTTGAAAAGCAAACATCGAGATCACAAACAATATAGATATTTATTAAGGACCCACACTTGTAAAGCCAAGGTTTCCTTAAAAAAAAAAAAAAATGAGGCATTTTGCTCTGACAAGAAGACAATGGAATTTAATTAAGTTTTGTATACCATATACTTTGCAGTTGGAATCCAGTGATGTAATTAAATCGTCTCACTTTTCATTGTAAAATGGACTTGCAAAAGCTTGTATTTTGCTCATGGTTAGTAAATTTTCAGTGAAGTTTTGTTAAATTAGTTAAACTATATATTATTAAAATCTCTGAAGTCATATAACAGGCTTAAATGCTAAAGAATATGATATTAAAGACATTTACATTATTCATTGTTATGTTTTATTTCAAACAAATTAGTAACCCTGTTCTTAGATATAATACTTAATGAGTCCTGTGATTCATCTCTTGAAAGACTGACATATAATTGGTAATGAAGTTATCTGCTTTTGACAAAAGTTTCTCCTATGACTTTCTGATGATATTTTTAAAAGGCTGGATTTATAAAATCCATAAATTTATGCGTCTTTTGAGGAAGGCCACTTTTATATTAAATCTAATTAGTGATGAGGGCAGTTTTCAAGTTTATCATATTCTCACAGTTATAACACATTTTCTGAAATTATGCCCTTTATCATGATAGCAGCTTCCTTATTTTTTTACTTCTATTATTTTGTCTGATTAGTTCTCTCAAATTTCAATCTTTGTATTCTCTGAGCTTTCTCTAGTGTATTATTAGTGCCATTGATTTCTCAGATTAATCTTAAATTAGTTATTTTCATATTTAAAACATTTAAATCTTTTAGCAAGTAAATACATGCTTAAGATGCATCTGCTTGCTTAATAAAAGCATGGAACAGTGCTGTATCTAATGTAAATGACCTTCACAGAGGATTGTTTTATAATATTCCATAGATAACAAAATTATTTTTAGTAGTAATCATGAAATGAAATAGATACTAACAGCAATAATAGAAAAATAAATGAGTTTTGTATGTATAATCATGCCAGTAAAAAATTTAGAAAACAATAAAAGTAATAGATTAAGATTTTTTATTTCCATAAAAATACTTTTTTTTTGAAAAATAGAAAAGAAAGAAATGAAGAATGCCTTCAAGAGAATAAATTCTTCAAGATTTGGAGGGTGATTTGTGCATAGAATTACAATATTAAGGTAACTCAAGTACTGTTTCTTCATCTTTACAATCACTGTGCTTTCAGTGTTTCATCTTTACAATCACTGTGCTTTCAGTGTTTATTTTGAATTTGTAGATGCAGATGTATATTGAGCCGTAGATGTTGGAGTTCTGAACTATGCCCAAAAGAAGCTCAAAGTATTTCAAACCATTGTGAATTTACTCTTGAAATGAATGAGGGCAGCAAGGATCACAGAGTTTGTGTGTCAGGGCTGACTGGGTAACTCAAAGTTTTCCAAATTAATCTGCCTGTAGAATATTATTTTCATTAAAGGTAAATAGTAATCAAATGCTAATTTGGATTATATATGTATTTTACTAAAACTCAACAGTAACAGCAATTACATTTAGAACATAAAAGCAGAGATTTGCATACTATAGCTTATGGGGCCAAATCTCCCATGATCCCAGGTAAGCCATTTTTGGGGAGAGCAAGAGAGAGCAAGAAAAGGTTCAGACACCATTTCTGAGCATGCGCATCCACAATGGGACTAAATTCTGTTGTGTATGTGAGTGTTGGTTTTAGCACACTATATTAAAAGCAAACACAGTCTATGCCATTTTATTTTCCAGGTGCTGTGTATCTTAGGTGTTGACTTTCTCTGTGGTAAATGTGGTTAACTTGAGTGTGGTTCAGAAAATGTGTCTCATGTGCTTTAACCTCTTTTATTTGAGGAAATAATCCAAGCTCAGATTTAAATCAAAACCTTCGAGGAATTATATTTCTTCAAGCAGCTTCACCTTGATAGAGTTTTGTTATCTCTTATATTTTTATTAAAGATAGATTTATGAGCAGAAAACTGTTGTTACATAAATATTTGCAAGCTATGTCTTTGAAATAATTTCTCCCCTTTTGATCTAACCTTATATAAAATAAAAAAAGCTGTTGATAATAGTTAAATTTCCTTGACTTTTTCTTTAAAGTGCATTACTTTATTTATAGGGTCTCAAAAATGTTTCTGTATATTAAAAAAGTAACTATCATATTTTAGCAGACCAGAAATATATCTTGTAAGGAAAATCCCTTTGGTACTACTGTTAGCTTTAGCCATATGGACTATCATGTTCTTGGTCTCTCCGAGGACCTGTGCCCAAATGGAATAGTCTTTGCTTTATCAATAGATATTTTTAAATTTATGCTGCAATGACTGCAAATTTTGCAGCATAGTCTACTTGGTTATATTATTTCAATTATGCTCATTCTTTAATGTAGTCTTTTTTTATCCATTTTGTGTTTATCATACTAAATAAAACACAAGTAGGAAATACCAATTTTAAGTCTTTAAACTATATAATTGCATCTGTAACTAATAAAGGGATATGACTGTATACTTAGTGCACTTTAAGTTTTCAAAGCTTTGAGAAATAAAAAAAAACCCATTAGATCATTTAGCGTGTAATTTAGAAAAGTTAAGGCCTAAGAACTGCCTTTTATATACTCTTGATGTAGGACCAAGAAGGTTCTGGGGCTGGTACACTTTAGTTCATTGTGACCCTTTGAAATATAAGGATCACCAATCAGCCATTTTATGTCTAAGAGAACTAGACTATAGGCTCCGGGAATACTTGAATACTGATGAAACTCAAGTTAATAAAAATATAGAAATTAATTCTGAGTTTTATTTTATGTCAGTAGGCGTTCAGCTGTTCAAACTGATTTTTCAAAGGAATTCACTACTTTGAAAGATTCAGGCCCAGATAACCAACTAGTTGATTTGTAATTTGGAAGTAATAAAGGATTTCCCTCTGTTAGGATGGTGCAGATAACATTTTATGCCCAGTCTAAAGGCAGTTGACCAAGAGTAGTATGAAAGGACCAACAAAAATCAGGAATGCAGTAATTAGGATAATCAGTGGAAAGAAATCAGTTCCTATGTAAGGTGACTTCCTCACCTTCTTTTCCTTCTCTTCCTCCTTCATCTTTTCCTGCTTCTTCTTACTTCTTTTAATATATATCTTTTGTAATTTTTAGTTTTATTTATTAGATATATACATGACAAATCAATAAGCAAAAGGCCTATATAACATATTAGAAAGTTTTATAAAAGACATGAACAGGTAGTGAAGTTCCTTCTGGGCTTCTCTCCAGGAAGAGAGGACTATTGCTCCACTATTTCATTAAATGGGGAAGTATTTGCTATTAATCTACAAGGAATCCTTTGCCAATTGGTATATGTACTGTCTCTGCATCTTATAATAAGATCACCTTTTTGTAAAGGCACGTGGGATCTTTTCAACTCCTATTTTAAAGCCAACAAACAGAAAAGCATCTCTCTCTCTCTTTTTAAAGAGTTATTTATTTTAGAGAGAGAGAGAGCACGTGCACAAGCAGGGGGAGGGGCAGAAAGAGAGGGAGAGAATCTCAAGCAGACTCCCTGTTAGGCATGGAGCCAGATTTGGGGCTTCATCCCAGGACCCTGAGATCATGACCTAACTGAAATCAAGAATCAGATGTTCAACTGACTAAGTCACCCAGGTGCCCCCAAAGGAATAGCTCTTGTGGCAATTAAAAGGTGCTGTTTTCACATAATTTGGTCAACTTGGGAAATACTCAAACCTGAAACAGGACTTCATACCATACTGCTAAGAAAGTTATAGCACAGCTTCCATAGACTTTTCAAGGTTGTGACAAGAACAGGATGCAAGAATCCCTCTGCCCCCTCAAAAAAGGGCACATCTGTGGAATGGAAAATTAATTGTGACCAGGAAATATATATGGATATAGTTTTGGTTGTGATTTTTAATAGTGGATCAACCAACCTACCTGAAAGAAATGCAAATGGACTACCTTCACATTAAACTGCATAATCTTGCTCATAATTAAAGAAATAAAAATTCAGACATAAGAACTTGATTCGCACTTATTTTCTTAATAAAGTACCTGTTGATGTACAATATGTAAATATATAGAATGGAGAAGTAATAGTTCTCATTCAAAGATAGTGCCATCAAAATCATTTTTAACCTCTTTAATGGCAGCTTGTCACATCTATAAAAATATAAATGTACATTACTTTGACCTAACAATTTCACTTCTAGGAATTTATCATGTAGTTTATCTTGCACATGTATGCAAGGGCATTTCTACAGAGATATTTTCTGCATCTCTGTTTATGAAAGCAAAAACTGGAAAGTACCATAATGTTTTTCATTTATTTATGAAATAATATAATATATATATATATATATATATACCAATATGTCATGGAATATTATACAACCACTAAAAAGGATAAAGAGTAAATCCATTTGTTTACATTAAGAAATCTCAAATATAATTCCAACTAGAGACATCAGTTCCCAGAGCAGTGTTAAAATTTAACAGCAAATTTATTAATAAATTGAATAACAGTGTTAAATTCAGTATGTGAATTTTTGTTAAAATGAAAAATATAGATAGATTATAATTCTGGAATGATGCAGAGTAACTTAAGTGTATTCTCTTGGGCAGGAACATGAGGACTAGAGAACTACTTTTCCCTCTATTAACTATACTATTTGAATATTTACCATGAGTTTTTTTTTTTTTTTTAAGAAATCAAAAATCTAGTAGAAGGAGTGTAAATGGCATTTTACAAAAACTAATGTTGGACATCTCACTGAAATGTCTTCTAATCTAATTTTGTTGTATTTGTGAAGTTATTTTAAAATGCATCAAATCTAATAGTGTTTATGCAAGGAAGATTTCACATCAATGTTTTACCACCTCATCACTGATACTTCCTTATTCTATTGGTAATTTTGTTGATTATCACAATGGATGCAGAAAAAGCATTCAATAAATTCAATATTTTACCCACATACACATGCCTATATGTATTTTTGTATGTGTGTATTAAAAATAGTGGAGAACTTCACTGATTCTGCTTGTATCTACTAAAATTCAATGCAAAACATTATACTTAATTTTTAACTTTAGAAGCATCTTAAAAAGTGATGCTTGCTATCATCGCTACTGCTCAAGTTGTAATCATTTTGGAGGTTCTGGCCAATATAATGTGATTTCTTTTCTTAACTCATGGATTACTGGATCGCTTGGATGTGATTTTTGTGGTGTTCAAGTATGTGGTATTTTTGTCTTTTTTTGTTTTAGCTCTATTGATTTTTGTCTTTTATCTTCATAGGACTGTGATAAGAAAGAGAGTCTTAGAATAGCATTTATTTGGAATTTGTGGAAGCTTTATTTTTATGGCTTACTATATAGTCAATTTCTTCTTGCTGAAATAGCCCCTTTATAATTTTTTTTCAGTGAGAAACTGACCAAAATTTCTGTGTTCTTGATTTCTAAAAATGCCTTTAATTCACTCTAACTCTTGAATGGTAGACTGGCCAGGCATATAATGAAGTACAAGGTAATTTTCCTAGAGTCATCTAAATATATGATTTATCTGACTTCTGTCACATATTTCTGTGAATAAGAAGTCTGCCATCAATCTTATTGGTGAAGTTTCCTTATAGAAAATTTTGCCTTTTTCTGGAAAACTTAAAAACTTTTCTTTGCTGCAAAAGGTAGCAAATTTCATTATGATGTGTTGAGATTTGGTTTACACATATGGTAGGTTTTTTTCAACCTGAAGATTGATATCATTAGTTCTGGGAAAAATCTCAGCTCTTACATCTTCAAATACTACATCTTTGCAGTCTTTTCTATTTTTCTCTTTTTGGAATTAGGCAGATATATATGGTCCTCAAATTATTTCTCATGTCTCTTGATTACCCACCTTCTCCCTCATCCATTATGGAAAATTGTTAGTCCTGTCTTCCAACTTATTAATTTGGTTTCTAATTTTCTTTAAGATTTAGCCTACAGTTTTAAGTTTTTAAAAATTTCCCTAATGACTCTGTTTTTTTAATTTCTAAAATTTCTAATATTTTTTCCTGTCTGCTGTTTTATCATCACGTATTATTTTTTTCCTTAAAATATTTTTTCTTTTTATCTCTTTGAGTTATTTAAACCTAATTCTCTGGGATGCCTGGGTGGCTCAGCAGTTAAGCATCTGCTTTTGACTCAGGGCATGATCCTGGAGTCTGGTGTCAAGTCCCCCACCAGGCTCCTTGTGAGCCTGTTCTCCCTCTGCAGGTGTCTCTGCCCCCCACCTCTGTCTTTCACGAATAAATAAATAAAATAAATAAAAATAAGCCTAATTCTCCTAATATCTTCTCAAATTATGTTATTAGTTTGATTTTCTTGATTCAAATTCTCTCATGTTGGAGGCAGTAAACCCTCTTAGATATTTATTAGTTTGTGTGTTTGCTTTAACTCCTGCTGTGCATAATATATGCTCTATGAGGGCATGATTTGTAACTATTTGTTTTTCACTATTGTTTTCTTAGCACTGGCAGAGCACCTGGCATATGGTAGGTACTCAATAAATATTTGTTGCATCAGCAATTCATGTACTTTTGTTCTTTGTAAATCTTGTTTGTAAACTTATCCTATATGGGTTTTCCATGGTCTATATAATTGCTTTCTGTTTGTTTCTGCCCTAGGCTTATAAGAACATTGTAGCTGTTTGGCTTAAAACTCTTGCCCTGTGTAGTGGCACATATCCATGCCACACACCCCTAACTTTGCATCTGTTCTGGGCTATAGTCTGGCAGTTTATTTCTACCCCTTTCACAGGAAGAAGGCCTAGATCTGGCTTTCAGGTTTATGCAGGTCTCACCCATGACCTCTTAGCCTGTATTTGGCTTTATATTCATGGACTACATGACCAGATTTTCAGTTGCTTGCTTTTCCTTCTCAGTTATACTTTTCTGCTTTATGGATATATATCTGTTCAATTTATAAATTTATCTCCATATTTTAAACAAAAAGGAGCCATTACCTGTTATTTCTGTATTTTAAGAAGAGATAATTTTCATGTTTTTTTCTCTAAAGCTAGAATATATGTGTGTGTGTGTTTGCCTATAAAATCAAGAATTATTTATTAATCTCTTTATTTCAGCACAAAAGGAGAACATATACTGTCCTAGCTGTCCAGTAGAGTTATAGCACATAGATTTGTAATATCTTCATGAAGGATAGCCATCCTGTCTAAGTTCCAGAAATTGCATATATCTGTGTAGTCAATAGGAGCAAGAAATACGACCTTAAATCTAATTCATGTAAATGAAGTAATGTAAGCCTGAACCATGAACACCGTTATGTGAGAAGGCTTAGATATCTTTACTGATAGACTATGGTCCTCAATGGGAAGAAGCCACCTGCATGTAGATCTGTGTAAGATGTAGCACAATCTGGTCGCAAACAACACACTGTGCATGCATTACTAGATAAAACTAGCCATCTTATAAAACAAAGACATTCTGTTTCTTATAGTGGAATAATAACAGCTCCTCTTAGAGAATAGTAATTTAACAAGATTGATACCACAATTATACTACTGCATCAAATCCTTAAACTTCAGAAGTTCAAGTAAGGCATTTATGGTGGGTGCTTTCACTTTCAACTTCTTAAACCCATATTCTCCCTGGCCAGGTTGTATATTTAGGGAGAGAATTAAAAATAGGTCAAAAGAAGAGGTACACAATCACTTTCAACATGATTCATACATCTATAGGCATTCATACAAATGCCAAGTAAGGCTTCTGGACGAGAGCAGGCTTTCCTACAGCATGAATACCTTTAATTATGTTGTTTTTTTTCAGTCCTCAGATGAGTTTCTTTTTACCATTTATCAGTGTCTCCTTTCATGTCTTTTTTCAAACATCTAATTGGAATCTGTCATTCTCTTAAGTTTACCAAACTTCATCTAGCTTCCAAACAAACATTTCTGAAATATCAATTTTTCTCTGGAACACTTTTCAGAACATTTAGAAAAAAAGAACACTTTCTATTTTCTATCCTAGACTCTCTCATAAACATATAGTATTCATAAAATGCTCTTATCACCCTTAACTATTTTCTCCAGTGATTGCCCATATGATTACTATATCAATACACATGAATTTAAGTCATATGGTCTATTTTGTCCTTTTGTATATGTAGATAATGATTTTGTGGTTGTGCCTTATAAAGCATCTGAATAAATAGTAAAAATTTATCTGGATATTCAGCTTTATGGTGGTTGGGCTTTATATGCTTATGCTTAGCTGGCTTATATTTTTGCATTTAACCTGTAGATTTGATGTTCTATAACTATATAGTTAACATAAGTTAACAAGGAGACCTATTATCTTTCTTTGTGTATTCTTTTGTTACTATAAAGTAACTTATTATACAAGTAATCCAGACAGTACAGAATTATGAAAAAATAATATGAGTATCACTTTGCTCTTCTAATCCTACTTGTCTGAGGTAACCAATTCTAAGAATTTGGTAATTGACTCTGAAAATATTTAAATAGTACTTTCTCCATTTCTGGTATGATTCTTAAAATTTGATTTTATTGCATGTTAGTTTTCTTATGATTTTGCTATTTCTTAATGGTCCTCTTTGGCAGCACAATCTAGTTTCAACTTTTATATCTTTCTAGTTGATATAAGAGTTTCTGGTATATTTTGCCAAATGTGGCATCTACCATTAGCTAGTCAAAAATGATAGTACCATTGAGTTTTCTTTTTATGTATAACATTGCTAAAATATTATATCATGAACTACAGTGACTTCTGTAAATGCTCTAATATAAGTTATTGGAGGCACTTGCTTATAATACCTGCCACAAACAGGTAAATTATACTTTGATACTTTCCCCCTGAATAACATTTTAGCCTGAATGATCTTACCACAGTTCCAGTTGCACCAGAGGGTCTATTAAGTTACTGTACTTTTCTCTTAGAGAAATCAATACCTATTACCTTTAGGTTACACTTAAAAATATAGGATTGTTTGAATTAGTATGAATGTGTCTTAGTATCATGTAAATGTTTTTTTTTAAATTATTATTATAAGGAATCAATCTAAGTCAGGCTTATAAATAGAAACTTACAGCTAAGAATCTGAATGGACAATAGGAGAGTCAGCACTTCAACTTTTACATGTTTAACAGAAGATTATGGAATTGTCCTACAAGCATAAGCTAAATCATGAAAATTTACATTTTCCTTCTGTAGGACAGTTCCTTCTAACATTATCCTCTGAACAACAGCTCATTTTCTTGTGCCAGTATTCTATTCCCTGAGCTGCAGCTTGGCAGCAGCCAGGTCTCAAATTTCAACCACATGTATTTCAAAAAATCAAAAGATCCTTATTTGGCACTTTAGTCACATATCTTTAAAAGCAGTGTTTGTGCGTCAGATTTAAAAATAATTGAAACCAGGGGCTTCAAAAAACCAAACTTTACTTCCAAGATGTTTCAACTTCAACTGATTCCAAAAACATTGAAAGCAACAGAATGGAAACGAGAATAGAAACTTCATGCAGACTGCAGCTTAATATACTGACAGAGCCAGCAGAAATAGGCTCAAAATGTGTGCCCTACCCCCAAGCCAGGATGAGGATCCTTATAGTGCCTTGACCCTGTTTGCATGATAGCCTGCCTGAAAACAGGTTCTGCAAGTCTATGGGATCATTTTCTCTAACACTGAATGAACTCATACCCAAAGATGGGAACATATGTAGCTGTTTTGGGTTGGTTATCCAATATTAAAAATCACATTAAGAAGTATATGCATATATATTTCATGGTCAAAATTGACTTTCCATTCCTCAGACTTGCCTTTTTTTTTTTTTTTTTTTTGGAGAGATTCTTATTTTATGTTCTTGTCAGAACCTTGAAAAATCCTTTAAGGCTGTGCGCATGTCCTTGTGAGCAGCATGGTTTGGAGTTCTGTTTCAGTTTTGAGTATTTGTCAAGTTGACCTAATCATGTGAAAACAGCAGTATATAATTGCCTTAAGATATGTTCTTTTGTATTTGTTGGTTTTAAGCTGAAAAGAGCCCAGATGCCTTTAAAGAGAAAGAAGAACTTACTGTAAAATGCAGTTAAAGGACTTACAGAAGTTAGGAGAGGATTCCTTGTAGATTTATAGTGCATGCTTCTCCATTTTGTGCAGTAAGGTAGCAATAATCTCTCTGGTCTAAAAGGGTAATTACTCTTCTCTTCCTGAAGAGAAGCTAAGTAGGAACTTCACTCTGACTGTAAAGGAGATAGGATAATAGAGATATATAAAAACAGTAAATAAAGGAAAATGACCTCATTTTTATGTAAATGTATTTACCTCTAAAGTTTCATATATAAACCTCTGGTGTATGATTGAGGGGCATAAAACAAGTTATTTTAATCAGACAACCTTTTATTTTAGACCACACTGCTAATTTAATAATTTATGGTTCTCCCAGATTCCATTCTTTCTTTGTTCCAAATGTTTTTCATATTGTGTAGATGCACCTTTACAGAGAACTCCTTTGATTGTTCCCTGATTAGCAAAAATCCTCATTGAAGCACCATTTTCTTTCATTCAATCAATGAATGAAAGGTCCAAGTACCTTAGACTGGAACTAAACCTTACAGTTTTACAGTTGGCCTTCACATCCCTTCTATTCTTAAAGCACATCATCCCTTCACCTCTTCTTTGGCCATCTTCACTTGTAGAGTAGAAAAATCTCACTTTTTAAAGCAGAGCATATTGCAAAGAGAACAGACAACCAAAACTGAAATTTTAACATCATCACTTATTTCTGTAATCTTGGAAGAACCATTTAGTATTTATAAAGTATCTCTGTGCTTCCTATCTCTAGGGTGATTATACTTCCAAGTGAGAAAATCCAAAGGAAACATTTTTGAAAACTAAAACATGATCTACGATTAATTTCCAAAGTGCAACAGAGTCCTAACTACATTTTATTTTCATAATTTTATATTAGAAACTGGTTCCATGCTTGCACGTGTTTGATGACTCCTAGCCATGGATTATTAGCTGCTGACTTGGATAACTCACTTAATTTCTTTGTAAATCAGTTTTCTCATTTGTTAAATGGGAATAATGCTAATAGTGGCCCTCTCAAATAGTTCTTGTGGGAGTTTCAGTTGAGTTAATTCTTATGAAAAGTTTAATGAAGAGTTAATATTTGAAAAAAATGCCCAGAAGAGTACCTCCTGTGAAGGAAATGTTCTATAAGGGTTTGCTGAATACATAAGCACTACATTAAACAAAGTTAAGTAGTTTTTTTTTTTTAATTTCAGGATTTATTAGCAAACATGCATTGTTGTTTTCTAAGAGAGAATATAATAGAGTTTCTCAAAATTATTTCCTGAAGTAAATTTCTTTTGATGAGTACCTTGAAAAATGCTGCCCTTTACCAATAATTATTTCATTTCTTCTTAATAAATGGTGAATTTTTTTCCTCACTGCCTAGCTTCCTATTAGGGAGGTATATGCGCCTTGGCAAGCCTTATTTAATTTGCATAGCACTGAAAATATCCTTTTTTAAAAAAATATTTTAGGCAATTTGAGATTCACAGCAGAATTGAGTAGAAAATATAGAGTTCTACACCACACAGGTACATTTGTTATGATTGATGAACCTACTTGGACGCATCATTATCGTCCAACGTCCATAGTTTACATCCTGGTTTTGTATATTGGGTTTTTGACAATGTATAATGACATAGAACCACCCTGATAACATCATGTAGAATATTTCACTGACTTAAAAAATCTTCTGTGATCTGCCTATTTATCTTTTCCATCCCCATTATGTCCTACAACCATTGAACTCTTTACTGTTTTTAGTTATGACCTTTATAGAATGTTACATGGTGGGATTATACAATATGTAGCTTTCTGAAATTGACTTCTTTCATGTATGCAACATAGTGTTTGTATTTAGGCTTCATCTGTTTCTTTTCATGGTTTGATAGCTCATTTATTTTTAGCATTGAATATTTTATTCTATTCTCTGGATATATTATAGTTTATTTATTTAAAAAATTTTTTAATCCCAGTTAGTTAACATACAATATAATATTAGTTTCAGGTGTACAATATAGTGATTCAACACTTCCATACATCATCCTGTACCCATTATAACAAGTGCACTCCTTAATCTCTAACCTCCTATTTCACTTAGTCCCCTGCCCCCGTCCCCTCTGCTAACCATTAGTTTGCTCCCAATAGTTAAGAGTCTGTTTCTTGGTTTGTCTCTCTCCCTTTATTTTTTCCATTTGCTCATCTGTCTTTTTCTTAAATTCCACATATGAATGAAATTATGCGGTATTTGTATGGTATTTCCCTAACTGACTTATTCCACTTAGCATTATGCTCTATAGCTCCATCCATGGCCTTGCAAATGGCGAGATTTCATTCCTTTTTATGGCTGGACAATATTCCATTTTATGTATGTATGTATGTACGTATGTATGTATGTATCTATCTATCTATCTATCTATCTGTCATCTCACGTATTCTTTATCCATTCATTAGTCAGTGGACACTTGGGCTGTTTCTGTAATTTGGCTATTGTAAGTAATGCTGTTGTAAACATAGAGATGTATGTATCCCTTTCAATTAGTATTTTTTTATTCTTTGGCTAAATACCTAGTAGTGCAATTGCTGGATAGTTCTATTTTAACTTTTTAAGGAACCTCATACTGTTGTTTCAAGAGTGACTGCACCAGTTTGCATTCCCATCAGCAGTGCAAAAGGGCTCACCTTTCTCAGTATCCTCACCAATACCTCCTGTTTCTTGTGTTGTTTATTTTAGCCATTCTGACAGGTGTGAAGTGATATCTCATAGTTTTGATTTGTATTTCCCTGATTGCGGGTGATGATGAACATCTTTTCCTGTGTCTGTTGGCCATCTGTATGTCTTTGGAAAAATGTTTAATCATGTTTTCTCTCCATTTTTTAAAATTGTACTATAGTTTATTTATTCATTTGCTTACTGGAGGAAATCTTGATCACTTCCAAGTTTTGGCAATTAAGAGTAAGGCTGCTATAAACATACATGTACATCTGTTTTAACATGGACATAAGTTTTCGATTTCTTTGGGTAAATACCAAGGAGCATGATTTCTGGATCATAGGGTATGAGTATGTTTAGATTTGCCAAACTGTCTTCCCAAGTGGATGTACCATTTTGCATTCCCACCAGCAATGAATGAGAGTTCCTGTTGCTCCACATCATCTTCAGCATTTGGTTTTGTCAGTGTTTTTGGATTTTGGCTATTCTAATAAGTATGTAGGAGTATCTCATTGTTGTTTTAATTTGTAATTCCTAATGACAGATGATGTTAAACATCTTTTCATATGCTTAAATATCTTTTCATTTTCATTTTGATTTTCCATCTGCATATCTTCTTTCGTGAGTTGTCTGTTCAAGTCCTTGGCTAATTTTTCAGTTGGATTGTTGATTTTCTTGTTGAATTTTAAGAGTTATTTGTATATTTTAGATAACAATCCTTTATCAGATATTTCTTTGGCAAATATTTTGTCCCAGTCTGTGTCTTCTACCCTCATTCTCTTGACAATGTATTTTGTAAAGCATAAATTATTAAGTTTATAAATTCCAACTTATCAATTATTTATTTCATTGATAATGACTTTAGTATTGTATATAAAAAGTTATTGCTATAGCCAAGGTTATTTTTTTCCTATGCTATCTCCCAGGAACTCTGTGATTTTGTATTTTACATATACTCCATTTGAGTTCATTTTTGTGAAGGGTATAAGGTCAATGTATAGAATCATTTTTTTCCATG
Source organism: Canis lupus baileyi (assembly GCF_048164855.1). Taxonomy (NCBI): domain Eukaryota; kingdom Metazoa; phylum Chordata; class Mammalia; order Carnivora; family Canidae; genus Canis; species Canis lupus. The sequence continues at coordinate 15,784,624 of NC_132857.1, forward strand.
TGGACCTCCATTTGTTCCAGCATTACGTGTTGGAAAGATGTCTTGATCCATTATATTGCCTTTGTACTTTGTCAAAGATCAGTTGACTGTATTTATGTAGGTATATTTATGGGCTCTGTATTCTGTCCCATTGACCTACTTGTTCTTTTGCCAGTACTACACTGTCTTGATGACTGTAGCTTGATAGTGAGTCTTAAAGTTGGGTAATGTCGTTCATCCAACTTTGTCCTTTTTAAATATCGAGTTGGCTATTCTGGGCCTATTGCTTCTATCTATAAACTTAATAATTAGTTTGTTCATATTTAAAAATTAGCTTGCTAAAATTTTGATTTGGATTGCACTGAATCTATAGATTAAATTGGGAAGAATCGACCTCTTGGCTATCAATACTGAGTATTCTGTCCATGAATGTAGAATATTTCTCCATTTATATAGTTCTTCTTTGATACCTTTCACCAGACATTTGTAGTTTTCCTCATATAGATTTTGTACATATTTTTTAAGATTTAAACTTCAGTGTTTCAATTTTTGGATGCTCATGTAAATGGTAATATGTTTGTTTTTATACATATGTATATGGTTTCTTTTTAATTAATTTTCAAATTCCAGTATACTTTACATACAGCATTATACTAGTTTCAGATGTACAATATAGTGGGTCAATAATTCTAAATTGAATGAATTTATAAAACTCTCTCCAGACTTAAAAAGAAAAAAAGAGAAAGGTCTCAAATAAATAAAATCACAACTGTGAAGAAATAACAACCAACACCACAGAAATACAATCACAAGAGAATATGATAAAACACTATATTCCAAAAAATTGGACATCCTAGAAGAAATAGAGAAATTACGAGAAATATATAAACTTCCAAAATGAAACAAGGGGAAATAGAAAATTTGAACAGATCAGTTACCAGCAAAAGAACCCCACAAAAGTCCATGACTTCACAGGAGAGTCTACCAGATATTTAAAGAAGAGTTAATATCTTTTCTTCTCAGACTGTTACAAAAAATGTAGAAAAGGAAGATAAACTTCAAAGTTAATTTTATATGGTCAGAATTACCCTGATATGAAAACCATATAAAGACACCACTAAAAAAAGAGAACTGCAGGCCAATATCCCTGATGAGTGTAGAGGCAAAATCCTCACTGAAATACTAGGATACTGAATTTAACAATACATTTAAAAAATAATTCACCACAATGAAGTGGAATTATTCCTGATTTGCTAGGTGGTTCAGTATTCACAAAACAATGTGATACTTCCCATCAGTAAGAATTATATGATCATTTCAAGAGATACAGAAAAAGCATTTGACAAATATAACATACATTCATGATAAAAACCTTCAACCAAGGAGGTTTAGAGGGAACATATCTCAACATAAAAAAGGCCATATATGACAATCCATAGCTTATATCATCTCAATGGAGAAAAACTGTGAGCTTTTTCCTTATGATCAGGAACAAAACAAGGATGTCTACTCTCACCACTTTCATACAATATAGTCCTTGAAGTCTTAGTCACAGCAAACAGACAACAAAAAGAAATAAAAGGCATCCAAATTGGTAAGGAAGAAGTCAAACTTGAACTATTTGCAGATGAGATAATACTATATGCAGAAAACTCAAAAGACTCCACCAAAAAACTGCTAGAATAAACAAAATCAATAAAGTCTCAGGCTACAAAATTGTATGGAAATCTTTTGTATTTCTCTACACCAATATTGAGGCAAAAGAAAGAAATTAAGAAAATAATCCCATTTATAATTGCACCAAAAATGACAAGAGACCTAAAAATAAACCTAACCAAAGAGGTGAAAGACCTGTACTCTGAAAACTATAAAATAAATTGAATATGACACAAAGAAATGGAGAGACATTCCATGCTCATGGATTGGAAGAACTAATATTGATAAAATGGCTGTACCACCCAAAGCAATCTACACATATAATGCAATCACTACCATAGCAGCATTTTTCACAGAATTAGAACAAAAAATTCTAAAATTTGTATGGAACCAAAATAGAACCTAAATAACCAAAACAATCTTGATAAAGAAAAACAAAGCTGGAGGTATCATAATTCTGGACTTCAAGTTACATTACAATGTTGTAGTAATCAAAACAGTATGGTAATAGCACAAAATAGACACAAAGATCAATAGAATATAATAGAACCAGGAATAAACTCATCATTATATGGTCAATTAATCTTTGTCAAAGCAGAAAAGAATATCCAATGGGAAAAGGACAATCATTTTAGCAAATGGGATTGGGAAAATTGAACAGCACCATGCAAAAGAAAAAAAACTGGATTACTTTCTTACACCATAGACAAAAATAAACTCAAAATGGTTTAAAGACCTACATGTGAGACCGAAAACCATAAAAATCCTACAAGAGAACACAGGCAATAACTTCTTGACAATGGTTATAGCAATTTTTTTCCAGATAGGTTTCCTGAGGCAAGGAAAACAAAAGCAAAAATAAACTATTGGGACTATATCAAAATAAACATCTTCTGCACAGCAAAGAAAACAATCAACAAAACTAAAAGGCAACCTGTGGAATGTGAGAAGATATTTGCAAATGGTATCTAATAAAGAGTATACAAAATATATAAAAACTTAAACAACTCAACACCCATAAAAAAATAATTCAGTCAGAAATGGGCAGGAGATATGAACAGACATTTCTCCAAAGACATCCAGATTGCCATCAGACACATGAAAAGATGCTCTTCATCACTTATCATCAGGGAAATGAAAATCAAAACTACAATAAGGTATCACTTCACACCTGTCAGAATGGCTAAAATTAACAACTCAGGTAACAACAGGTGTTGGTGAGGATGCACAGAAAGGGGAACCCTTCTGTGTTGTTGGTAGGAATGCAAACAGGTACAGCCACTATGAAAAACATTATGGAGCTTCCTCTAAAAGTTAAAAATAGGACTACCCTATGATCCAGTAATTGCAGCAGTGAATATTTACCCAAAGAATACAAAAATACAATTCAGTGTTCATAGCAGCATTATTTACAATTGCCAAGATATGGAAACAGCCCAAGTGTCCATAGATGAATGGATACAGGAGATACACACATATGGTGGAATATAATAGAATATATATATAATGGAATATTTCTCAGCTATCAAAAAGTGAAATCTTGCCATTTACAAGGACATGGATGGAGCTAGAATATAATGCCAGGCAAAATAAGTCAAAGAAAGACAAATACCAGATAATTTCACTCATATGTGGACATAAGAAACAAATCAAATGAATAAAGAGGGAATAAAAGAGGGACAGAGATAAACCAAGAAACAGACTCTTAACTATTGAGAGCAAACTGATGGTTAGTTACTAAAGGGGAGGTGGGTGAGGGGATGAGTAAAATAGGTGATGAGGATTAAGGAGTGCAGTTCTTATGATGAGCACCAGATGATGTATGGAAGTGTTGAATCACTATATTGTACACCAGAAACTAATATAACACTTTAAGTACCTGAAATGAAAAGAAAAACTTACATTTCTGCAGGCAGGTCTACTTTTAACAGAGTTCCTCAATTTTCATCCATTTCTCTTTCACTCTGAGGATGGTTTCATAGGGTGCAGGATTCTGGGTTGGTAGTTTGTTTTTTTTTTTTCTCCACATTTTAAATATTTCACTTCATTCCTTTTGCTCACATATTTCTGAGGACAAGGCAGATGTAATTCTTATCTTTGTTCCTCTATAGGTAAGATTTTTTTTCCCTTCTGGAGTTTTTCAAAACTTTTTTTTATCTATCTATTTATTTTTGTAGTTTGAATATGATATCCTTGGAAGAGTATATTTGGTTTTTGTCTTTTGTATTCTGTGTGGTGTTTTTTGAGTTTCCTGGATATGTTGTTTGGTGTCTGATATTAATTTGGGAAGAGATTTTAGGTCATTATCTTCTGTTCCTATCTCTTTTCTCCTTCTGGTATTCCCATTAAGCATATGTTACCACATTTAGAGTTGTATCACAATTCTTAGATATCCTGATTTTGTTGTTGTTATTATTTTACTATTTTTTAAATAGTTCTGGAAATTTCTTCTGTCACATCCTTAGGCTTAGTGACCTTTCCTCAGCCATGTCCAGTCTACATTGAAGACATTCTTCATTTTTGATGCATTTTAAAAAATCTCTTAACGTTTATTTTTGATTATTTCTTAAAATTTCCATTTCTCTGTTTATATTATCTGCTTCTTATTTCCTGTTGTCTACCCTTCCCATTAAATCCCATAGCATTTTAATCATAGTTTAAAAAATCTCTGATTTTGCAACATTCCTGCCATATATTGATTCTGATATATGTTCAGTCTCTTCAGACAATTTTTTTACCTTTTAGTATGCTTTGTAATTTTTGGTTGACAGGTGGACATGATGTACTGCATTGAAGGAATTGCATTTAATAGGACTTTAGTAATATGGTAACAAGGGGTAGGGGAAGGGGAGACATCTGTAGTTTTATTATTAGGTCTAAGTTTTTTGGTGAGCCAGTGTCCTGGACTGTGAAATCGGCCAGTGTCTCTCAGTTGATTTTTTGCCTGCTTAACTTGGACAGGTTGGTTAGAGTAGCCTGAAGTTGGGTATGTCCCTTTCCCTGTGTGGATTAGATTCTGATAAAACCCTATCAGGTTAGTTTCTGATAAAATAGAATAGAATTGAAAGCTCTGGTGTATATTAAAATGGTTATTTTTTCCCTCCCTCTGCCAGAAGAATAAGGAGATTTTTCTCTGTTATTCACTGTGAGGCCCTGGTAGAAATAGAACTCTTAGAGATAAAACTTACTAAGTATGGGAGTTGCCTTATGACTGCCATCTCCTTGGAGTTTTAACTTGCAGACTTGTCCATACAGAGCCTCTAGCAATTTAGCAATTACAGTTTAGGTTTTCCTGCCTGGGTTAATTCCCGTGGACGTTTTTGCTTCTTTAAGTTCTAATTCTCTGAATCTACCTATTTGTCTCTCCATTTTGCCTTGTGATCTCACTGTCTGACACATCTTAGAAGAGTTTTTTCAGTTTATTCAACTTCAACTTGGAATCATGACTTCTAAGCTCCTTACACACCAGACTGGAAACCTGAGGTAATATCTTTTTTTTTAATTAAAAAAAATTGCAGTGGCCTGCAAACATTAATAATGTATTACTGCTGAGAACAGGAGTGATACTTAATACTATTAGTTGTATTTCTAGATACAATGGTTTTTAATTTTTAGACTGTATATAATATTTGAGATTGGGTTACTTTTTCAGTATAACATTTTATTTCTAAAATTACTTCTGCCATCTTTTGTCTTTCATTTTTCCTTTATTTGTTTTAAGTATTTTATATTTACTATATTTCTGGATTTCCATTTCTTCTTGAAATATATTAGGAGTATTTCTCTAATCTTGGCATAAGATTAACATATATTTTAATTTAAATAATCATAAAATCAGATTAAACAATTTTTTGTTATTTCTGTTTTTGAAGAGTTTCATTAAACAATTTCATTGGGGAGAAATTTCAATTGTGAAATAATATATCATATGACATTTTATAGTATATAATACATTAAACGCATTGCACTGTTTGTATATTATGATTGGCACTACTCCTTTAAGTTCATTTGTTACCCTAGGGAAAAAAACCGCTGAAGTATATTGGATGAGTTCAGCATTTTTTTTGGGGGGGGGTTATCTTTTGAAGCATTCATAAGTACCCTTTGTTTAAAATACTAAATAATCTATCTACTGTAAACATTAGGACCATGCACATAGTTTTTCTTCCTGGTATCTGTATAGGCTTGAAACAGAATGTACTTATGGAATTTACTCAATTTTGTTAGCAAAATATTTTAGCCAATAAATAGAGCCAGGAGAATTTCTTATGTCATTAATGTTTTATTGTGGTCTTTTATCATTTGATTTATCAAGTTAGGAGGAATCAGTCTAATAAACTAATGGAGCTTTAAAAAAAGAATAATACCATTTTTCTTTAAAAATAAACCGAACTTTGTAATTATATCTTTACTGAAAAAAATCTGACTAGACCTACTTAAAATCTGACCTGGAAAGGACATTCTTTATAAGTCTAAAAATTGTACAAAATCAAATGTTCAGGGGATCCCTGGGTGGCTCAGTGGTTTAGCACCTGCCTTCAGCCCAGGGCATAATCCTGGAGTCCCGGGATTGAGTCCCACATCAGGCTTCCTGCATGGAGCCTGCTTCTCCCTCTGCCTGTGTCTCTGCCTCTCTCTCTCTCTCTCTATGTCTCTCGTGAATAAATAAATAAAATCTTTTTAAAAAAATCAAATGTTCAACAAAAGCCTTATCCAGAAAGAAGGAAAGAAGGAAGGAAGGAGGAAGGAAGGAAGGAAGGAAGGAAGGAAAGAAAGAAAGAAAGAAAGAAAGAAAGAAAGAAAGAAAGAAAAGAAAAGAAAGAAAGAAGAAAGAAAGAAAGAAAAGTACTATTTGTTTTTCTTATTTTCTTGGATTTCTTGGATATTATATATATCTTTGACAGGTATTTATTTCTATATAATTATATCTAAAAGCAAAACATGTTGTTGTCCATACCCTTTACCTATATTTTTGTATTCATTCATGTCTTCGCTTTAATATAAACTGATAAATATACACATAATTGCTTAAGGGAAGATACAATATTAAAAAATGTATAGCATACAAAAAGTATCCTTAAAATACCATTTCCCAAGGTGAAGTAAATATATTACTCATAGAATATGAAAGTAGTGTTAGAGACAGGCACATGAACAATCTTTTAAATTGTTAATTATTTTTATGTGAATTAGAAAAACACATTCACATCTTGATTTCAGGAGAGATAGGATAGCTTTAAAAAAGTAGACCATTAGGGGCCCCTAAGTGGCTCAGCTGCTTAAGTGCCTGACTGTTGATTTTGGCTCTGGTCACGATCTCAAGGTCATGGAATCCAGCCTGGGGTTGGGCTCCACCTTCAGTAAGAGTCTGCTTCTCTCCCTCTTTCTTTGCCCCTCCTCTTGCTCGTGCATGCTCTCTCTTTCTAGAATAAATAAATATTTTTTTAAGTAGATCATTAGAAGGAGACCTGTTAAGTTATTGATGGTGCAGTATGTGACGGTATGCCGAAATGATAAAGATGAGTGAAGTATGGAAGTTTGGGAAACAGTACATTAGGAGTAAATATGAGCATTATAATAGCATTTAAGTTTATATATGATTAATTTCAGTAGCCTATCTTTGTAGTGTATTTGATTACAATTTAATTCACAAAAAAAATGAATGATATCAAGTAGCTCAGTTCAGGTTCAGGTAAAACACATTTATCACTCTCATACAAGGAGGGAAAAAAACCTAAAAATACTAAGTTGCATTTATTCACTAAGACAATTTTAGTGTAAGTGCTTTACAAACTCAAATTTTTGTACACAAAAAAGGAGTGAAGGCACATACTATGACTTATAGAGCTTTATAGAGCTTAAAGACTGAATCCTTTAATTCTGTAGTGATTGATCTCTCCCTTCTAGTTCCCTCTGAAATAAAACCATTTGCCTTAATGTTACAGAATCTCATCAATATCTTTCCACCTTCAGTGTATAACCCATACCCTAAAAATTGTCAAGCTTTGTAACATAGATACACTCTTAATGAGTTTGCGGTGTACTTTTAGTAAAAGCAATTCTGAAAGTGGATGGGGGAAAAATAAGATGTTTAGGGATAGAATACATTGGCTTTAATCATACACATTACTCATACAACAGCCTTTTACAATTATACAATTTCTACCATGCTCTCTAATATTCCTATTTGTTACAGTAAGTTACGCTTAATGGACTAAACATCAAGGTCTTTTTAAAAAAGTTTATTGTGACCCATTAACATTTATTTGGATATTACCTTGTGATATAGGGAAATATTGCATTTTGTTGTGATGGAAACAACTTTGAAGTTTGAGTCCCAAATTTTTCAGTCTTTGTAGAGACATATAATCATACTTGGAAAGGAGTGGATAATTTAGGGGGAGCTCAGACTTTTAGTGCTTGAAGAGAAAATTACAGAAAAGGTACTTGAAGTAAGCTCAAAACTTTTACTTTGTTCATTTCTTCATTTGTACGTGATCTATGCTATTCTCCCACTAAAGAAGATGTGTTAAGCATCTCCTTGACTTCCCAGATGACGCTGGAATCTGCTTCTCAGTTTCTTTGGGTTCTGTGTATTCCCTCATCACGTGTTATTTGGTGAAAATACTTATAAGGAAATTAAAAACCTACAAGGTAATGATTTTTCTTATTAATGATAAATATATGAAGTGATTTACTTCTTAACATCAGGGTAGTTTTTATTTCACAAACAACAGCCATTTAAAGGTGAAGGACATGTTAAGGATAATCTTTGACTATTTTCCTTGGTGAGCAATTTTTAAATCTTTAAGGATTTTTTTTGCCACTTCATAAAATATAGCAACATACCTGTTTAACATATGAATACATCAATTGAAATAAAGAGGAGAAGAAAGGAGAAGAGGAATAGTGGGAGAATTTCTCTTAGGGAAAGACTTAGTATAGAAATGGACATGTGTGGAACTATTTTGTCAGAAAGATGTAGATCTGTATAAACCCGAATGGAAAAAAGAGAAGCTAAGTTGATTTACAACAGAAAAAATAAGGTTAGTTGTAGATATGGCAAGGCAGGTAAGAAGGTGGTCCAAGATGAAGAAAGAGGTACCTGATTTCTTAGCAGCTGAGGTTTGTAATATTAAATTAATGATCTCACCTTATGACATAAAATTCTGTCCATTGCCTCTTGTTTTGACTTTGAGTTGATAGTGCTAAGGAGAGGGAAGAGGCAGGACTCCAATGAGAAGGATGATATGCTATAGATAAAGAGCATTGCTTCTAGGATGGGGAATGCAGAACATGATTTAAGAATTGAATTGAACATGATGAGATTAACACTAGGTATTATACTATATGTTGGCAAACTGAATTTAAATAAAATATTAAACAATGAATTGAATAGATGTCTGTTTCTTATCTTTGTAACGCCTACTAATTTGAGAATCTAATGATTATGATTTTTTACTGTTTATCATTACAACTTTAAATGATATATTACATCTCATTCCATTGACTCTGATCTGAACCTTGGTCCATTTCTGTGTAGGGTTAAGAAAACTTTTTTTTTTTTCCTACCTTTTCAGTGTCTGACCGCCTTTAATTATATTTTTATTTTTGTAACACTTAAGATTTTTTTTCATATTGCCTTTCTCTTTTACAGTTGTATTTTCTTGGATTCTTGTATCTTTTTTTAAAATAAATTTGATAAATGTATTTTTTTCAAAAGATTTACTTATTTATTTTTGAGAAAGAGAGTGAGAGAGAGAGTACATACCTGAACACATAAGGGACACATAAGGGAGGGGCAGAGGGAGAAAGTCCCTTGATCCTGACTTCACAACTTGAGCTGAAAAGCAAGAATGAGTCACTCAACCAACTGCACCACCCTGGCACCCCATAATATGTTTTTTAAAGTAGGCTTCATACCCAGCATGGAGCCCAATATGGGGCTTGAACTTATGACCCTGAGAAGAAGACTTGACCTGAGATCAGGAGTCTGCAGCTTAACTGACTGAGCCACTCAGGTACCCTAATAAAATATTTTTAAGTATCATTCAAGAAAATATGATAGAGAAACTTTTTTAGACATTGATTTATGCATATTTCTCTATTGTCTTCCAGTTGATTATCCATTTGTTGGGTATAGAATTCTAAGTTCAAATTATTTTTCTTTACAAAGTGAAATTGTTGCTTATCTTTTAAAATGGGATTCAGTGGCATAGAGGGTGAACTACAGGGCTGCCAACAGCAGCAGGTGATAGAGAGTTTATTGCATTTGGGGAGAAGTAAAAAATTAGTTATGGGATCCTGAGTGCATAAGACTAGAAAGGCAAAAGGCTCTTCAGATGCGGTCATTTTTATTAAAGGTTCTGACCTCATTCCAAGAGCAAAAGAAAGTTTTAGATAGTCTATTCAAGAGAAACAAGAAACACTTTAGAAAACTCATGCTGCTGATATCATGAAGAATGAGTTGAAGGGAAAAGAGCCTGGATATAAAGAGGTCAGTTAGGGAAACTTTAGGAGCTTCATGTGGGAGCCCAGGTCTAGGATCTTGGCCATGGTAGTCAAGCCAAATGGAAGGATATGGTAGATATTTAGGGGCAGATTCAGTGGAGCTTAGTGATTTTTGGGACATAAGAAATGAGGAGAAGGAAGGACTTAAAGATGATCCTCACTCAGGCTGTGTCATCTGAGTCTAGAGTGAAACCTGGAATAGGGACAGGTGTACAGGGAAAGTGCTATTGCTGATAATTTGTTCAGTGTGGGACGTGTTGAACCCAGCTGAACCAAGAGTCAGCAATAAAGAGGAAGAAAAGCTGATAAAAATTACAAGGTTTGGGGGTCAGTTCCAGTGCCATTGGTGTTAGATTCTTACCTGGGTTGCCCTTCATGCAGAAAGCTGAAGCATTTTATTTTTGTTTTTATTTTTGTTTTTATTTTTTTTTATAAGGTTAGCCCTTTATTTTTTTTTAATTTTTATTTATTTATGATAGTTACACACAGAGAGACAGAGAGAGAGGCAGAGACACAGGCAGAGGGAGAAGCAGGCTCCATGCACCGGGAGCCCGACGTGGGATTCGATCCCGGGTCTCCAGGATCGCGCCCTGGGCCAAAGGCAGGCGCCAAACCACTGTGCCACCCAGGGATCCCTATTTTTGTTTTTATTAAGGATCAAAAACTATCTGAGCAACTCTAACTAAACCCATAATGTGAAATCAGTGCTCTATATAAAGTAGAGAAACAAGCTGTTTTAATAAATATAAACAAAAATAAATGAATTAATAACATTGCTATTTTGAATTCAAGAAATATGGGAAGATAAAGAGGTAGATGGATAGTAGGGCAGGGTTTCTAAAAAGGCATATTAGAGGCTTGGTTTCTTTGAGATTTTTTGAAATTGCTCCCAGGGAAACATGGACCATTTATTTCTTTATATCTAGATCTAGATCTGTCTATTTATTTATCTATCTGAAATAGAGAAAAATGAGGTTTTCTTAAGGGAATTGGGAGAACCGGAAAACCTAAGCTAAAAAATTAAGGAGTAAAAGAGGATAATAAAGCTGAACTTTCATAATACGCAAACTATGTGCCAGATCCTGTTTTAGGAGTTTCCCACATGTGAAATGCACTAATCCTCATATGGAAGCTAATGCCTTTATCATCCAATTTCACTAAAGAGTATATACTGAGGCATGAAGCAATTAAATAACTTTTTTAATTTCACACATTTAAGAATTTGTGGAACTAGGATTTAAACCTGGAAGGTTGGCTCTGGAGCCCACCCACTTATTTCTTATTATATAAACTTCAGTTAAGTAATATCTGCATATGATATAGTCATAAATAAAATATATGTAGATAGGTAACATATCCCACCCAGGTCTATATTTACTAGAACCACTATTAAATAGAACCACTGGTCTATTTACTAGAACCAAATGCTTGACTGAATGTTCAGGTGCTTTCATTAATACACCACAGAAATCAATTTAACTGATATGTATATGGCTTTATCCATGTTATAAGTATATATATCTAAGGTAGCACACATGAAGTTGTGAATAATGATAGAATCGGAAACCCACTAAATTTGTATATACTTTGCATTTCTTTGATGAAGAAAGGGGGAAAATAATTTAACGGTTGGTTAGAAAATTTGCAGGATAGGCCAAGAAAGTGACATTACTGGGTTGTGAGAGTCCCTAGAAATAGCAAGGATGGAAGCAGAGTGACTTTAGAGTGACAGAAGAAGTAAGAGAAGTTTTGAAAATTATTATTTGTTTGTTTAGAATTTTCACATGTGAGTTGCTCATAACATGGGCATTGCTAAGCACAGCTATTTTAATCCCTTTACCATGGTTTAATATGAATAAAATAAAAGTTTGTCTAAATAAATATACATAGTCTAATTTTGAATTTTTTAAACAACTACAGAAAATTTCAGTTGAAAATATTCATGTGCATATTTTCAAGAGAAATGTAAAGTCATTTAATGCTGCCTGTGGCAGTTTTCAAAGTATGAAGATAAATAAGGATTTAATTTTCTCACTTGAATATTTTCCTAATTTGATGAACATGCTGGAAAAGTAGAAATGACAGCCATTTAAATGATCTTCCAGAGAAGCATAAAGGGGGCTTCACAATTTCATTTTTTCTTAAAGGCAGTTCTGTGGGTGTGTGCCCAGGCATACAAACATTTTATAATTAATGTTAAAGCTTTAGAATATTGTCTTAGATTCAGTCATCTCATAACTGTGAAGAAAAGGATAAACCAACTTAGGGGCTCCTGAGAATTTTTAAGCAGGGGACATAATTCATAGCATCCAGGAGACAAATTTTTTTTTTATGTAAAAGTATAAGAAGAGATGAGTCATGAACATAAAAATATCACATTATGAGAAAAAAATTTCTAGACTCTAGTAAGGGCAGAGGATTGACCTAAAAGAATTGGGTGTATTCAAGTATCCCTTATGTTTCTAATAGACTTTTGTTGTTTGGTTTTGACTTAACGTCAGTGACAGGAAATAAAGGTTGAAACGAAATACCACATCACCGACATGTGACTCACAACAAATAGCAAACAGGTCAGACATTCGTCAATGCTAAACACCTCCCTGATACTTGTCATTTAGGTAACTGTTGAGGGTTTTTATAAAAATAAAGTATTAAAATTAATTTTAATAATTATGGTCAGTTTATAGTCACCATAGATATTTAAAAACATTTATATTATTTTGGATGGTACCCTCTGACCCAGAAAACTTATGTATGTATGAATGAATATGCATAATTGCTTTGGGAGACAGCATATTAACACAATTTATTCTCATACCATTTGTTTAGTGGTTGTCTATGTGCAGCTGGATAGCTTATTCCTGGTTTATATAAATAGTGGAACCAAGAGGTAGAATAGTCACATGCCAATTCAGTTGTTCATGTGCTCTCATTAATGCACCACAAAAACCAAGTTGACCAAAAAACTTTCCATGTAGTTACTTAGTGTGGCAATAGAGGTACTATTAGGTTCAAATTATATTTAAATTTATTGTCTAGAATAATTTTCCAACTTTGAGTTGCATGAGGGTAGCATAGGAACCCAGTCAATTTATTCATACCTGAAGGCTTGCTTTGACAATCTGATTTAAAAGCCTCACCCAGGAAATTTTTTATTTGGTTTTTATTAAACGTTCTATTTCCAAATTTTATCCATTCATCATTTTGGAGAACTTGGGGATAAAAATTATTAGCATCAAACCATCTTGAGCTATGGTTATTTTTTTTAAAACTGGGAGAGTTATTTTTCTTACTGAACATTTATAACCTTTTCCTGCCACTGAGTCATAAAAATTAAATCTAAAATCTTGCAATTGTTAAATTAAACGCGCATTGGTGTCTTTTGGATGCACATACAAAAACAAATAAGCAGTAAACAATAAGTAAGGTAAAGGATTAGTTGAAAGGTGACTCAGGTGCTCTCATAATCAAAGAGATTACCAGAAATTGATACTCTTGAAGCAGAGTCAGGCAGCTTGGGGGACTTAGTAGTAGGACTTTAGTGGAGCTTCTCTCTCAATCTATAGTCTGAAAACTATAGTTCTCATGACAAATACAAAACACCAAACACCATTGCCTCTTTTGTGCAGCCTGCAAGCCAAGAAAGGTTTTATTTTGTTTTAAATTTTTGAATGGTTGAAAAAAAGAAAAAGAATACTATTTTGTGGCACACAAAGACTATGTAAAAATTAAATTTCAGTGTCCATAGATAAAATACTTTGGAAACATAGTCCCACCCATTCATTTATGGATTGTCTATGGCTATGTTGCTCTGCAAAGATAGAATTATAATGACAGAGACCTTGTTGCCTGCAAAACTGAAAATATTTACTATCCGGGCTTGTACAGGACAATTTACTGACCCTTGGCCTAGAGAGAACTGACTTATAACTAGTTTCTAATAACCCTCCGTGGTAGTGTCTCCACTTGTTTCAAATAACTAGAAGAAAGAGTCTGATAAATTCAACTAAACTTGGATCAAGTTTCCATCCTCTGACCTGTGATCATAGATGGGAGAGATTAGTTTATAATTGGACTAGCCTTGTGGGGTTTTGTTTGTTTTGTTTTGTTTTGTTTTGATTTTGTCTAAAGCAGTGGAATCTGTTGCAAACAGAAGGGAGGATGAGTGAGGAAAGCCTTTGAGCAAACAAAATCAATGGCCATTTCAACACAATAAATTATCATTGCCATCTTTTCTCTAATTCCTTCATTAATGCATCTTATATTTCAGTAAAAAATAAGCACTTACTAAGTATCTACTTTTTATATTCCTTTCATTGACTTAGGCACCAGAAAGACATACAAAACATACATACCTTTGAGGATCTCATTGTTCTAAGAGGAAGACAAGTATTCAAAAGGTGAAATAAAAGACTATGTTTTAGATATCGCAGAAGAGATATAAGACAAATGGAAGAGGAGCAAAGAGAAAGAAACAACTGAATTTTTTTTTAAATTTTTATTTATTTACGATAGTCACAGAGAGAGAGAGAGAGAGGCAGAGACACAGGAAGAGGGAGAAGCAGGCTCCATGCACCAGGGAGCCTGACGTGGGATTCGATCCCAGGTCTCCAGGATCGCGCCCTAGGCCAAAGGCAGGTGCCAAACCGCTGCGCCACCCAGGGATCCCTGAAACAACTGAATTTATCTTAGAACTTTAAGAACATTATTAAAGAACACATGAATTTTGAGCTGCATCTTTAAGGATGACGTTCCAATTATTTATTGCTTTAAAACAATTCTAAAACTTAGTGGCTTACAACAACAATCATTTATTTTACTCATTAGTATGTATTTTGTGTAGTGCTTGGTAGAAATGAATAATGTTTGCTGTATTGGGACAGCTTAAATAGTGACTAGAAAACCTCCTTTCAAGGTGACTCCCTTACTGTCTGGCTAGTTGGTGCTGGCTGTTGACTTAGAGGTGCTTGGGTCTATAAATAAGCCTCTCCCCAGGCTGCTTGGGATTCCTCACAGCATGGTAGCTAGGTTCCAAGAACTAAGGAAGGTCTCAAGCAAACAAGGTGAAGATATGTTTCATTTTTTTCTCAACTAGCCTTGGACTTCATGTTGTGTCACCTGAGACGATCACAAAGTCTCCCACTCAGGTTCAAGAGGAATCAGATATAGACAAGAGTCTCTAAAGAAACATGACAAAAATAGATTAAGAAGCAGTTGTGCTGACATTGTTTATTACACCATGCTAAATAATTTGTATTCTATCTTGGTTGTTTGTTTTATAATACTTAATAGAACATAATCCTTAAAGATGCAGCTCAAAATTCACCTATTCTTTATAACGTCTCTGGAGTTCTGAAGGTAAAATCAGTTGTTATTTCCTTGGCCTTTGCTCCTTTAACACTTTGTTTATATCTCTTTTGAAGTGCTTATTACATAGTATTTTATTACTTCTTTGGAATAACTATCTTCATGCAAGTATAACAGCAAACCTACAGAAGTATTTGAATAGTAGGGCTATATTATCAGTTTTGCTTTGTAAGAGATTACTCCCCTTTTTTTGCTTTGTTATATCCTTGTAGTTAGGAGTATAAACACAAATATAAGTATAACCATATCTTATAAAATGAAATTTTACTAATATACTGTACTTACACCACTTACTGTAACTTCACTTTTTTTTCAAGTTGTCACAGGTTGAATGTATGGCCAACTTGGAATTTTTCTATGATCAAATGGAAATACTTCTTACTAAATACATGAACCACAAATCACAAACCTGAAATGTCAAATTTTGCAAGTAAAGCATGTGGGTATTTATCACCAACTTTGGCCTAAGAGTTTTCAGTTTTCAGGAATATCCCTGCTCCTTGTATATCCTTTTAATATATCCTTAGCACTTGATTGATCATAATTTTGAAATCTGTGCTTTTTTTTAAAACTTAAATTTTTAAAAACTCAATAAAACTTTAAAACTTCTTTTTTTTTGGGGGGGGGAACTTTTCTTATGCCATACAGCTTGAAACTAAAATATGAATATTCAAGTGTTCCTAGGGTAAGAACTGTGTCAGTGTTTAATTGCTGTGTAACAAAATACCACAGACCTAGATGCTTTATTAGCTTATACTTTTTGTAACAAAATACCACAGACCTAGATGCTTTATTAGCTTATACTTTTGTAGGTCAGAAGTCTGGGCACAGTGTACTCCAGGTCTTACAAAGCTGAAATCAAGATATTGGCTAGTGCTGTAATCTCATCTGGAACTCTTCAAAGATAACATGGTTGCCAGAGAATTCAGTTCCTTGTGGTTGTAGGACTGAGTTCCCAATTTCTTTTTTTTTTTTTTTTTTTCGGTCTTCCCACCAAAATGTTATTTTTCTTTTTTTTTTTCTTTTTTTTTTTTTTATTGGTGTTCAATTTACTAACATACAGAATAACACCCAGTGCCCGTCACCCATTCACTCCCACCCCCCGCCCTCCTCCCCTTCTACCACCCCTAGTTCGTTTCCCAGAGTTAGCAGTCTTTACGTTCTGTCTCCCTTTCTGATATTTCCTTTCATCTGTCAGCCAGGGATCATTTTCAACTTCCTAGAGTCTGACTGGATTCATGTGACTCCCATCTGTTTAACAAGGAATGGACACTTTCCTCTGTATCATATTCCTGTTGCACTTCAAATCTCCTTCTTCAGGAAGAGCCCTGTACCTTTTAGGGATTCATTTGATTAAGCTGGGGCCATCCCAGATAGTCTTTTTTTCATAAAGCCAAATGTGCCACATCACATAATCTAATCAGGACAGTGAAATCTATCAAAGTCACAGTGCCTGGTGGGGAGGACTCTTGGGTGACAAGTGTTCAAAATGGGACACTTTTGAAATGAAGGGGAGGCACTATTACTTTTTGCTAATGATCACACTGAGACAATAGGTAGATACTAGTGATGTCTTGAGAAAGATATGGTTATGTTTATACTTAATTATTTTCTTTGTTTTTGTCTTTCATTAACCCTAAAGTGTACATGTTTACTTTTTATTCCTTTTTATTTTCTTTTATTTTCAAATTTATTACATAGTTTTTGAAGTATGCATGCAACGTGTAAGTTATGAAGCACAAAAACTTGAAAACCATGAATCCAACATTCAACTTAGGACTTTTTTTTTTTTTTAGTTTTTTATTTAGGTAATCTCCACACCCACTTCAGGCTTGAACCCACAACACCAAGATCAAGAATCATGAGCTTTTGCAACTGACTCAGCCAGGTGACTCTCAACTTAAGATATTCGACATACTAATATTGTGTCTGCTTTTGGGCTTCTCCTTGGTCCCATTGCTCTGCCCTTCCTATTTGTTCCACTATTATCTCTGGCTTCTGGAGATAGAGTTTGGTTGTTATCACATTAGATTTGAACTTTGTCTGAGAGAAGAGAGACCACGGTGTGTGGAGTTACCAATGTAAAAATTACCAAGATACAGAATAGTTCCCTATGCTTATTGTGGTAGTTTAAAGTTAGCATGGTGCTGACCCCCTAAAGTAGAAAAGTCACCATCATTTAGAGTCACCTACATTAATGCCTTTTGTAACTTCATGTATTTAGTGTACTATTCCTGGCCATTTGCTACCTGGAGGTGAACCTTATGACCAGGTACTTTCATCTCAAGGCTCTGCTGTCACCGATCATGGTCCTCCAATTTTCCTCCCTGGTCCTTCCCCATCTGCTCCTTCCATAGTCATCCATCTTTTACAGCTTCTGCTGCATGAAATTGTATTCACTAAATTCCTAGAAGAATCCTTCTTTTGACTATTTTGAGTTATATATACAGTGGATACTTCCCATAATGCAAACTCATTTGCATCATGTTGTATATAAAATCATTGAAATGTCTTCCTTGGTGACATCAGGAATATCATATTTTTTAAATCCTCATAATTCTTTGGTTTGTAGTCTTGCGATATTAGCAAGTTAGTTTTAAGCCTGAGTTTCACTGGCCATCTCTGTCTGCTCTCATCTCTAAAACCCAATAAAATCATAAACTACTTTGCATTGATAATACTGTATTTTTCCACTGTCAAAGATGAGTCTTATCCTATGTACTTCCAAAGAATTATTTTTAAAGACACAAAACATTAATATCCAGTTTGTCAGGACCGGTCTAATTCCTAGAATTTTAGTTTTTCCACTTTTCACAGCTAGTACCAGTTGATTGCAGTGGCCAAGCTCAGTTCTACTGCTGGCATATGGGGGAAATTCTGGCTTTAAAAGGAAGAGTTGAGTAGTTTTAGCACAACACCGTTAGACTGAACATAAAGCCCTTCTGCTTGTCTGACTCTGACACTTGCACCATTCTCATTATTGCCATTGTGCCTTGTTCTGGCTAACCAAACATTTTCTCTACTCAAATCTTTGCCTAGATATGTGCCTTAATGGGACTGGAGCCTTGCTAGCTCATGTCATGCCCTTTTCTTACTCTTGATTACATAGCCTGGGATCCATAACTTGGTGCTACAGTATCCAGACACTAGTATCCATTTTCTTCCATTCAGGGCACTCTTTGATCCTGACCACTGTATGGCAACTGCTCTTTAAATATTGTATTTTTCCTCCACTTTTCAGAATGTGCAGCTCAATCTCTGCCTTCCAGTACCTGACTACTGTCACCGCACATCTATTTTAGATCTCTGTCTGTAGAGAACTGGACCATTCTGCTTGGAACTCCAGAAATGAGGCAGAATGGGAGCCATATCAAATTATGTGCAATAAAATATTAAATTTTATATGTCGATAAGGTAAGTTGACAAACATTTATTATATGTCTACCATAAAGCAGGCTTTGTGCTGGACAATAATTTTTAGTGAATTCAATCCCTCAGTCCCTTGCTGTGGTTTGTCCTCCTTCTAGTAAAAGTCTCAATCTTGCCTGCACTTCTGTTCAGTTTTCATAGACAGTTTCTTTAATCAAGTTATAATTTCTTTATCTTCACTGATTATTCCTAAAGAAAATAAACTCCTTATCTAAGATCTGATTAATAAACTCATCAAAATGATCACAATGCGACTTAGACACTTAATCCTAACCTTATGAGTAAGCTAACTTTTTCAGCTCTAAGTTCTCATCTCATATTCTCATATTTGAATTATAATAAATTATCAGTACTTGGCAAACTGTTATTATCACCTGCTACTAATCTTGTATTTTCTTTGAATTCACATGATATTAATGGCTTCCATCATGTAGCCCTTGCTAAACAGCTGCTTTCATCCCTTTGAAGTGCAGCTTCCTAAAGATGCTCTTAATGGTCTTCTTTCCCTTCCCAAAGTCTCTTAGATGTTCCTACTTTCACTCTTCTTTCTTTCATTTCGTCCTGAAGTGTTGCAAATGACTAAGAAGATAAACCTACAGACATAATTTCTTTCCTTTTTTTCACCTTCCTTTGCTCTCCTTCTTCTGGCCTCATTTCTATCATCATGCTCTACTTCTTTGTCTTTATTCTGTAATTCCTCCCTTCGATGGTCCTGATTATAGATGATAGCTGAGACTCACCAGACGCTTGGCAAAAGCAAGGGGAACACAGTTCAGGTTGTGTTTTTCCTAACTCCCACGGGCTTCTTCCTCCAGATGTTCTCAGTGCTCTCCCTGCCCCCACTAGTTTTGCCTACCTGTGCCTCCGCACCATACTTCTCATGCTCTGCCTTCTGTGCCTCTGAGTAGCCCGTGGGAGTTACTGCAGCCCACACTGTAACCTCTCAGTGTCACCACTCTGATTCTCACGTGTAAAAACTATCCTGTCTCCCTTGCAGCATTCCTTTGCAAATTATTTTAGGTAGAAAATAATTTGAATATGCAGTCATCTCATGTACAGATTTATTCCTCAAGACCCTTTGCCCACCAAGATGAATAAATTGGGACATGGATAGATCAAAAGACTTTGGAATAGACACAAGGCAGTTAAATGTTAGAAGTTGAGCCTGTTGCTAGGTCTTGACTTGTAAATTCAAAAAATGTGGAACAAATTGGATGTATGGAATATCTCTATTCATTTGATCTAGTTTATTCTTGGCCAGAAATACTAATTTGTAAAAATGCCAATCTACTATTATTATGTTGGACTTAAAATTATCATTAGGAAGGTCATTTCAATTTTAAATGAAAAGATTGCAGGTTATTTTGTTTTGGGTTTGAGTACCAGACCAAAGTTCAGATAGAAATATCTGTCTTTTTACATTTTTTGGCTTGGATGTGGACTTTGAGGGAACTTGAAATTTAGTTTTATAATCCTTATAAGTTCAGATAGAAATATCTGTCTTTATACATTTTTTTGGCTTGGATGTGGACTTCGAGGGAACTTGAAATTTAGTTTTATAATCCTTATAAGAGTGTATTGCTTAAAAAGAGAGGGTCTGTTGTTGTTAAGAGTATATTGCTTAAAAAAAGAGGATCTGTTGTTTCTTTTCACCTAAGAAAAGTGAATCTATACCATCAATTTCTAATATCATTTCCATCATTATAAATTAATTTTTATTCTAAAATAACACTTTACAAACATATCTCTAAACAACTTTGATAACTTTCTCTTAACCTGATTTCTAATCCTAGTAAAAATATAGCTGTATAACTCCTCCAATATATAAAACATCAGAAAATATTCCTGATGGCTTCAGAGTGAAGATCTTAATTTCCAGAGACAGTCTTTATGTAGAAAGAATCTTTTGGGCCATGTCTACCCAAATCCAAAAGTCTGAATAACTAAAGGTTGAGTCAAACAAAAAATAGATGTTATGGTCCCTAATCAACTAAATGGCTCACAGTCTTTTTTCTTAAGCTATTTCTAAATGATATGATTTATAATATGTCAAATTGCATACAGAATAAGTTGAAAGTGAAGGTACATTTATTTTAAATGTTTTGTACAGTATCAAGCATAAGGCAGCTAACAATGATATATAGGCTACACTCCAAATAAACAACACTTATGAGAACCTTGTATGTTCCTGATATTTCTCTAGTGCTCTGCAGGATGGACATCATGGTGGTCCCTGGGGGCAGTAGTTCTAACTCTTGAGGCATTTAAACCTTTGTTTGGGAAATAAGATGAAAACAAGAGAAAGAATGTATAAATATAAAATATAACTATTTTAATCCAGCTTCTCATATCTTAAAATGTTCTGCAAGTGATCTTAAGACTTTTAAAATTAATACATTCATATTGTGACATATTTATGATCCATAGAGTTATTTATTATTTGTGAATTTTGTTTGTTTTACATAGAGACAAATTTCTCACCTTTTATAAGGACTTGACTTTTTTTCACTAAAGTTCTATTTAGTGACTAAGAAATAGTATTTGAGTTTAGAACAAGCTTTATAAAATGAACCCATGTAACTGGAAGGATTAATGAATCTTCAAAGAATGACTTCACCAAAATGAGTGAGTTCAATGACATTTTAAATGAATTTTTAGGGTAAAATTTACTCCTTAAAACTGTAATATATGTAATGTTTTCCTTACAAAAAGTATAAATCCCTAAAGATTAAGGTCCTTTAGTATAATACATTTTTTTAACAGGTATGACTACTCTCGTGTTTTTTCTTAGTCTATTTGCATGTGAAACATTCTCTATATTCTTTTAGTGTGAAAAAAAAATTCTCTCTGAAGTTCCTACACTGGAAAGTGTGAAGCTGTATTTACCCTAAAATTCATTTAGTTATTTATTAATTTACAGAAGATCACTGAGAAATGTAGTTTGTATTTTAGTGGCCTTTAGAATAAATAGACACACATGTAGGATAAATTGCTAAGATATAAGGAGAATGGAATAATGGAAGAGAGGCTGAAGAGAAGTAGGATGAAACATAAAGAGAGACAAATTCAGTAGAGAATGACACTATTTTGCATATGTATTTTTCAGAATCAAATGAGAGCATTTTCTGTAAGATATTTTTCTCCCAACTGTTCATGTGATTTAAATTATTTTTCAGCATATAAAATTTTAAATTTATTTGAGAGAGAGAGAAATGCACAGGGGGAAGGACAGAGGGTGAGGGAGAGTGAGTCTCAGATACCTCGCTAAGTATATAAAAGTCATAGTTTATCAGTTTGAAAAACAGTATTCAATGACTTGATATTTACTTTTGTTTATAAAGTATATAACAAATAATAACTTAAGGTTGAGGAGGGGATCATATACCTCCTCCTCTCTTCTTAGCACTCACTAGCCATTGAAAATTGA
Source organism: Canis lupus baileyi (assembly GCF_048164855.1). Taxonomy (NCBI): domain Eukaryota; kingdom Metazoa; phylum Chordata; class Mammalia; order Carnivora; family Canidae; genus Canis; species Canis lupus. The sequence continues at coordinate 15,806,993 of NC_132857.1, forward strand.
ATATTATTTCTAACTCTCTTATGTTATGAGTGTTCAGGATACTGGCTTAACATACCAGTTCAAGTGATCACTTGCCATGCAGTCAAACTGATCCTCATGGACATTAATTTTGTGAATCACATTCTCCCTACAGCTGGCCTTCCATCTCTTGTTCTCTCCTAGGCTTTATGATTTAGGTAAAATGACATCTTCTAGAAGACTTTCCTAGTTCCAAAGGTATAAGAACACTATGCATATCTTTATTATAAAACTTAACATATTTTACTGAATGTGCCCCTTATGTCTCTTAAAGTCTTTCCCATGTAAGATGGCAAGTTCTTGAAGTGGTTATGGGGTGAGAGAATGAAAAAGAGAGCAGACACTATATAATTAATATATCAGTCACCTTGTTTTCTTTAGGACCTAAGAGAGAGTAGGTGTTCTATAAATATGTTTTAAATAAGTAGGGATGAAGCTATTTCACAATCACCAACTGGTCTTACTCCCTTTTAAGGCCTGTCTTTTAATAATCTGCATTGTAATAACTAGTATTTTATCTAATGTAGAGGTAGTTATACTTTCATCTTTTGTCTGTTAAATTTATTTTATTTTTTTTTTTGGTGATATTGTGGTGATATTTTTCACGGGTCATTTATAGACAAGTGTGAGGACCATTGACTTTAAAAATCACTTTCATAGTCCAAAGATCTTTTCCAATATTGTCAAATAATTCAGCAAATGAGAGACTTTGGTGATTTAAGGAGATTTGTTAAAATACTATGGATTTTTCTACAACCTCATAGTTATTCCCCTTCCCTTAAAAAAATTATATTCCTTAGAGTTATCTGGAATGTGGAAGACAGCCCTTCATGTAAGTGTTTATTTTCTAAAAGGTCTCTTATAATTTTGTCACAGTTTGGGGGTTTACATTCTTAAATTGGCATAATACTTGCATACCTTTCCCTCAGCCTAGCAAACTTCTAAAGATGGTTTGGAAAGTTGATATGAATGAGAAAAATTGATACTCTTTTTTTTTTTTAATTTTCCCACAGCATGGGAGTGTGAGGGTGGAAGATAGCAAAATGGGCTTTATTAGGGAGAGTATATGCCAAACAGGCCCTATGTTGTAGCTAAAGTTCCACTTTGAGAGAGTGTATTTAAACTCCATCCCCATGTCTGGAAATGTTGAGCATAATTGCAATCTGACACTGGATGAAGTAAATGTTTTCTTAGAGTAAATGTTTTCTTGCCTAAAGAAAGCCCCTTTTATTTAGGAGGACCCAGGCGCCTGCTGATGAAGAGGTCTAGATCCTCCTGTCTGGGAGTGATAGGCATTCCCCTGTTTTTGTGCTGTTTTTGCCAGCAGGATCCTATGATTCCCAAGATGGGAATGCACTCAGTTCCTGGAATTTTCACCATCCTAACACTCACTTGGTCATAGGTAAATTGATTACTGTAGCTTAGTTGCTTTGTGAACAAAGCACTCTGTCTGTTTTGATTCTCAGTCCTCACTCTTCATCTGTCATGCATCATATATTGTTTTTTTCTGCACCATTACCCACAGTGACAGACTAGACAAGGCTGTGTCATTGACTGCAGACTTCATTGCAGCCCCTCCAGAATTGAAAACATATTGTTGATTATTATGTTTAAAGTTCCTAACCTGCATGCAATCTATTTAGGGTAAGAAGATTTTGATGTTAGCTTTCTGGTTTTGTGAACCATGACAAAACTTAAATCTCTCAGGCTACTTGCAAGGAAAACCAGATCTTGACCATATAAAGCTAAGAAAAGACAGGAGAAAAAGAAATATAAAGTAAAAGAGCTTATGGCAGAATATCCTAGGAATCAATTCACAGAAATTGCCAAAAAGTATATAATTTAAAAATTAAACTTAGTTATTATCCTATTTCATTTCAAAGGATTTGAGTCAGAGTAAAAATTATATTTTTTTCTGGTTTAGAAATAAAATAGAAATATGAAATAAAGTATTTTTTTAACTATCCTACCAGAACTTATTTGTTTAAATGTATTTTCACCTTCAAAGTAGATGCTTTAGGGTGCTAAAGCTTAATCACACAGTCTGCTCCTTTACATTGCTTTTCAAATTCTACTGCATGTATTTTAGGGCAGCTCCAGTGATGGCAATTATTAGTCTTTTGTGGATTGTATATATTTTTTGAAATGGCTTAAAGTCCTTTGTTTACATATTTCATCAGTAGGGAACAAATATAAGCTAGATAATATACAATTTTTATTCTAGATTGTCACATAAAAATATTACAATTGATTTTTGTGTATATTGCTGATAAAAATCGAGTCTAAGATAATGCCAGAAAAAGTTTCAATAATTCACTTGTATATATATTTTCTTTGTTTTATGTTTTACTCCCAAATAATAATTTAAAGACCTTTGCCATATATTTCAAATCTATTGAAAGATAACCCACCAGCCATCACATGACTTCTGTCTTCTCTATTCATACCTAGGCTTCTTTTAGGGAATTTATACCAGCTGAATGTAAAGAAAGTTTCCAAGTTTTTTTCTAATTCGATTTGAATAGAAGATAGTGCCACTTTTTTTCACAGTGGAACTACTAGCTTTACCTTGTCATATTCAAAGGGTAATTAATTATTTCTACTTCCACTGACTGTAACTTTCAAGGTATCATATTGTTCCATCCCCTTATTATCAATGTTATCATCATTTTCCAATGATCATTTGCCAATTTTCTGTTTTTCTTCTTTGCAATGGCAAATGATAATCTTCATATTTTCTCTGATACCAAATTATGTCTGCTTCATATTCAGCAAATCCACATGACTATTCCATTACATTGCTCTATACTCATTTTTCTAATTTACATTAAGTTCATATGCCACTTTACTTTGATAATTAATGTACTTACTTGAAAGGTCCATGTTTAGCTGTACATTATGTTGGTCATGGTCAGGAGCTGGATCTCAATTACTTTTAGTAACTGACTTTTATGATTAATAAAGTACCAGGCACAGTGGCACTATGGAAATGAAGATGATTCAATATATAAAACAGTTATTAAAGACCATGACATTGTTTATATGTCAAGAAAAGCAATCCCAACAGGACACATGCCAGCGCAATATTTTACTAACCCTATAAGTGAACGATCTGACAAACATTTTAGATGCAAGCTCACCTTGAGAGATCCTGTTTTGACTCTGTTGACCTTTCCAACAGTCTGCTCTGTTCATCCACATCTGTGATTTGAAGGTATAAGCAGAAAGACGTTAAGAGGAGTCAATCATCAACTGACTTCAAAGTCTTCCAGAAAACATATCACCATACATTTCAGTATTTCTTTGTGAAATACAGTAAACTTGTTGAATATATTTTCATATTGTTTGAAATGGATTATGTCAGACATAGCTTTAAAATGATTGGTAGCAAAATGTGTCATACTATTAGCTTTGTGATTATTTATCCTTATAGTCAGAGCGCCCAATTCAAAATGTTCAAATTGTGGAAGAGAGTGTGACTCTCTGATGTAGTAAAATATAGATCAACATAGAGAAAAGAGATTAGTTTCAAACCGAAAGGCTCTTCATAAGAAAAACATTACATGCTTTGTGGTCTTAATGACAAACACTATAATGAATTAAAATTACTTCCCTAAGTCTACAACCTTATTTTTGTATTTAATAACCCTCCTCTCCCATTATAAATACTGATTGAACCATTCAGAATCAATTCCAGATTGATTATTTTCATAAGAAAGTAAATTCTCAAAGGATGTCATCTAATCAGAGTGCCATCCTCTGCACATTGCCTGGGTTTCATATTATCGATGTCAGTGCAGGAAGGGTTATAGATTCATTTAGAGTCTACGATATGAAAATTTTTATGGTCTTCCTAGCTTCAGGGTTATCGTCTTTCTGCATAATCTGGAATACAAACTATGTCATTAATTTATAAAGTTACACAATAAGTTTTGTCTTGAGTTTAATTATTTTCAACTTAAAAGTAATATAATTCAAAAAAAAAAATAAAATAAAAGTAATATAATTCAAACAACAATTCAAACAGATACTCTTCCTTAATTCCTCCTCATCATAAATACATACATTATTTTCAAAATCCCTGTGGGGAAGTAAAGTGAGGCCTGGGAGAAATTACTTCCTTCCACTTAGATGTACATGTTAAAATCAGGAATTTGGTTTTTCATTTGTACTATTTCTATAATATGGTTACATTTGTAAGATAAATTTCATCAGCTGATGATGTGTAATTGAGTCTTCTCAAAGAGGTGTTTGGACTCTGGAGAAATTCTTACGGGCTCTACTGCCCAATTTCATCATTTTTTTTTTTTTTTCTGTATGTCAGTGTTAAAGCCCTTGGAGGTAAAAGTTGAACCCTCCTCCCTGCCAAATAAACAAAGCTTAACACTGACGAATGCCTACAGTACTTTGTTCTAAACTATGTCAATAATAGTTCAGTACATTATTAACAGGAGCTTAATAGAGGAAGAATTGCATAGTCAAATATTGTATTATTTTTTTTACATAGCTCCATAGATTTTATGACACATGATCTATTAAAAAACCAAACCAATAACTTAATTATTTGGTGGGGAGAAGGTTAAAAAGCAACACTGCTACAGAAAATGTACCATTTTTTTTAATGTACCAATTTTAAGATATTGCTTAATATTAGCTGGATTAAACAGGACATTTGGGAAATTCTGCGTTGTAAATTTACCTCTTGGAAATTCACATTGGGCATTTGTAGATTAAAAGTTCTATCTATATAATAGCATTTGGAAATTGTAATTCTAAAAAGTGAAGTACAGATTTTTTCAAAGGAGATACTTTGCAATATGTTCTTTTTTCTTCTATTGTAATCCCGTCCTTTGCCTTTTCACCATACAGTCTTTAGTCACAACAAAATATACAAGTTTCCTGAACAAGGCATTTTTTTCCCTTACCTTTGTGCCTTTTATATGTTGTTTTCTTTGTGTGGAATGAAATTTTATCCACTTCTTTTTGATGAATTTTTATCCTTTCCTTAATATTGTTTCTTTATTATTCATTTAGAGGTCCATACTTGTTACTATATAAATTCATACTGCTTTTCTTTTAATTCTTACTATGCAGATAATAGCTGAGGTTCTTAACCTTACAATTTCTTCTGCGCTCTGTATACAGGTTTGGTTGACTTTTTCTCTTTAAGATTTTCTAGAAATATTTTATTTATTTGAGAGAGAGTAAGTGAGACAGAGAGCATGAGAGGGGAGAGTGTCAGAGGGAGAAGCAAACTTCCCACTGAACGGAGAGCCCAATGTGGGGCTGGATCCTGGGACTCCAAGATCATGACCTGAGCTGAAGGCAGATGCTTAACTGACTGAGCCACTCAGGTGCCCTTAAAATTTTTATAAAAGCAAAAGCAACCATCTTATTTTCTTAAATAAAAACAGAATTATTACCTTTAATAAAAATAAAACTTGGGCAACAGGAATATTCTGATTATCTAATGTAAGCATGGTCCATGCTGCTGCTCAGCACCAGACACTTAAAATAATCAAGAAAAGAAATTGATTCCACTTGTGAATTGGCAAATAGATTGGTTCCTGGCCTCAGGATTTTTCTTTTTGTGGGTGTGTGGTGGGTATATGCTCTCAATTGTTGCCTGCCGTTCAAAATTAATGTCATTTAGTTTAAGCATATTTTACAATTCACCTCACCAATTCACTCTTAAGGGAAGAAAGAAAGGTGTAGTCTACTATTTGCTACAATAAAGACATTTCTGAGAATCTGGGATGGCCTGTCACCATCACAGTCTTGGATGATATCACAAATAGATTAAGAATGGGGAAGACATCAAAGAGATTGCTTGTATTATTTGTTCAAAGAAGAAAAGTTGGGACAAAAAAACTCTCTATTTTTCTTTTACTGAGTTTTTTTTTTAAATAACTGGAAATAATAGCCATTTTCCTGGGTGAAGTAGCCTACTTACTAAAACCTAGTGCAGAATAAATTTGCTAATTTGGATATTCTAAATGGCCAAAGTTAAACTTTTATATGCAGAAGTTAGTGATACTTAAAAGAGGCCTTGAGAGGGGATCCCTGGGTGGCTCAGCGGTTTAGCTCCTGCCTTTGGCCCAGGGCATGATCCTGGAGTCCCGGGATCGAGTCCCACGTCGGGCTCCCGGCATGGAGCCTGCTTCTCCCTCCTCCTGTGTCTCTGCCTCTCTCTCTCTCTATGTCTATCATAAATAAATAAATCTTAAAAAAAAGAAAAGAGGCCTTGAGAAGTATAACAAAGACTACTTAACTCATCCTGTGGGAAACATTTATTACCCTTGCATCTTGAGGTTTCCTGTTACCTTTTTATGCACCCATTTTTTTCTTTCTACCTGTAACACCATACTTTTATATCCTGGTATGTTTTGCTTTTTCTTCTCCTAGATTGTGAATTCTTGCAGAATGGAAGCCAACTATGACTTACTCAATTTTGTATCCTTTTCACACAGCAACTGGCACTGAGGAAGTGCAAAAAAAGGTTCAGTGAATGAATGGAACACTTATGTGAAGTAAGAGAAAAAGGATTATATGGGAAGGTAGAATTGAATAGTGGTTAGGCATCTATAGCTTTTGCAGTTAGGTAGATTCTTGAGTTCACTTGCCAGAATTATGACTTTGAACATCTATTTAAACCTAAACCTTAACTTTTTTATCTTAAAGCCAAGAAACATGTCTACACCATGTTTTTTTTTCTTTTTCTAGATCTTTTTTTGTTTGTTTTGAGAGAGAGAGAGAGAGAACACAAGCAGGGGAAGGTGCATAGGGAGAGGGGGAAGCAAACTCCCCCACTGAGCAGGGAGCCCAATATAGGGCTCAATCTAAGACCCTGGGATCATGACCTGAACTAAAGGCAGCTGCTTAACTGACTGAGCCACTTAGGCACCCCTACATAATAGTTTTTTTAAGAAGATATAGATAAATGTCAGGTATATAAATACCTAAGTTCAGTACCTGGTACATGGGAAAATTTCCATTGTGTTACTGTTATTATATTAACAAGAACTGGTACTTTGGCAAGAGTTAATATTGTGTAGAAGAGCAAAAAAGACCTTTTTAAGTGTCATTTGTTCATAAGACTTCCCTCTACTCTCTGTTACCTGCATTCCAGATCCCTTACGCCAGAGATAACAAACTCTTATTATTCCGAGCTTATTTTTCTCCCTTTCTGTCTTTATTTTCCATTTGTAGTCTTGCTAGAAGAGGCTCAGTGAAGGAATAGAAATTGGGATGATGTAATTTCGAGGTGGTCCTTTGTAGTGCTGGTTCTGTATATATGTTATATGCTTAGTGGTACATGATGATACAGATATGAATTAATAATTCACTTCCCCCTAACTTTATTATTGACCAGTAATCTCATTACTGCCTTCACACATTTATTCTTTTCAAACTCAAATTCCCATCTCTTTGTATATCTTTGTTAGCTTTAATAAAATTAATTTTTAAAAAAGATTTTCTGAGTACAGCTGCCAAGTTGCACAGCACTTGGGGACACAATTCATATTGTACTCTTTGTCATAGAATCTATGAGAATGGCAGCCTTTGTAGCACAATTCCATTCACATAGAATGCAACTTGAATGGTATCCCCTGGACACTGACACCAAGTATCACTGTGAGCAACAAAAGCATACTAGTGGGATGCCTGGATGGCTCAAGGAGATAAGCATTTTATTTCTCACATGCTCAGTGGCACTCTTGCTGAGCTATAGAACCCACAGGGCCAATATGGTGCTGTGTTTTCTGAAGGGGAGTTGGAAAGAATGCTTTTGTAAGAGTATTCTGGGTGTCTAGAATTGTGGCACCACTCCTGTAGGGTATGTGAGAAGGGAGTATAATATGTGTCTCTTGAAGTTTTGGGATGTCTTTAAGATAAGGTACTTGTTCTTGAATCATGCTTAGAAATTTCTACAAGACAAGAGAATCTACAGACCAAGATTGCAGTTGTGCACATTCATAGGTTTGAATGAATATTGGCATGGGGATGCCTGAGAAGACACCATCTCTATTCCATCCAAATTATCTGTAATCTCAGAGGGTTCAGAGGAGAACCCTAGCATTTTTCAAGGGTTGTTAATCTTCTATGTTTTTCTGCCCTATATTTCTTTATTTAATCTGTAATTTTATTATTTTCTTCTTTATGTTAGCAATGAGAATTGTTGTGGACTTTTTTTTGTTGTTCTTATTTTTCTAGTTCTTAAGGTGTATTGTTAAGACAGTGATTTGAGACCTCTTTTCTTATTTAATGTGCTTACTACTATAAATTTACTCTGAATATTGCTTTTGCATTACATAAATTTTTCTGTGTTTTTTTCACTTTTCTCTAAGTATTTTTAAAATTTTCATGAGACTTTTTGACATATTGGTTGCATACAAGTGTATTATTTAAATTTTCAGCTATTAAAAAATTTTTTTTTCAGCTATTTGGGACTTTTCCAGTTTCCCTTCTACTGCTGATTTCTTCATTTCATTGTATCTGGAGAGGATATTTTGCATAATTTAAATAAAGTTTATTGAATTTTTTTGCAGTTTAATGTTTTGTTGTGAAGATTACTTCATATGCACTTGAAAAAAATGTTCATTCTACTGTTGCTGATTTGAATGTTCAATATACATCTGTTGAGTCCAGTTGATTTGTAATGTTTTTCAAGTTTTCTGTTTACTTATTGATCTTCTGTCTAAATGTTTTATCCAGTATTGAAAGGGGGATTTGGAGTTTCTAGCCATGATTGTAGAACTGTCTACTTTTCTCTTCATTTCTATCAGTTTCCTTCATTTTTTGTGTCTCTGTTGATTGGTGCATATGTGTGTATAATTGTTTTATCTGATGTTGAATTATCTCTTTTATCAATATACAATGCCCTTCTTTGTCTCCTGCAATGGGTTTTGGATTAAATTCTAATTTGTCTGATATTGATGTAGCTATTCCAGTTCTCTTGGTTATTATTTACCTGGAATATCTTTACTTATACTTTCACTTTGAATCAATTTGTGTTTGTATCTGAAATAAGTTGGTTCAAAATGAAAGGATGAGTAATGGTTTCTAGTCTAGCATGCTATCATTTCATTCTGAGGGATTCCCTTTAGCGTTTCATTTAGCCTTCATGATTTCTGATTAGAAATCTGCTTATAATCTTAATGATAATTCCTTGTATAGATGTTTCTTTCTTACTGATTTCAACATTTTCTATCTTTGGCTTTTGATTATTTATTTATAATGTGTTTCAGTATGAATCTTTACACTTAATTATTTTGGGGTTTATTTTGGGGTTCATTGAACTTCTTGAACGTGTAGATCTATGTCTTTTATCAACTTTGGAAAAATTGTAGCCATTATTTCTTCAGATATTTTTTTCTGCCTCTTTCTTTCTTTTCCTTCTGGAATTCTCATGGATGTAAAGGTAAATTTGATGGCATCGTACAGGTCTCTTAGGCTTTATGTGCTTTTGTTCATTCTTTTTTCTTTCTGATTTCAGATTGGATGATTTCAATTCAAGTTTGCTTATTTTTTTCCTTCTCTTTGCACAGGTCTGCTATTGAAACCATCTAGTGAGTTTTCATTTCAGTTTATTGTAGCTTTTAGTTCCAGAATTTGTTTGGTTCTTTTTGCATTTCAGTCTCACTGTTGATACTATTTGATAAGTCTAATATCTGTGCTTTCTTAGGGAGAATTTTATATATATTTTTTCTGTGAATGAGCCATACTTTCTTATTTCTTTGCATGTTTCATGATTCTTTGTTAAAAATTAGACATTTTGAAAATTACAATGTGACAACTCTGGAAATCAGATACTTTGCCTTACTCAGGGTTTGTTTTGATCTATGCTGTGTGCTTTAGCTGTTTGTGTGCCTAGTGACTTTCTAAACTATTTTTGTAAAGTCTTTCTTCTTTGTCATGTGTGGTTTCTGAGAAGAGGAGTGAGAGAGCAAGAGAGTGAGAGGAAACAATAAATAAAGAACAAAAGAAAGGAAGGGAGGGAGGGAGGAAGGGAGAAAAACAAGCCTGAGCTTCTTCCAGTCTTTGCAGATTGTGTGTGTGTGTGTGTGTGTGTGTGTGTGTGTGTGTATGATGGACATTCCTTTAATGCAATGCCAGGTTGTTTACACTCTTAGTTTTCACTTCTTACTTGCCCTGAATCGAAAGATCAGTTGGAGCTGAAAGCTTAGGGTCTTCTCAGGTTATTTTTGAGTTTGTGTCTTAGTTCACTTGGGCTACCATAACAAAAATATCATAGACTGGGTGACTTAAACAAGAAACATGTATTTCTCATAGTTCTGTAGGCTGAGAAGTCCAAGACCAAGGCACTAGCAGATTCAGGGTATAGTGAGTGCCCACATTCTAGTTCATAGAAGGTTGTATACTGTATACTGTGTCCTCACATGATAGAAAGAGGGCTAGCAAGCTATTCTCATTCACTCAACTGTATTTTTTTTTAATGTTGGTTGTTCATATATCTTAACAATGTTTTTGAGGAATACTTATTACTTTTCCAACTGAATGATTTTTAGTTAGGTAAAACAAAGTACCTTAGGTCATTCCTTCAGTTATTCTTTAATGAGGTTATAAAAGACAAATACAATTCTTCACGAATAAGGTCTTCTCTCTAGAACCAGAAAGTAGGAATGAGAATGTTGTTTATCATCTTCAAGCCTGCTGCCAGGCCAGCAAAAGAAGTGATGTAAGCAAGGTCAGCTAAAAATGCCACAGAGATTACCTGGTGGTGTTTGTTTGTTTGTTTGTTTACAGTAACCTTTAATATGCAATGATTCTGTACTTTAAATAATATTTTTACATTTACCATTTTTGTAAAAATATACTTAAGAAACTTCAAATATTTTAGTATTTCTTTAATTTGTTATGCAAATTCCACCATCTTGTCATATAACCCATATATCATGTGATTAAATGCTCCTTCCTGAAATAATTTTTAACATTTTTCTCTATCTTTAACTTTAATGTCTTGATTCAATGCCTAAAATATTTGATTATTCCTTATCATTTTGAGGCTATTTTGCTTGACATGTATCTATTTTTAATGTTGCTCTCAAAATATTTTCTTTATTTTTACAATTACAGTATAAGGCATATAATATAAAATTTACCATTTTCATAATTTTTAAGTGTGCATCTCCAAATTGCTGTGCAACCATCACTACTATCCATCCTCAAAACTTTTTTCATCTTGCAGAATTAAGCCTCTATCCCTATCAAACAATAACATCCTATTTTCTCCTTCCTCCTCCAGCCTCTGGCAACTATAATTATACTTTCTGTCTCTGTGAAGTTACCTCTTTGAATTTATGAGTGACTTATTTCTCTTAGTGTAAAGTCTTTAAGGTTTATTCAGATTGTATTATGTGTCAGATGCCTTTCCTTTTTAGGGCTAAATAATATTCTTTTGTATAAATGTACTACATTTTGCCTATCTATTATCCTACAGGTGGACACTTGAGTTGCTTTTACATTTTTAACTATTGTGAATAATGCTGCTATGTATATATGTGTATATCCCTACCATTTTTACATTGCATTTTTCTTGATTTGCATTTTCTAGGTTACTATGAACCGTTAACTATTCTCAAGAATTCTAACAAACTTGGTTTTGACAGTTTTGTTTGAGTTTTTGATGTTTTTGTAAAGAGACAGCCCTTGCAGCTACCTAATCCATCATTTTCACTGATGTCAACTGTCATTCTCATTTGTTCAAAATTATACAGTGGAGTTTTCCAGAGGCTGTATGACATATGATAATTTTGTCACTCTAACATCACTTTGAGGCAAGTCATTCAGAGTTAAAGAAAAGGAATAGAATATTTGAAATGTAGACATAATGAACTCTTTAAAAGATACTTTGTTATAGCATTTCCAACTATTGATGTAAAACCCATTTACACATCTGATGTTAAAATATTGCAGTATATTCGTTGGGAAAGCATATATGAGTGTCGAGAAGATAATATCACCTTGAGGGGATCCCTGGGTGGCTCAGCAGTTTAGCGCCTGCCTTTAGCCCAGAGTGTGATCCTGGAGTCCTGGGATCGAGTCCCACATCAGGCTCCCGATATGGAGCCTGCTTTTCCCTCTGCTTGTGTCTCTGCCTCTCTCTCTCTGTCTGTCATGAATAAATCAATAAAAATCTTTAAAAAATAATATCACCTTAAACATTTGACTTAGCTAAATGTCTTCTGAATAAATGACAAAACTAAAGGAAATCATGACACTGCTACAGTTGAACAATATGATAACTCATTAAATTAATGATTTAGCTGCAAAAATAACTGAATATCTTATCTACAGGATTGTACATTTTTTGCTTTTTAAAGATTTTGTTTTTTTGAGAGAGAGAAATAAAAAAACAGAGCACAAGCGGTAGAAAGGGAGAAGCAGGCTGCCCACCGAGAGGGATCCCCATGCATGACTTGATCCCAGGACACTGGGATCATGACCTGAACTGAAGGCAGCTGCTTAATGGACTGAGCCACCCAGGCACCCCAGATTATACTTTTAAAAAAGATTTATATATTTATTTTAGAGAGAGAGTGTGATGGGGAAAGGGGCAGAGGAAGAGGGAGAGAGAGAATCTCAAGCACACTCCTTACTGAGCATGGAGCCTGTCTTGGGGCTTGATTGCAAAACCTGAGATCCTGGCCTGAGTCGAAATCGGGAGTCAGAGGCTCAACCAACTGAGCCACCCAGGAGCCTCTGTACTTTTGGTTTTATAATGGAACTATCTATAGATATCAGACTTACTGTTTCACCTTTATTTGTTGATTTTAACCCCAATTAGTCAGAAAGGAGATCTTTTATGTAAATGCTTAGCAGCAAACACTAGTGGTACTTAAATAACTATTTTTTTATACTTAACAATTTTTTATTCCATTTTCTGATACCAAAGGATTTTGGTTATTTCGCTATGGATATTGAGAAAGAAGTGAAAGTATTTTATTAGACATTCACGGGGGAAGAAAATATAGAATGGATGTGGCAAATGGGCCAGTGATATGTAATGGAAGGATGAGGGTAAGAACAATCTTTTTTAATAAAATTGCTTAAATCTGAAAGGAAAAAACACTGAGGTCTTAGAAGAGTGCTGAAGCATTCTAGTAAGCAAATGGACTTGATACAGGTTTTTGCTTTCTTTTCATTTTACGACTCAGTTTTTGAAAGATTTGGGCAAATGTTATTTAAGAATTAGATCTTTCATTTTCCTGCTTATAGACTAATAATTGGGAAATCTCAATTAATGAGAAAATGGACAAAGTATTCTAAGAAATAGCTTGAAAGAGAAACATGGCTCCATATTTTTTTCTATGGTTTGATGATTAAAGTTTCATCTGAGATTAAATCTTTTGAAATTTGCTTTTTGTTTTATGCAACCCCCCATGTTTATTAGCTAAACAGTTCTGTGTTCCTTTATAAATATTTCTTATTTATTCACTGGTCTCGTGGCTTTGATATTGGACAGACAAAAATGGTTGGAGAAAGAGAATCTAGGCTTCTTAGATATGTTTTCCTTAATAATGTTAGCAGTGATACATTTGCCAATTAGAGTATAACTTGAGGGTGAATTTTTTAATGTAATAGCTATTATGAAGCATATTATTTACATTGTAAAATAACTTTTTCAACTCGGATGATTTTTCCTTAGAAAGCTTGTACTGAAAAAAACAAAAAACAAAAAAAAACTTGTACTGGTGATACTGAATCCAATGGTGAGTAAAACTGATGATACCTTGGTGTGAACAAAGACAGTGGCACCAAATTATACTAGTCATTTTATTCTTTATTGCCATGCCCTCACATTAAAATTAAATGGCAGTTTCATTTAGAAATGTCCTTGATAAAGAAGTAAAAATTACTAATTTTGTTAGTGTTTGACCTATTAGTTCACTTTTTATAACATTTTATGAGGTGAAATGGAAGATGTGCACAAAGAACTTCTGTTCAACAAAGTGTAATGATGACTTTGGGGAGAAGAATATGTGAGATTTATGTGAGTTTTGTGCTGAATCAGCCCATTTTTCAAGGTACAAAAACTTCACTGAAAGAATAATAGACAATATGATTTGGGGACTAGGATATTTGACAGACAGATTCTTGAAAATGAGCAAAATAAGCCTGCAACTACAAAAAAATAAATAACTAAATAACTGATGGCATTTATTATCAAAGATAAAACTTGAGCTTTACATTAAATAATGAGAATTTTGGAATATTTGCGCTTAACAGTGTGAGCTTAACAGTTCTCCAAAACTAAAAAAAAAAAAAAATCCTGTAAGATTGATGGTAATATTAACTAATATGATTTCTTGACATACCAACATTTGTTTTATCTGCATATCTCAGTGAACACATATTAGTTTATTTGAACAAGTATTTTTTTAAATGATCAGTGTATGCTGTTATTAAATCAGGCATAGAAAAAAGATATATTAAAAGGCACTATAGACCACAGAGTCTGAAAAGTTTATTGATCTTGTTTCAGAGTGCACAAATTTTTAAGCATCTGATTTTTTTGTGGTAAAAAAATACATAAAATTTACTACCTTAACTATTAATTGTACAGTTTAGTAGTGTTAAGTATGTTTACGTTGCTGTGGAATAGATCTCTGGAGCTTTCTCATCTTGCAAATCTGAAACCCTGTATTCATTTAGTAATAACTTTCCTCTTCTCCCTCCTCTTACCTCCTGGTAACTGCCGTTCTATTTTCTGTTTCTTTTTTTTTTTTTTAATTTTTATTTATTTATGATAGTCACACACACAGAGAGAGAGAGAGAGGCAGAGACACAGGCAGAGGGAGAAGCAGGCTCCATGCACTGGGAGCCCGACGTGGGATTCGATCCCAGGTATCCAGGATCGCGCCCTGGGCCAAAGGCAGGCGCCAAACCGCTGCGCCACCCAGGGATCCCCTATTTTCTGTTTCTATGAAATTAACTATTTTAGATATCTCTAAAAAGCAGAATCATATTTGTCTTTTTGTGACTGATTTATTTCACTTAGCATAATATACTCAGATTTACACATTTTGTAGCATGTGACTGGATTTCCTTCCTTTTTTAGGCTGAATAATGTTTTTTTTTATGAATATGCCACATTTTATTTATCCATTGATCTGATGACAAACATTTGGATTGCTTCACCTCTTGGATATTGTGAATGGTGCTGCTATGAACATGAATATGCCGATATCTCTTAGAGACCCTGCTTTCAATTCTTTTTGAGTTGTAGAAATTTTTTCTTTTTTTTCTTTTTTGGGAGAGAGAGTTATAGAATTTTTTGAATTGCTTTCAAATCTTTTACATATAATATACCCCATAAATGGGATTACAGGATCATATGGTAGTTCTTTTCTTAATCTTTTTAACAGCCCAATACTGGTTAATAGTGGTTGGACTCTTTTGCAATACCACCAATACTGCTCAATGGTTATAATTTCTCTATATCCTCATCAATATTTACTCTGCTTTTTTGTTTGTTTTATCTTGTTTTTGGTAGTAGGCATAATAATTAGATGTGAAATAATATCTCATTGTGGTTTTGATTTGTGTTTCTTGATGATCAGTGACATTGGGCATCTTTTCATATGCTTGTCAATTATTTGTATGTCATCTTTGAAGAGATCTCTAGTCAAGATCTTGGCCATTTTTCTAATAGGGGTATTTTTGTTGTTGCTGAGTTGTAGGAGTTCTTCATATATTATGGCTATTAACTCCTTATTAGATATATGATCGGTAAATATTTTTGCCTCGTTGCAGCTTTCTTCTAATTTTCTTGACATTATCTTTCACAGATAGAAGTTTTTTAATTTTAGTGAAGTCCAGGTTATCAAATATTTCTTTCATGGATCATGTCTTTGGTTTTGTATGGTAAAGGCCATCACCATATTCAGGGTCATCTAGATTTTTTCCTATGTTATCTTAAAGGATATCTTCAAGGATATCTTCGTTTTACATTTAGTTCTGTGCTCCATTTTAAGTTCATTTTTGTGAGGACTGCAAGGGCTGTATCTATATTCACTTTTTTAAAATTGCATTTGTGCTCTCTATTCTGTTCCCTTAATCTGGTTGTTCTTTCACCAATAACATACTTGTTCATTACTGTAAATTTCTGTTAAGTCTTAAAGTTGGGTAATGTCAGTCCCCCAAATTTGTTCTTTTCCATCAATATTGTGTTGCTTATTCTGGGTTTTGTGCCTCTTAAGAAAGTATGTTGATATCCATAAAGTGACTTGCTTGAACTTTGATTGGAATTGCAGTGAATTTATAGATCATTTTTGGAAGAACTGACATCTTGTAATATTGAGTTTTCTTATTCATGAACATGAAATGTCTTTTCATGTTTATAATTCTTTGACATTGGTTTTCAGAGTTTTATAGTTTTCCTCATATACATATTATACATATACTGGAAGATTTATACCTAAGTATTTCAGTTTTCTCAGTGCCAATGTAAATGGTATTGTGTTTTTAATTTCAACTTCCAGTTTTTCATTGGTAGTATATAGGAAAGCAGTTTACTTGTATGTTGACTTTGCATCTTACAACCTTGTAATAATTGCTTATTAGTTTCAGGGTTTATTGTTGTTTTGTTTTGTTTTTGTTGATTCTTTTGGATCATCTATATAGACGGTAATGGCATTTGTAAGCAAGAACAGTTTTATGTCTTCCTTCCCAATATGTATTTCCTTCCTTCCTTCCTTCCTTCCTTCCTTCCTTCCTTCCTTCCTTCCTTTCTTCCTTTCTATGTATCTATCTATCATGTATCTATCTTTTTTTGTTTTGCCTATTCCTATTAACTAGGATTTCCAGGACAGTGTTGAAAAGGAGTGGGGAGAAGAGATGTTTTTGCTTGTACCTAATCTTAGTGAGAAAGCTTTGAGTTTCTTTTTTCTTTTTCTTTTTTAAAAGATTTTATTTATTTATTCATGACAGAAGGAGAGGCAGAGACATAGGCAGAGGGAGAAGCAGCTCTCTGTGGGGAGCCTGATGTGGGACTCAATACCGGTACCCTGGGGTCATGATCTGACCCCAAGGCAGATGCTCAACCACTGAGCCACCCAGGTGCCTCACTACTGTGCTTTAAATGTTATTGTTCCTTACTCTCCCATTTAGAAGTGGAAAAGTAATCTCAGATTGCTGACTCACCTGATCATACCTAAAGCCTTTGTCTTTCTACTTCTCTACCAGTGTTCTTCCTTAAATTGCATGTACTTATTCTTGTCGATGTACTCATTTCAGGGGAGAAGGATGCATGCCGCAAACTATTTTTTGTGTGTGTGTGAGAAACATACTAAAAGATAACAATATGATGTTAAATGGAATCCTTTAAGGAATGTTAAGACAAAAACCTAAGAAAAGTGGTCATGTTCAAGGCACCCAAAAAAGATAAATTGTGACAACAGTTCAGATACCACTAGAGCTACAGGATTTCTATCATCTATGTAAAAGGAGTTTTCCCTCAGTGAAATTTAAGCAGCCTTATAATTTATTTATCATTATGATGGTTTTAATAGTTGGAATTATTTTGCCCTTGTCCAGCTTGTGGAGTGTTAGAGACACCGTTATGTCTTAAATTAGAAATATATTCTCATAAGAAACATTTGAACAATAAAACATGACAATGTCTTTTCAAATGTTCTTTGAATTCTTTCATTAGCTTCTAATTCAAAATAGTACATTATTTCAGAGCTTAATAGAATAGAGCTTCTAGGATAGAAATGCCCTATTAGAAACTTTTACACTACTGTTTCTTTAAGTGGTGTAATGATGAGGACATGAGCTTTTGTG
The DNA here is from genome assembly GCF_048164855.1 of Canis lupus baileyi. Lineage (NCBI taxonomy): Eukaryota > Metazoa > Chordata > Mammalia > Carnivora > Canidae > Canis > Canis lupus. The sequence continues at coordinate 15,824,819 of NC_132857.1, forward strand.
TTCTGAACAGACATTGTGCTTCTCATATGCTGTTCAAAGCATTGGCCAATCTATATTTCGCATCAATCAGAATCATCTAGGGGGCTTTTTAAAATAATGAACTCATGAACCCCACCTGTAACCTATTGAATCAGGATCTGAGTGTGACTTCATAGTCTCAATCTCAATATTCATGACATAATTTTTGTTCATCCTATAATGTAAAGCCACCCAAGTAGAAGAAAGCACTTAAGTAACCTTTTGCTTCAGGAAGTTTTTTTTTTTTTTTCAGGAAGTTATTTTGATGATAAAAGGACTAACTCATTATGTGCACTTACCAAGAATAGTCTAGGGTTCTGATGATAATAGAGCCTAGGTAAGATGGTAAGACCCGGTCTAGAATCAAATGCAAGGATATCTCAGTGTATCAGACTAAATTATTGAGGGTACAAGTCTTTTAAGATTGTTGTGAATGAATAGACTTAGCTAAGACACTTGAGGGAGGGTAGGTTCATCTCTGATTCAGAATTACTTAGGACAGCTCCACTGGTGAAGGCCTGGAGCCCTTTCCATCAGTGTGCCTCCATTAATCTCAAATATGTGCTCCTCTGAAACTTTTATCTGATTGGTAACTCCATAATTATAAAGGAAAAAAGAATCTCCTAATCTGCATCTTCACTGCTTTTGTACTAATCCCTTGGTGAACACAGGGAATTTTTAAAAAATGGTGTTAAGGAAACATTCACATTTTAGCCATTATGCCTAAAATTTATCTTTTTATTCTTCCTAAACCTAATTAAAATTCATTTGTAGTAAAAATAAACTCATTTACATATTTCAGTTCTAAAATCGTAATGGAGGCATTATTTGAACCAAAACTGCAGTCATGAAAAAGAATTTACTTGAGCATAAGGACAATTTACCAAAAACACTATTGTAAGTTTTCCATCATTGTAAGAGGAAAAAAAGAGAGAATTCTTAGTAAAGAAAGTTGCATGTAATGCATAAATCTGTTATCAATGCAGATGACTCCTAATCCCCACTCTGAAGAGAATGTGAACAGGAGTGTATCCAAGTGTTCTTTCATATATCAGTGACAAGAATGCTTATGGAACAGGAGAAGGGAGTGAAATTATGGTACTCTTTAGCCAAGATTCCCCTCAGTGCCAAAAAAAAAAAAAAAAAAATCTCAGGACTCTTTGGCTAAAATCAATTCCAGAGAGTTTAAAATATTTGTGAGAAGAATTTGTGACACAATTTGATTATGTTTGCTTGTATTAGAAGTCCTTCCTACAGTGTGGTAGTAAATCTTATTAAGTAGTATTCTTAGTTTTCATTACAACAAAGCCAATATTTTTCTTCATCAAGCTACACCTTCAAGTACAGCTGTAGAAACCATAACAAGGGAAGAAAAATTTGCATTTAATGACTAGAAATTTCATCATAAATTTTATAAGACTCCATATTAATAAACTCCAGAATAATATAGAGAGTAAAAGAGATGAGTACAATATATTAAGTTAAAAATAAAACACCTGATTTTTATATATAATTTGGCACTGTAATAATTATTTCTGGCACATGTATCAACACAATTATAATTGAAAGTAATGAATCATTCAAAATTGAAAAATATATTTCCTTTTAATGTCATTTATGTAAAATGGATAGGGTTATATATTAATAGCTATTAATAGCTATTCACTTTAAAGTACCTGAAATGTGTCCTATTTTTGAAGAAGAGTGACTATATGATCTCTTCTTGAAAAGAGATTGGAATATATCAAACATCCAAAGGCTATAAAACACCTTTTGTAACTGTTTTTACTTTGTTCTTACATTGGTCTACAAGCCATTGTAAAGATTTTGAAGAGTAATATAGTCACTGACTCCTCATAGAATTCTTACTTATAAAATCATCCAGTTCGATTTTTTGGTTTCTGTTTCAATTCAGGTGTAAATTTTGTTGTTACTTTTATTACCTACTGAATATATATCTGTTCATCTCAAGTAGCTATTGGAAGGTAATGACTCCTACCTGTAGTCTTCAGCTGGAGTCTAAACATTGACCTTTGACAAATCTCCCCAGTATTCAATTGAGGGGATGCTGTTTTCGATTTTGGGATCTTGTTGGTTGCTTGTGTCACAGTAGTAGAGAGATGGACTTTAAAAAAAGGGGGAGGAATGCTCTTTTATGTAAACTCTCTCCTTTTTACCAGGCTGATGAAGAACAAAGGCTGAGAGGGAGGAATTGGGAATGGCAGAGATGTAATTTTCATGTACTCATAAGTGAAAATGTGGGATGAATGTTGCCAAAACAACTTTTGGAATGACATTCTCCTTTATTTTCTCAAACTTAAGCACTCTTTAGATATTAATAGATTTTGTGGGCAGGGTTAGGAATTAAAGACTTTTCTAAATATTATTAAATATGCTTCAGAGGGATATGTTTGTGCAGTTTGAATGAGGAATAATTAAATCATTCAGCCATTCAATCTCAATTGAGGTTAAAGATATTTGTATTTATATGTGTTGTATGGCATTTTACTTTGATACATGTATATATTCACTCTGTTCAGATTAAAACATTATAGATGTTCTTAGGGTACAACATAAACAGTTTAAAACTCTTGGGAATGAATGACTATATTTTGCTATAACTGAGGGATATAATGGAAAAAAAATAAGTGGATGGTCAGTGCTCTGGTTGATCCATGGCCAGCCAGGTTCTGACTTCATTGACACGTTTCATGGAAAGGGTGTTTTAATGAAGGATGGAATTGTAGATAATTTATTCCATGCTATGAGGTTAACCACAGCCTCTAAGAAATCACAAAACTTATTTTTCCTGCAGATGTGCTGGAACTAAAAGCAAGGATTGAAATTCTGAAAGCACTGTAGTTTTTTCTGACTTGATTTTATTGTGAGGCATACGCTGATTAAGTGGACAGATGGGTGTGTGTGTGTGTGTGTGTGTATTAAGATATGTAGATATACATATATTTCTGCTTTTTCTTTTAAGAACACTTCTTTTTATTGGTGTTCTGTCAATATAATTGAAACACTTTCAAAGCGGTAGCATGCTGCAAGTGTAAATGTGCCCTGTATTTGTGCTGCTTCCTTGCATAATGTTTTCACAGGGAAGTCTTCCCCGGTGTTATTATTTCTATTTGTACTCCAGCATTTGACTCTCACCTCTTAGCTCAGCAATGTAGAGCCATCATTATCACATTAATAAGGTAGGCTCATAGTTTTGAAACTTTGAATGTTCTTCTCTCCCCTTATTTTCAGTAACACCTGAAATAATTGGGTCATAATTGGGTCATAATAATGGTGGTATGCATAGCAGCTTGACAATTCTGGACCTAGGCCAGAGAAAAAGAGATATTTTGGAATTAGCCACATAAAAAACAGATTAAAAAATCTCTTCTGGGTTTTGAGTATCAAAATTTTAGCCCCTGAGGGAAACTGGGGAATACAGAATGGATTCAGACATAACAGGGAAAAATAAAAATGTATGTTGAAGGAGAGAAATTCTTCCCATTATTGAATTTAGATGGATTCTTTAGAATTGGGGAGGGAGATGGGGAATGAGAAGGAAAGCAAGATGCAGAGCATTTAATTCCATTTGTCTTCCCCCTTTCTTTCCATCTCCCCAGCCCTCATTTTCTTTTCTCACCCCTACTGCTCCAGGCCTTTGACAATCTCAGTCTAATAGAATAAGAGGTGACTTGAGGTTCTAGTTTTCTAGGATTGTGTGGTTAGAAAAGAAGGGTAACTAAACCTCAACCTCAAGGACTCTTGGCCAAGAAATGCAGGGCTTGGTGGAATATATACCTCATGCCAATGTGGTTAGTTGATAAATGACATCCTGACACTAAATTATCTGTCAAAAACTTAGATACAAACCTGGGGAATTCGAAGAGGGTTTCCTAACTGAATAATACTAATTTCTGCCAGTCTGGTAGAATGTAAGCTCAAGAAATTGCATTGTGAATTATAGAAATATTTTATTTTAAAATATCTCATGTATTCATTTGAGAGAGCAAGCACAAGTCAGGGAGAGGGTAGAGGGAGAGGGAAAAGCAGATTCTCTGCTGAGCAGGAAACACAACATGGGGCTTGATCCCAGGACCCTGAGATTATGACCTGAGCCAAAGGCAGACACTTAATTGACTGACCCACCCATGCACCCCTGAATTATGGAAATATTTTAAATTAGTTTTTCTTTATACATAAGTTTGTGGCCTGAAATTGGTAACTGAATAACCATGGGATTAGAACACAGGATTTAAATGAGATGTTAATCTGAAAAAATCTAATATAGAGTTTGTGTAGCAAAAGGAAAGTAAAAGATTTGGATATATTTATAGGTAAGTTGGTAATAGGAGCCTGGACATATAATGACATGTCCACATTGGAGAATATATCTGTTCTTCTGTGAATCATCACTTTATGTAGAAAGGTAATAAGATTTATTTTTTAATATGGTATTCTTATTCTTTCAGAACAAGAAGAGAATGGTACATTGATACCTATATATCTACTGTAGGTTATGTGGAAACATTGTTAGCCTCATTTGCTGCACCTGTATCTTGTCATATTTCAAGTACCTTGTATTTATCTGTTGTGAATTCTAAAATCAAATGTGTCCTTACTGGTACCCAGCAATCATACTATATTACCCTCAACTTTTTCTTTCTTTAATGCTTTTTCCATAACTTCTCCCCTTTGATACCTCCTGATTTATTTTCAATTTCACAGAAATAAAAGAGGGGATCAAAGAGCTCTTATACGTTACCACCACATTAGTGTCCCATCATCTATAACCATGTACTCTTGCCCCTTTGCCTGTTATTGTAGATGTATTGTCCATATCCAAGTCAGTATTTTGCATTATATCATTTCACTCAAAAACCACATTCTATTAATTGTACCTTCTTTTGCTTCATCACTTCCCTCTCACTATTGGATTATTGCTATCATCCTATAAAAAATCCCCAAAAACAAAAAACAAGACTGTCCAATAACCCCCAAAACTATAATGGCTTCCAATTAAAAAATTCTAAAATAACCAAAGCATTCTTTGATCCAGTCTCCCCATTTCTCTTTCAGTTTTGGCTCATTTCTCTCTTCCATTTTATTTAATTTTATTTTTAAAAATTTAATTTCTCTGATTGATTTATTTCACTCAGCACATCATATGGTCTCATTTATTTAGGGAATATAAATAATAGTGAAAGGGAATAGAAGGGAAGGGAGAAGAAATGGGTAGGAAATATCAGAAAGGGAGACAGAACGTGAAGATTCCTAACTCTGGGAAACAAACTAGGGGTGGTGGAAGGGGAGGAGGGTGGGAGGTGGGGGTGACTGGGTGACAAGCACTGAGGGGGGCACTTGACAGGATGAGCACGGGGTGTTATTCTGTATGTTGGCAAATTGAACACCAATAAAAAATAAATTTATTATTAAAAATTTTTAATTTCAGTATAGTTAATAGTGCTATATGTTAGCCTCAGGTATACAATACTATAACTCAACAATTCTACACATTACTCAGTGTCCATCAGGACAAGTCTATACTTAATCTCTTCACCTATTTCACTCATCTGCCCACCCACCTTTTTTCTGATAACCATCATTTTTCCCCTATATTTAAGAGCCATTTTTTGTTTTGTCTTTTTTCCTTATTCAGTTTCTTTGTTTCTTAAATTCTACGTGAGTGAAATCATATGATACTTGTCTTTCTCTGACTGACTTATTTAGCTTAGCATTATACTCTCTAACTCCATCCATGTCCTTGCAAATAGCAAGATCTTATTCTTTTTGATAGATGAGTAACATTCCATTATGTATGTGTATACACAGATACACACCACCTCTTCTTTATCCATTCATCCATTCATCTATGGACACGTGGGCTACTTCCATATTTTGGCTATTGTAAAAAATGCTGTTATCCACATAGGGGTGCAGGTATCACTTTGAATTAGTATTTTCATATTCTTTGGGTAAATATCTACTATTGCAATTACTGGATCACAGGGTAGTTCTGTTTTTAACTTTTTAAAGAACTTCCATGTTGTTTCCACAGGGGCTGCACCTGTCTGTGTTACCACTAACAGTGCAACAGGGTTACCCTTTCTCAGCATCCTCATCAACACCTGTTATTTCTTGTGTTGGTTGATTTTAGCCAACTACCAGATGTGAAGTGATATCTCATTGTAGTTTTGATTTGCATTTCCCTGATGATAAGTGATGAAGAGCATCTTTTCATGTATCTGTTGGCCATATGGATGTCTTTGGAAAAATGTCTGTTCATGTCTTCTGCCCATTTTTAAATTGGATTATTTTGTAGGGATAGTTGAGTTGTATAAGTCTTTTATATATTTTGGATACTAACCCTTTATTAGATACATTATTTGCAAATATATTCCATTATTCCATGGGTTGTCTTTACTCTTGTTTTTTTTTTTTTTCCTTTGCTGTGCAGAAGCTTTTTACTTTGATGTAGTCTCGATAGGTTATTTTTGCTTTTGTTTCCCTTGCCTCAGGAAACCTATCTAGAAAAAAAATGGTATGGCCAATGTCATAGAATTTATGGCCTCTGCTCTCTTTTAGGATTTTTATTATTTCAGTCTTACATTTAATCCATTTTGAATTTATTTTGTGTGTGGTATAAGAAAGTGCTCCAATTTTCTTCCTTTGCATGTTGCTGTCCAGTTTTCCCAATACCATTTCTTGAAGAGATGGTCTTTTCCCACTGGATATTCTTTCCTCCTTTGACAAAGATTAATTGAGCATAGTTGTGGGTCCATTTCTGGGTTCTCTATTCTTTACCATTGATCTGTGTGTCTGTTTTTGTGTGAGTACCATAGTGTCTTGATGACTATAACTTTGAAATATAGGTTGAATTGTAAATAGCAGAATTGTGATGTCTCTAGCTTTTCTTTTATTTTTTTGAAGATTTCTTTGGCTATTCAGGGTCTTTTGTGGCTCCATAGAAATTTTGGGACTGTTTATTCTGCCTCTGTGACAAATGCTGGTGACATTTTGATAGGGATTGCATTGAATGTGAGGATTGCTTTGAGTAGTGTTATAAACATTTTAATAATATTTGTTCTTCCAATCTATGACCATAGAATCTCTTTGTTTCTTTGTGTTATTTTCAGTTTCTTTCACAAGTGTTTTATAGTTTTCAGAGTACAAGTTTTTCACCTCTTTCAGTAGGTTTATGCTATCTTATTACTTTTGGTGCAATTGAAATTGTTTTCTTAATATCACTCTGTGCTGTTTCATTATTAGTGTATAAGAATGCAACATATTTCTGTAGTCAATTTTATATCCTGAGAGTTTACAGAATTCATCAGTTTTAGAAGTTTTTTGGTGGAGTCTTTGAGGTTTTCTATATATAGTATTATGGCATCTGGCAATAGTGAGTGTTTTAATTCTTCCTTACCAATTTGGATGCCTTTTATTTCTTTTTGTAGTCTTAGTACTCTGGCTAGAACTTCCACTGGTGAGAGTGGAAACCCTTGTATTTTTCTTGATATTATGGGAAAAGCTCTCAGTGTTTCCTCATTAAGAATGATATTATCTCAGGGTTTTCCTGTATGACATTTATTATGTTGAAGTATGTTTCCTCTAAACATACTATGTTGAGAGTCTTTTTTTTAAATTTTTAAAAATTTTTTTGAGAGTCTTTATCAGGAATTGATGTTGTACTTTGTTAAATGCTTTTTCTGCCTCTATTTAAATGATTAAATTATTTTTATCCTTTCTTTTATTGATGTGATGTATAACATTGGTTGATTTGTGAATATTGTATCAGTTTTGCAACCCAAGCTTATAAATACCACTTGATTATATTGAATGATTTTTAAAATGTATTTCTGGATTTAGTTTGCTAGTATTTAGTTGAGGATTTTACATCTATGTTCATCAGAGATATTAGTCTGTAGTTCTTTTTGTGTTTGTGTGGCTTTTTATTTTTTATGTTTTTAAATGTAAATAAAATTTAATTTACAGTTAATCAAAGTATTTTTTTGCACAAATCAAATGAAATATAATTCAGAACTTTAAGGCAAAACCATTGTCTTCGTTAATTAGTTCATACAATCTCATCTTCCTTTCCCTTTCAGAGCCTCTGTGTTTCTTTTTTTTTTTTAATTTATTTTTTATTGCTGTTCAATTTACCAACAAACAGAATAACCCCCAGTGCCCATCACCCATTCATTCCCACCCCCCGCCCTCCTCCTCTTCTACCACCCCTAGTTCGTTTCCCAGAGTTAGCAGTCTTTATGTTCAGTCTCCCTTTCTGATATTTCCCACACATTTCTTCTCCCTTCCCTTATATTCCCTTTCACTGTTATTTATATTCCCCACATGAATGAGAACATATAATGTTTGTCCTTCTCCGACTGACTTACTTCATTCAGCATAATACCCTCCAGTTCCATCCACGTTGAAGCAAATGGTGGGTATTTGTCATATAGCTGAGTAATATTCCATTGTATACATAAACCACATCTTCTTTATCCACTCATCTTTCGATGGACACCAAGGCTCCTTCCACAGTTTGGCTATTGTGGCCATTGCTGCTATAAACATCGGGGTGGGGCAGCCTGGGTGGCTCAGCGGTTTAGGGCCTGCCTTCAGCCCAGGGCGTGATCCTGGAGACCTGGGATCGAGTCCCACATCAGGCTCCCTGCATGGAGCCTGCTTCTCCCTTTGCCTGACTCTGCCCCTCTCTCTCTCTCTCTCACTGTCTCTCATGAATAAATAAATAAAAAAAAATTTTTAAAAAAACATTGGGGTGCAGGTGTCCCGGCGTTTCATTGCATCTGAATCTTTGGGGTAAATCCCCAACAGTGCAAATTGCTGGGTCGTAGGGCAGGACTATTTTTAACTCTTTGAGGAACGTCCACACAGTTTTCCAGAGTGGCTGCACCAGTTCACATTCCCACCAACAGTGGGAATTCATTTCATGATTGGATTGTTGGTTTCTTTGCTGTTGAGTTTAATAAGTTCTTTATAGATCTTGGAAACTAGCCCTTTATCTGATACGTCATTTGCAAATATCTTCTCCCATTCTGCAGGTTGTCTTTTAGTTTTGTTGACTGTATCCTTTGCTGTGCAAAAGCTTCTTATCTTGATGAAGTCCCAATAGTTCATTTTTGCTTTTGTTTCTTTTGCCTTCGTGGATGTATCTTGCAAGAAGTTACTGTGGCCGAGTTCACAAAGGGTGTTGCCTGTGTTCTTCTCTAGGGTTTTGATGGAATCTTGTCTCACATTTAGATCTTTCATCCATTTTGAGTTTATCTTTGTGTCTGGTGAAAGAGAGTGGTCTAGTTTCATTCTTCTGCATGTGGATGTCCAATTTTCCCAGCACCATTTATTGAAGAGACTGTCTTTCTTCCAATGGATAGTCTTTCCTCCTTTGTCGAATATTAGTTGACCATAAAGTTCAGGGTCCACTTCTGGGTTCTCTATTCTGTTCCATTGATCTATGTGTCTGTTTTTGTGCCAGTACCACACTGTCTTGATGACCACAGCTTTGTAGTACAACCTGAAATCTGGCCTTGTGATGCCCCCAGATATGGTTTTCTTTTTTAAAATTCCCCTGGCTATTCGGGGTCTTTTCTGATTCCACACAAATCTTAAAATAATTTGTTCTAACTCTCTGAAGAAAGTCCATGGCATTTTGATAGGGATTGCATTAAACGTGTATATTGCCCTGGGTAACATTGACATTTTCACAATATTAATTCTGCCAATCCATGAGCATGGAATATTTTTCCATCTCTTTGTGTCTTCCTCAATTTCTTTCAGAAGTGTTCTATAGTTTTGAGGGTATAGATCCTTTACCTCTTTGGTTAGGTTTATTACTAGGTATCTTATGCTTTTGGGTGCAATTGTAAATGGGATTGACTCCTTAATTTCTCTTTCTTCAGTCTCATTGTTACTGTATAGAAATGCCACTGATTTCTGGGCATTGATTTTGTATCCTGCCACGCTACCGAATTGCTGTATGAGTTCTAGCAATCTTGGGGTGGAGACTTTTGGGTTTTCTATGTAGAGTATCATGTCATCGGCGAAGAGGGAGAGTTTGACTTCTTCTTTGCCAATTTGAATGCCTTTAATGTCTTTTTGTTGTCTGATTGCTGAGGCTAGGACTTCCAATACTATGTTGAATAGCAGTGATGAGAGTGGACATCCCTGTCTTGTTCCTGATCTTAGGGGAAAGGCTCCCAGTGCTTTCCCATTGAGAATGATATTTGCTGTGGGCTTTTCGTAGATGGCTTTTAAGATGTTGAGGAATGTTCCCTCTATCCCTACACTCTGAAGAGTTTTGATCAGGAATGGATGCTGTATTTTGTCAAATGCTTTCTCTGCATCTAATGAGAGGATCATATGGTTCTTGGTTTTTCTCTTGCTGATATGATGAATCACATTGATTGTTTTATGGGTGTTGAACCAGCCTTGTGTTCCGGGGATAAATCCTACTTGGTCATGGTGAATAATTTTCGTAGTGTACTGTTGGATCCTATTGGCCAGTATCTTGTTGAGAATTTTTGCATCCATGTTCATCAGGGATATTGGTCTGTAATTCTCCTTTTTGGTGGGATCTTTGTCTGGTTTTGGAATTAAGGTGATGCTGGCCTCATAGAACGAATTTGGAAGTACTCCATCTCTTTCTATCTTTCCAAACAGCTTTAGGAGAATAGGTATGGTTTCTTCTTTAAACGATTGATAGAATTCCCCTGGGAAGCCATCTGGCCCTGGACTCTTGTGTCTTGGGAGGTTTTTGATGACTGATTCAATTTCCTCACTGGTTATTGGCCTGTTCAGGTTTTCTATTTCTTCCTGTTCCAGTTTTGGTAGTTTGTGGCTTTCCAGGAATGCGTCCATTTCTTTTAGATTGCCTAATTTATTGGCGTATAGCTGTTCATAATATGTTTTTAAAATCGTTTGTATTTCCTTGGTGTTGGTAGTGATCTCTCCTTTCTCATTCATGATTTTATTAATTTGAGTCTGCTCTCTCTTCTTTTTAATAAGGCTGGCTAATGGTTTATCTATCTTATTAATTCTTTCAAAGAACCAACTCCTGGTTTTGTTGATCTGTTCCACAGTTTTTCTGGTCTCGATTTCGTTGTGTTCTGCTCGACTCTTTATGAACTCTCATCTTCTCCTGGGTGTAGGATCTATCTGCTGTTTTTTCTCTAGCTCCTTTATGTGTAAGGTTAGCTTTTGTATTTGAGTTCTTTCCAGTTTTTGAATGGATGCTTGTATTGCGATGTATTTCCCCCTTAGGACTGCTTTTGATGCATCCCAAAGATTTTGAATGGTTGTATCTTCATTCTCATTAGTTTCCATGAATCTTTTTAATTCTTCCTTAATTTCCTGGTTGACCCTTTCATCTTTTAGCAGGATGGTCCTTAACCTCCACGTGTTTGAGGTCCTTCCAAACTTCTTGTTGTGATTTAGTTCTAATTTCAAGGCATTATGGTCTGAGAATATGCAGGGGACGATCCCAATCTTTTGGTATCGGTTCAGACCTGATTTGTGACCCAGTATGTGGTCTATTCTGGAGAAAGTTCCATGTGCACTTGAGAAGAATGTGTATTCAGTTGAGTTTGGGTGTAAAGTTCTGTAGATATCTGTGAAATCCATCTGGTCCAGTGTATCATTTAAAGCTCTTGTTTCTTTGGAGATGTTGTGCTTAGAAGACCTATCAAGTATAGAAAGAGCTAGATTGAAGTCACCAAGTATAAGTGTATTATTATCTAAGTATTTCTTCACTTTGGTTAATAATTGATTTATATATTTGGCAGCTCCCACATTCGGGGCATATATATTGAGGATTGTTAAGTCCTCTTGTTGGATAGATCCTTTAAGTATGATATAGTGTCCCTCTTCATCTCTCACTACAGTCTTCGGGGTAAATTTTAGTTTATCTGATATAAGGATGGCTACCCCTGCTTTCTTTTGAGGACCATTTGAATGGTAAATGGTTCTCCAACCTTTTATTTTCAGGCTGTAGGTGTCCTTCTGTCTAAAATGAGTCTCTTGTAGACAGCAAGTAGATGGGTCCTGCTTTTTTATCCAGTCTGAAACCCTGTGCCTTTTGATGGGGTCATTAAGCCCGTTCACGTTAAGAGTTACTATTGAGAGATATGAGTTTAGTGTCATCGTGATATCTATTCAGTCCTTGTTTTTGTGGATTGTTCCACTGAACTTCTTCTTAAAGGGGAATTTTAAGAGTCCGCCTTAAAATTTCTTGCAGAGCTTTTTGGAGGTCACATATTCTTTCAGTTGCTGCCTGTCTTGGAAGCTCTTTATCTCTCCTTCCATTTTGAATGAGAGCCTTGCTGGATAAAGTATTCTTGGTTGCATGTTCTTCTCATTTAGGACCCTGAATATATCCTGCCAGCCCTTTCTGGCCTGCCAGGTCTCTGTAGAGAGGTCTGCTGTTACCCTAATACTCCTCCCCATAAAAGTCAGGGATTTCTTGTCTCTTGCTGCTTTAAGGATCTTCTCTTTATCTTTGGAATTTGCAAGCTTCACTATTAAATGTCGAGGTGTTGAACGGTTTTTATTGATTTTAGGGGGGGATCTCTCTATTTCCTGGATCTGAATGCGTGTTTCCCTTCCCAGATTAGGAAAGTTTTCAGCTAGAATTTGTTCAAATACATATTCTGGCCCTCTGGCCCTTTTGGCGCCCTCGGGAACACCAATTAAACGTAGGTTTTTCTTCCTCAGGCTGTCGTTTATTTCCCTTAATCTATCTTCATGGTCTTTTAATTGTTTGTCTCTTTTTTCCTCAGTTTCCCTCTTTGCCATCCACTTGTCTTCTATGTCACTCACTCGTTCTTCCACCTCGTTAACCCTCGTCCTTAGGACTTCTAGTTTGGATTGCATCTCATTCAATTGATTTTTAATTTCTGCCTGATTAGCTCTAAATTCTGCACTCATGAAGTCTCTTGAGTCCTTCATGCTTTTTTCTAGAGCCACCAGTAGCTGTATAATAGTGCTTCTGAATGCTTTCTGACATTGAATTGTAATCCAGATTTTGTAACTCTGTGGGAGAGAGGACTGTTTCTGATTCTTTCTTTTGAGGTGAGGTTTTCCTTCTAGTCATTTTGCTCAGTGCAGAGTGGCCAAAAGCAAGTTGTATTGGGAAAAAGAGAAAAAGAGAGGAGAGAAAGAAGGAAAGAAAAGAGAAAGAGGAAAAAAAAGGAAGAAAAAAAGAAGAAAAAGAGAAAGAAAAAGAAAGAAAGGGAAAAAAAGGGTGGGGGAAGCAAACAAATCAAAAAGCAAAACAAAACAAAAAACAAAAAACCGACGGGGGAGTATCTTCTGATTCTGTGTACTTTAAGTCCGTTGACTTCCCCTGGAACTTGTCCTTCTAGCTGGTCTTCTGGGGGAGGGGCCTGTTGTGCTGATTTTCAGGTGTTAGCACTTGGGGGAGCTGCTCTGCCCCTGCCTGGTGCAGGGCTCAGGGGTTGTTTAAACCGTGAGGCCCCAGGAGGAACAACCATGGTGGCGGCAGCTCTGGAGCCCTGGAGTCAGCCCCCGCAGTAACTCCGGAGCTCTCCGTCTGCAGGGCCTGGAGGCTCCGGGGCGGGGCCGCGGATCTGCTCAGCTCGGGGCAGGAGCGTCCTCGCTGTCCTGGGCCCTCCCGGCCTCTGCCTGTCCCCGGGGAGGCCGGATCCTGGGCTGTGTCCCGGCGCCCTGTGCTCCGGCGCCTGCGCTGGTGGATTCACGCTCCCGCCCCGCAGCCCCCTCCGCGGAGCCGCCCCGAGCCCCCCGAGCTGCTCCCGCCCCGCAGCCCCCTCCGCGGAGCCCCCCGAGCCCCCCGAGCTGCTCCCGGGGCCGCGCAGCCCCCTCCGCAGAGCCGCCCCTCCCCCCTCCGAGCTGCTCCGGGTCCCGCCGTGCGCGCTGCAGCCCTTAGGGAGCTCGGCGCATCTCCCCGGGGCGCAGGTGTCTGTTAGTGTCCCCGGGAGCCCGAGGGCATCCCCGCCCTCCCGGGTCCTGCTCCACCTCCCCGCGAGCCCCTTTCCCCCGGGAAGGTCGGTGCAGCTCCTGCTCCTCCGGGACGGGGCTCTCCTGTCCTGGGGACACTCGCCCCGGCCTCAGCCCGGCTCCTCGCGGGGCCCCTCCCCCTTGGAGGCCTTTGTTTCTTTATTTCTTTTTTCCCGTCTTCCTACCTTGATAGAAGCGCAAACTCTTCTCACTGTAGCATTCCAGGTGTTCTCTCCTTAATTCTCAGGCCGAATTCATAGATTTTCAGGATAATTTGAAGGTTTTCTAGGTAACTTGGTGGAGACAGGTGATTTGGGGACCCTGCTCTTCCGCCATCTTGCCCCTCCCCCTCTTGTGTGGCTTTTTAGCTCTATAGTGTCACTTTTGGTCTCTCGTTTCCCCTTAGAAGAGTCCCTTTCAGTATTTCTTGCAGGACTGGCTTAGTGGTCATGAACTCCTTTAGTTTTATTTGTCTCAAAACTCTGACTGGTAGTCTTGCTAGATAGAATATTTTTTGGCTGCAGATTTTTCCACTCAGCACTTTGAATATATCATGGCATTACTTTCTGGCATGGAAAGTTTCTGCTGAAAAATCTGCTGATAATCTTATGGGGTTTCCTTTGTACATAACTGTTTTTTGTCTTGCTGCTTTTAATATCTTTTCTTTATTATCCATTATATTTTTGCCATTTTAATCACAACATATTCTGTTGTGGATCTACCTTTGTTGATTTTGTTGGGGATTCTTTGCCTCCTGGATCTGGATATCTGTTTCATTCCCCAGTTTAAGTAAGTTTTCAGCTATTATTTCTCTAAATAAATCCTCTGTCCCCTTTCCTTTCTCTTCTTCTCTGATTCCTATAATGCAAATGTTATTGTGTTTAATGGAGTCACTGAGTTCCATAAGTTTGTTGTTTTGCATAATTCTTTTTTCTCTCTTTTCTTCAGCTTGATTACATTATTCTGTCTTCTAGGTTATTATTAACTCATTCCTCTGCTTTTTACAGCTTGCTGTTCATTCCAAGTATGTTTTTCATTTTGTTTATTGAGCCCCTTATCTCTGCTATGTCTTTCCTTATCTCTGTGTTAATGGACTCATGATGTCCTCCACTCGTTTCTGAAGTCCAGTGACTATCCTTATGACCATTGCTTTAAATTCTCCATCAGGTGTTACTTAATCTGTTTCACTTAGATCTCCAAACATGGCCTCATCTTGTTCTTTCATTTTTCACAAAATCCTTTGTCTTCTCATTTTGTCTAAGTCTCTGTGCCTGTTTCTCTGAGTTATTAAAGTCAGCTATGTCTCTTGTTCTTGAGGGTAATGGCTTTATGAACAAGAGATCCTGTAGTGCCCTGCAGTATAGTATATAGTATAGTGTCCCCTGTTCCCCAGTGCCTGGAATTTCTGGAGTGTTTCTAGTGTGTACTCTGCTGTTGTGACCTGGCTGCTTTATTCTGTAGGCCAGTCATATAGAGGTTTCCTTTGCCCATTGTGGGCAATGTTTTGTCCTTGCCCTGAATGTGGTGAGTTTTAACTAGTTATGCTCTCGTCTGCTTGTGAAATGAGACTCAGTTCCATTGCTGCTGCCACTGTAACCGAGGTCTTGCAAAACTCCCATGTCAAGAAACATGATGTAGGCAAGAGTTTGGGCTAGGCTTCTCGAAGAGGAAGCTCACTATGGTACTGAGGGAAGTATAACTGGGAAAGGTAGTTCCCAGTAGTTCTCTAGAGCAGGATAGGGGTGAGGATTGGTATAAGCAAGTTAGGTAGTGAATGTTATGTTGCTTCCCACAGGTGTCCCTATGCTTATGCTGAGAGGTTGGGGAGGGAAATGGTGCCTTCTAGTTCCTTTGTTTCTGGAGGGGTCTCTCCATGAAAGTTTCTTCTGCGGGACATAGTCGAAGATGAGCTACTAACCTCCCTCATGTGTGCCCCTAATGCTCTTTAGAGTGCTGTTTTCAGTCTGTATGTTCCCAGACTGTTTGCCCTGGTTTCCTTCCAAGAGCAGCCACTATGTCCTTGGAGCTCTCCCAGAGCCAAGCCTGCTGACCATTAAAACTTCAGGCTTTAGGCTAGAACTCAGAAATTGGTTGCTAGAACTCAGAAAATTCAGTCCCGCTTGCTTCCTACACCTAATGTGGTAAGGATTTGTTTATCCCATATGCTCCCCTGTGTACTAGTTTGTCTCTTACCCTTCTTCGTAACCATGGCTTACTCCACACTGTCCCAGCCATGATTTGTTTCTCTTCTAAGCTGCATCTCTGCATTTTCTACCTTCTTTGATGTGGTTTCTCCTCTACTGTTAGTTGTAAAGTTTGTTTTGCCAGTCTTCAGATTGATTTCTGGGGTAGGATGATTTAATAGCTATTTAGTTGTGTTTGTGGAATGAGGCAAGCCTAGGGTCCTCCTCCACCACCATCTTCTTCAACCTTCCCCCCATAGTTAGTTCTTAATCTAATTCCTTTGACTTCTGAAGCATTGGGCACAAGTGAGCTCTTTTTTTCTCTTGAAAGACTATTTTCACTTGTCTTCTATTTTCCCACCTAGTTCACTAGCACTCCTTGTTTATAAAACATTCAGAAAGATGAAAAGAATTTCAGAATTTTGCATATAGTACATTTTTAATCTCAATAAATAAAGGAATACCATTACTACTGGACTTTAATTGCAAACATTTGCAATGAAATGAAATTGCCATGACTAACTAATGTTTGACAAAAACCCAGATATTAAATTTTAATTTCTATTTGATGGACTTTAAAACAAAGAGTTATTTTACTTCTTGCTTATTTTGATAGAGATTAATGAAATTAATCCAGCTAGTTTAAGTGAAGCATGAAATAAGGAATATACAAAAGATATGAAAGAGATGCTAGTAATAATATAACTAACAATTTAGTGTACAGAACAAAATTATCAATTAATATGCTATGAATTTGGAATTTTGATCACTGTGAGAAAGAAAAGAGTTTGCCAAAATCATAAGAATGTAGTCAGTATTTGGGGGGAGGGACTTTATTTCTTTAAGAATAAAATAAACATTTTATGAACTATTAAAATTTCTTACTGGCTTTTTGGCAAAACTTTACGTTTTTTGTTTGTTTTTTTATATTCCTTTAAAATCAACATTTATGTAGGCCTTGGTGTGTGTTATTCTTTGTAATGTCTATCCAAAGATGCTTCAGTAGATGATCTGGTCTTTCCTTCTACTATTACACTGGTAAAAGAAGAAGCTTGAAAAAATAAAAGCCAACTATAATGTGAATTAAACTTATTAGGAATATCAGCTTCAATTAATATTAAACACCAGCTCAACTTATCTTAAATAATAAGGAATTTATTACTTGGCATGATAAAAAAGTCTGGAGTTAAGGCAGGCTCAAGGTTAAAATTCCAAGTTAATATTTTTATGACCTAATCAAAATCCAGGTTCTTTTCACTCAATATTAAGACTGTTAGTTAACTTTAATTAGAACATGATCACAGTAGGTCTAAATATCTCATCTTTATACTCCTAAGATGTAAAGGAAGAAAAAAGGCTTGTATTTTCCATCTATCTATATCTATCTATATCTATATCTATATCTATATCTATATCTATATCTGTATCTATATCTATATCTATATCTATCTATATCTATCTATCTATCTATCTATCTATCTATCTATCTATCTATCTAAAACTTTCACTAGATATCTCTAGCAGAATTCTTTTCAAGTCTCAGTAGGTGGTGATGAGGAGTGGGATAATCCTGTTTAGCCTAAGGCAATCATTATTTCTATAGTTCACAAGGGGAAATGGTGAGGACCAGAACAAAAATCAGTACTCAACAGACATGGAAAAAGAAAACAAAAAACAAAAAAACTGAATAGGCAGCCCACCACCTTTATTACTGTCAGGAACCAACCTATGTGCCAAAGAAATTAGCCTTAACAACAACAACAACAACAAAACAACAACAAATAATAATAATAATAAATAATAATAATAACACTCACATTTATTAAGCTAAAAGCAAAACATTAGAAAGCCCACTGAAATGTATTTCACTCTAATTTGTCATCAGTTAAGCATACCAGTAACTCCAATTGGTAAATATTTTATACTTTTTCAAAGATTCCTCTGTATGTGCAAATCATTATAGGCAGGCAAGAATTAAAATAGAGATGTAAATAGGTGAGAAAATAGAGGCAGCCAAGTTATGCATCTCTCAATATTTCCTCCATAAATAATACACAATAGCATTAAGAAAAAAGTAAAATTACACAAAAACAGCACTTTCAGTATAGCTTGAGACAGAGTGCCAAACTTTAATATCACTGTAAATAAAGAAAACCAAACCCCAGTGAATGATCTCATGCAGAAGTGGTGATGTGGGCTGGATCTCATGACCCTGAGATCATGATCTGAGCTGAAACCAAGAGTCGGATACCTTACCAACTGTACCACCCAACTGCCCAGTATGAAAATATTTTAAAAATATCATGGTGTTCTATATGTTGACTAATTGAATTTAATAAATAAAATAGAATCTAAACCCTTTTAAAAATGTCTTGGTAAGTCAAAGAAAAACTACAGAAAAGGGACTTTGAAATATTCATGATACAAAGCAATAATAGACACATAGATTTTAATGAAGAAAAAGACAAATATAAAGAAGAAGCATTTTTTTAGAAACTAAGTGTCAAAGAGAAAAAGCAGCAAAGGGTGAAACTTACATCTTGCAAAATAAAGGGGAACAAAGTATTGAAATACACACAACTTTATTCTTTGTCAAAAAAATAAAAGTCTGCATAAATATTTAGACTGATAGAAGAGGATGTTATCAAACTAGGAATCTTTCCCCAATGTCATAAGAAACTAATAACTAGATCCATACAGAGTTACTACAAAAAAATCATAAAATGTGATCCTACACACCGAATTAATTAAAATTTTACTCCTACTCTAAAATTATGAAATAGAAGAAACCTATAAGACAACATTCCAAACTGAATTAAATATATTAGAACAAATATTTAGGGATACAAATACAGTTTTGAATCAGAAATGCAAGAACTATAGGCTAAATAAACACAAAAATGGAAGAAATAAGGAACATTCTCCTATGTATGAAGACTAAGTTACCAAGTGTGCATCAGAGAATAGATGCACTCAATAATTTTGCAAGGAACTTTGAAGGAAGTTAAACAATCAAGAGAATGTAAATGTGATAAAGGAAATAGTTTGTTTTTTTTTTAAGAGAAAAAGTGGTGGAAATGGAAGGTATAGAAAGGAAGGATAACATTTATAAAATGAGTATCTCTGAAGAAAAGTATAGAATAATGTAGCAGAACTCATACTTAAAGCTGTAATCTAAGAAAAATTTCCAGAAATAAAATAATCCCTGAATCTACAAATGAGAGGTTCCTATAAGGTACATAGGAAAATAAAGTTAGAATGTTCAACTCCAACATGTATCCTTATAGAACTATTAGACTTCAAAGATAAAATAAAAATCAAATATTAAAAACAGCAAAAGAATTATACTGGTGTCATGATTTTCAAAAGCATCATACAAAGCAAGGCAGTAATAGGAAAGATGTTTTTTAAAAAATTCAAAAAAATATGTTAGCCAAAGATTTTATATCAAACCTATTTTTCAAGCATCAAGGGTCTAGAAAAAACTTTTAACATACAAAACATAGAAAATTCTACATATGCATAAACTTTTCTTTTAAAATAAACTAGCAGATGAGTTTCATTCTTTAAGAGATTACTTAGAATACTACAGTAAAAGGACTAATGGTGAGAAATACACACACAGACAGAGACATGTATGTACATACACAACAAAATATAAGAAAGGATGAAGGGATGCTTGGGTGGCTCAGCGGTTGAGCATCTGCCTTCAGTTCAAGGGGTGATCCTGGGGTCCTGGTGTCAAGTACCCTATTAGGCTTCCTTCGAGGAGCCTGCTTCTCCCTCTGCCTGTGTTTCTGCCTCTCTCTCTCTCTCTCTGCTTCTCATTGGGCACAGGGGAATTAGGGAAAGTTAAAATAAAATATAAAATAAAATAAAAATAGATAAGTTCATTTATTGCTGTTCAGACAATAGATGGGAATTAAGGATCCCATTAAAAGCTGACAAACTAGGGCAGCCCAAGTGGCTCAGTGGTTTAGCGCTGCCTTCAGCCCAGGGCGTGATCCTGAGACCTGGGATTGAGTCCCACATCGGGCTCCCTGCATGGAGCCTGCTTCTCCCTCTGCCTGTCCCTGTGTCTCTACCTCTCTCTCTATCTCTGTCTCTCATGAATAAATAAATAAATTTTTTTTAAAAAGCTGACAGACTAGACAGTAAAAGATAAAATAAGGAAACAGTGGATTAAGGAAATAAAAAATATATGTGTACAAATAGGTCCACTAGGAAAAAGATTTTATTTATTTATTCATGAGAGAGGCAGAGAGATAGGCAGAAGGAGAGGCAGCTTCCTGCAGGGTGCTTAATGCTGAACTTGATTCTGGGACCCTGAGATCATGAGCTGAGCGAGCTAAGCCAAAGGCAGATGCTCAACCACTGAGCCACCTAGGTGCCCATAAGTCAAACCTTCCTAAATACTGTGTGTTTATATTGTTACTCTGTGTGTGTGTATAAATATATTTATCTTGTAGAGAAAGAAATACAGCAAGAATAATAGGTATAATTTATAAAACATTATGACAAAGTTAAGTCAAATATATCAGTTATATATATTTAACTCACTAAAAGAAAAAAATAATTTCAATTTGGTTCATGACAAAAGACTCAACAATATGCTGTATGTAGAAATTCATCTCTAAAAGAAATAGTTTAGGAAGGTTTAAAATGAAGGCATGGATAAAAGTATACCAGGGCAGTGGGAACAATAAAATAACAGGATAGCTGCTATCCTCTTAGCAGCCAATATAAAGCAAAAATCATTTAAGGTTATAAGGGCACTTGTACTAAAAATCACAAATCACATGATGTTTTAACACTTATAAATATTTATGCACCCAATAATATAGCTACCACTTCTATGAAACAAACTACATAGACAGAAACAGACAATATGAGACTTTAACATATTACTCTTAGGATGACGTATATGAGGTCCTCCTTCCAAAGACCACCAGTACATTCTATAACTTAACAACTTGAGTTTAATGCTCATTACATTATGGAAAACAGTACACCATGGGGAAACTTAGAGTATGCCAAACTTAGAGCATGCCTTAGAGTCTTAGAGAAAAGACTTACCTTAAAGATTGGGCTTATTTATGAGATATGGAAAGAGTTTATAGAAAGATACTGTCAGGAAAGTTTATAGAAAGATACTGTCAGGAAGTGTGGGTAATTCTATTTGTAGTTTATTGTATTTTATTGTAATAAATTTTATCTAGAAGGAGAGGAGTAGGAGTGAAGCTATAGCAGTAAATGATAAAAGGGCAGAAGTTGCTCATATTAACTGGATAGGGAAATATTTACCATTTTATGGTTTATATAGTGACCTTATTTTTAAGTCTCTGCTTAGACAAAATTATGAAATAGTCTTGTTTTTGTTTTCATCACAGCTACAAAATGACCTTGTCAGGTATCAGGTGGTTTTGTCCAAGAGTGGATCAACAGGCCTAGATGAGAACACCAGGCCAACTATAACTCTTTAAGTCTAGTTTCTGGTTATCAGGATCTGCTTTCTTCTTTTTTAGATAAAATGCACACACAATAAGTAAGAAAGTGGAATTACTAAAAATATAATCAGTAAGTTGAATTCTATAGTAACATATCAAATTTCATACCTTCATAAGAGAATACCTCTGTGTTTGTCTATGTATGTCTATGTAACACTTCATAAATGTATATGTATTAGGTCACACTCACATACACACAGAAACTTCAGTAAATCCCATGAAAGAGAAATATCATAACAATGCTCCTTAATCACAACACAATAAAACTAGAATTTTTAAATAAAATCATAAACCAACAAAGCTCTTTAACCTAGAAATTTAAAAAATACTTATAAAACTTTCAGATTAAAGGAAAGATAAAATTATAGTATTTTTTTAAAAGTACAGAATACATGGGGTGCATTAAAATACTCCAATCACTAAACACTGTAATAATAAAATGAAGTGTTAAAATAAATTACTCATTTAAAAACTAAAATAATAATAATGTAAGTCATAAGAAGGCACAGAAATGAAAACAATAGAGATAAAAGCTAAAATTAATGAGCTAGAGAATAGAAAAACTGTAGATCTAATTATTAAATAAAAATCCTAGTTTTAAAAAAAGACATCTGCTTATTTGAGCAAAAAGAAAAATACAGGAAGCTTAAACCAAAAATTGATGAAATTAGTTAGCTATAAGAGATGGCTGAAATAAATGGAAAGAATGGGAAAGAGGGAATGATATAGAAGGAATGATGAAGGAGAGATATTCCAAGCATACGTTTTTGTTTAGTTTGACTTTTAGTACATTGGCTATATTTCCCATATGTAAAATATATAAATAAATAATTAAAATCAACTAGGACATTGGAAGAATACAAACTAGAATAAAAATAATAAATAATAAACATACCTATACCAAAGACAATTACACTAAGGTGTTAGGGAAGAAAAAAATTAACAAAATTAAATTTTAGAAAACAGCAATTTGACTTGATATTTTAAAGCCAAAGACAAAAATGGATGCATACAAATGTGGTCCTATAGTTGGTAAATATTTCTTCATAAGGTTATGGAGGAACAATTCTGAAGCTACTTTATGTGTAAACATATTGTGAATAATGAAACCTAGGTTTCTCACTATCAGAGAAACAAGTTACAAATGGAAAGAGAAAATACTAGAATCAACTGTGAGCTTGGTTTGGATCAGATAATCAGATATGTGTGTGTAGAAATACACAGATAAGTATATAGTCATCCTCAACCTTTGGTGGGGTTGCAATGTTATAAATCCATCATAAATTGAAAATATCCTATGTCAAAATTCATTTAATTCACCTAACCTACCAAACATCATAGCTTAGTCTATGATGTAAGCATAGACTTACATGCTTACATTAATCTATACTTGGGAAAAATCATCTAACACAAAGCCTATTTTATATAAGGTATTTAATATTTATGTGATTTATTAAATACTGTATTGAAAATGAAAAACAGTCCTGGTTATACAGATACGTAATGGATTAAAATGTATTGGTTGTTTACCCTTGTGATCACCTGGCTGCCTGGGAGCTGTGGCTGGCTGCCACTGCCCAGCATCATGAAAGAGAGTATCATACCACATGTTTCTAGTCTGGGAAAAGATCAAAATTCAATACTTGAATTATGATTGCTACTGAATGCATATCATTTCACATGATCATAGAGTTGAGAAAAATCATAAGTCAAACCGTTATAAATTGGGGACTGCCTGTATATTTATAGACATAATATTACCTAGTTTTGCTCACTGAGAAGCAATAGCCTCAGTCGCAATGAGATCAGCTAGCTTCCACATTTTGGTTTCTAAATACCATTCTCTGATGAAAGGGATGGGACCAATTTGGACAAGTGTTTGATCCAGGCCTTGGTCCAGGAAAGCTCAAAATAAGCCTTCATATTGAAAGGACACAGGTACAAGCTTGAAGGAGCTCCTAATGGCCAAATCTAGGATAATTGGAACCACAGAAGAACTGATTACATTAATGAATGTAATTCATAAAGCCAAATAAAAATCTGTGAATTTGGGGCGCTTGGGTGGGTCAGTCAGTTAAGCACCCAACTCGGTTTCAGCTCAGGTCATGATCTTGTGGTTTTGGGATGGAGCCCCATAGGTCTCAGTGCGGTAGTCTGCCTCAGATTCTCTCTCCCTCTTTCTCTCCCTCACTCTTTGTCTCTCAAGTAAGTAAATAAAATCTTTTTTAAAAAGTCTGTGAATTCACAGTGTTATAGATAAATTAATAAATAAAATAAGAGTTCTCTCTCTTTGAATAAAATTCTAAATAATAAATGGTGAAGGGAGGGCAGAAATTAAAATTAATATACCATAGTAATAATTGTTGCATCAATGGCTGCTAAAATGAATCAGGAGAAGCATGGTTGGTACACAGGATTATTGTGTATCTCAAAAATATCTACCTAACAGATACTTATATAGGAAAAGTAATAATTGTATAGTGGCGTAACCTAGTAGATACCATCTTAATCAAGTGATCCAAGTTATCACTAGTAACAGACATATTGCCATGCCCTGTCTCCTGATTTGATATACTGAAAGGAGCATAGTATCACTTATGTGGACTTCTTACCAAAATAACTCAAAATCAATTTTGGGAGAAATAGTCAAACTTAACAGTTAAGGCTGTTCTATGAAATAACTGGCCATTTTCTTCAAAAGCATTAGGGTCTTGAAACCTAAGCAAGAAAGAAGCGCTGTAATAGATTATAGAAAACTAAAGAGACATGATATTTAAATGTAAATGCCCTTATTTGGATCCCAGATCATAAAAGGATATCCATGGGACAAGTAGTTTCTCTAGATTATTTAATAGTATAGTATTACTGTAACTTTTCTGATTCACATACTTTCCTATTGTTGTGTTTCTTATTTCTTACCTTTTGGAGAAGTTTAGTGAAGGGTAAATGGGAATTATTTATATTATTTTTGCAACTTTTTATAAGTCTGAAGTGATTTCAAAATGAAAATTTGAAAAATAAAGCACACATTGTGATATACATAATGATGGCAGAATGTATATATTCAAAATTAGCACAACTGCATGTGAGAATAATTTGTTCAAGGGGTTGTCAGAGAAAGATTCATTAAGGAAAGTATAAGGTAATTGGTTTTGGAAAAAAATTTAAATCATCTAGCTGAACACACATTTTAATATGCTAATTTGAACATTCCAGTTGGGTAATATAAATGTAGCTTTTCTCAGCCTTATCTTTTTTTCATGAAAACATTTGTTGACATAAGTTCTAAGAAATATAATTTATTAAACACCAATGCAAGCAGCGGTTTGCTAAGAAGATGTTTTTAGTATGGGATGAACATGAAAGATTAACCTTCATAGAAGTTGAGTCCAATCATCTGCTCCAAAACATAACTATGCAAAATAGGGATATCAGCCTTCGTCCAGTCCGTTAGCCGATCCTGAGGCTCAGGCACATCTGGGTGTATTCAGTGAACTAATGGGACAGGCCTTAATACAAAGTCATTTCACTGCATTGAGGAACCTCCTGGAAAAGACTTCATGCTTTGGCCGTAATTGGCAAACTGACAAAATGGAAGAAAGGTAGTTTTGCAGAATCTGTCAGCAAAACAACAATAATCGATAATGGTGACAATGATGAAGATGATAATAAACTGATTCTGGACAGAGCCTTATATGCTGAGTGGAAGAATGGCAATGAATAGACTTTCTCCTTGGCTGGGGTCTATGCTTAGAAACCAGTGAGAGAGAGAGTTGAAATAAGTTGAAATACCACTTCAAAGATGCATTTCCCTACACTGAATAAAACATAGGAGTATACTAACGCTATATTCACACCAACCATTCTTGCAAAGATTTGTAGCTTTGACTCTGTCTGAGTCCTTTTGCACTTCCAGGTGATGCCAGCAGTGGCTGAAACTTTTCCTTTGCTCTTCTTGGTGGAATATTAGCAAAACTGGCCAGCAAAGCAGCAATGGGAAGAACTTGATCATAAGCACATTTGTCACATACACCAGAAAAATCTCTGGAGTACATATAGGTTGCTGACATTGAGACAATTTGAGTTCTAGCCATTTTTGAAACTTTTAATGGTTTTTGTTTGGTGCTGGGGAGACCAGAAAACAAGGGTCTCTTCTTCCCATTCCTTCTATAGATCCACAGAAGTCAGATATGACTGTTTTTCTTTGGTCTCAAGGCTAGCTTGGCCTACAGAGTAGAGTTTCAATAACCAGTGACTGTCAGTATACTTTTAATTAAACTCTGAGCAAATCAGTAAAGTCATCAGAATGTATTGAGATTGTTATACAACACAACCTCTATAGCTAAACAAAATAAAGCAAAACTTGTTTCTGAATATGTTCTGTAATATGTCACCACTATATTATTGTTTTACTCAAAATTGATGACCCTGTACCTCTAGCTGCATGTATGGGCACATGTGTGTTATATGGGAAGGGTTCTGGGAATGTTGAGTAGAAAGGTATGAGGTGACTGTATTTGTTTGACTTATCTTTTTAATTTGTTTAGTTATATTTTGTTAGTGTTACATCATTTGAGCTCTCTATGCCACTTAGTGATATATTTCTTCTGTATTTTCTTCATCGAAACCTGTGTATCTTTTACTCCCATGTCATAATGGTAGAGAGATGCATGAGTTATAAAATTCCTTCTGTCGGCCATTTGGATAGTTGCCTTTTATAACATCCTCATTCTTCTAAATATATTCCAGGGGAGTCTGGATTTGTGTGTGTGTGTGTGTGTGTGTGTGTGTGTGTATTTTTGCTAGTGGTTCTATGTACAACTATTCAGGATATACATATATTTTGAATCACATGTCCTGTCTCAATTTACCTTTTCCTGGATATATAAAACTGTATAGTTGCTCGAATACAGTATTATATATACCCTCAGACCTAGAAATTTAATGAATTTCCCTGATATTCATGTTTCATATAACTCCAATCCAAATAAAGCACCCTATTCATTTTGCCACTGAATAGGAAATGATCCCAGCTATGGAATACCCATCATCCTCTCTGGTTTGCTAATAGACTTTTATTAACATATTTTTGGAAATTAAGCTCCCTAGCTGAGAAGGGAGATTCTTCTTCCAAATGTCTAAGTTTTCCTTGCCTCCAAGAAGAATAAGACAGCTACCATTGAGCACAGCTCTGGGACTTCCCAGTCATCCATGAATAGTCTTCTCACTACTGGGGACATTCTCATCCAACTGGAGAGTTTTCTGTTACTATGTGAAAATCTACCCTGAGTCTCAGGCAATATGGATGTGAATGAATCTCTTGAGATGTTTGATACCATCTTACAACTACTGGGACTAATAGGGATTTTGGAAGAATAGTGGAAAGATGAACTGAACACTATTATATAATTTCACTCAAATCTGTATTGCACAAAAAGAACAAATATACATACATTTAATCTTAGTTTAAAAAAGTACTCTTATTCCTATATATAACTCCCAAAACTTTGTTTTCTACCTTAGTTATTCCAAGCTTTTTTTTTTAAAGATTTTATTTATTTATTCATGAGAGATACAGAGAGAGAGACAGAGAGGCACAGATACAGGCAGAGAGAGAAGCAGGCTCCATGCAGGGAGCCCAACATGGGACTTGATCCTGGATCTCCAGGATCACACCTTAGACTGAAGGCAGCACTAAACCACTGAGCCACCGGAGCTGCCCTATTCCAAGCTTTTAGTACATATTTCTATTTCCAATATTGTATATCTAAGCCATTGTTTAAATTCCACTTATTATAATAATAGATAAGGAAAAATAACATGTTCATGAAAAAACTTCATAATTCAAAAATATTCTATCAAATGGATTATCTCGTTTGGTCTTGAAATAAACTATGAAAAGTAAATGAGAATTTTATTATTATTATTATTATTCATTTTTTGGTTGGGATACCAGAGGATTTAAATGATCTGCTCATTATCATATAAACACATAGTAACAGATTATAGGAAAAATGAAATTGAAGTCTAGGTCTTGTAACTACAAAAATCAGGACTATTTCAACCATGCTGTGCTTATATACTAACCTTATTGAATCTTTCTTCTTTTTTCTGATATTGTTCATATTTTTCCATATTGTTCAGTTGCCTTTTTTTATTTTTTTATTTTTTAATTTTTATTTATTTATGATAGTCACACACACAGAGAGAGAGAGAGAGGCAGAGACACAGGCAGAGGGAGAAGCAGGCTCCATGCACCGGGAGCCCGACGTGGGATTCGATCCCGGGTCTCCAGGATCGCGCCCTGGGCCAAAGGCAGGCGCTAAACCGCTGCGCCACCCAGGGATCCCTGTTCAGTTGCCTTGATCCTTGCTCTTTGTATGATGACTTCTTAATCATTCAGTCTTTTAAATTCTCCATTCATGGGGCATCCAGATGGCTCAGTGGTTGGGCATCTGCCTTCAGCTCAGATACTGATCCTGGGGTCCTGGGATCCAGTCCCTGCATCAGGCTCCCCACAGGAAACCTGCTTCTCTCTCTGCCTGTGTCTCCCTCTCTGTGTGTGTCTCTCCTGAAGAAATAAAATCTTAAAAAATTATCCATTCATAACTTCTTTTATCATCCCTTCGTAGTATTATAAAATCATAGATCGTTAATCTTAGAAGGTATACTTTACTCCAGATTCCAGAGAATGTTTTAATTATTTTCATAAAATCCTGGATTTATATTCTACTTTTTACTGAATACCTACTCAAATTTTGATCTGAGTTCTGCTACCTGAAGCAGAGCATTTGCTCAATAAAATACTTACCAGTTCTTAAGATTTAGGGATCAAAACTGCATTTGTTTTTAATTCATCTATTAAGCCATGCAAATCTTTAAGACACTATGTTTGCAATCACACTTCAAACGATGTCAGTCAGTACAGTAGATTTTATGATGGATAGGATGTTTTTAAAATTATTGAAGGTATAATTTATTTTTATAAAAGTCAGTCAAAGAAGTTCTCCTTTCACATAAATGTAGAGGTAAGCATTCAGAAATCTCATTGGACTTGATTTTGTTTTTCTTGACTTCATTTTTTTCTTTTACATTTTCCTTTCTCATGTCTTGAACTGCAAAAATAAGTTGCTTGTTGAACATTCTGGTATAGTTTAGCATTTATGTTTTAAGTAAGTTTTTCCATATGCTTGTTTTTGCCTCCATGAGGTCTCTTTGTCTCAACTTTCTTCATCCCCTACTCTTAAATTAAAGAAAAAAAAATCTTTAGCTTTCCTTGTTGTGTTTGGCTACGATGTGTAGAATCAGTCATACCCAGCTCTCTACTGTAAGTTTATAATTTTAATTAGCTTCCTATAAGCTGACTCCATTGCCCAGTTAAAATAAGTTTCAAGTTCCTCAACTCCCAAGAAGTGGGATGTGCAGGAAGACAGTGATTAAAGGA
Source organism: Canis lupus baileyi (assembly GCF_048164855.1). Lineage (NCBI taxonomy): Eukaryota > Metazoa > Chordata > Mammalia > Carnivora > Canidae > Canis > Canis lupus. The sequence continues at coordinate 15,853,957 of NC_132857.1, forward strand.
TTAAAAGGAAACCTCTAGAAATCTTATTTCTTTGAAGAAAATTAGGTCAGTTTTTGCCATGTTTTCTGCTTGGATTCATAGTTCATGGCTGGCCATCAATATTTGATGATTTAAAATGGCTTTTGGCTCTCCCTCTTTAAAAACAAGATTAGTTACGTATGTCATATGAACTCCTACATTTGTGGTAGCACACACTAGAATTAAGGTTATTACTCTTTTTTCCATTACTGTATGCTGTCTTTACTCAGAAGTTCCTTAAGAATACTCCTTCTTGGACTGGAATTTTGAATACTTGGTCACATATTGTCCCGTTACTGTTCATCTCAGCACATTCAACTCTTCAAAGGCAGAATCAAAACAAATATTGGGGCATGGTAGAGACAAAGATAAAGATTTAATATCCTTTGAATAAAAGCAAACGAGGCAGCATCTATATAATCAAGAGACACTGGGATGTAATTGAAAGATGTAGTCATTCCAATTTTCCAAACTGTTTCACCAATGTCCTGTTAGAGGCAGAAATTAGGAAAATGATGTGACCAGAGTAGCAGATAATATTTTGAGAATGAAATTTGCTTATTTTGATTTCCATTTTACTTCTGTTCTAGAAATGAATTCAAAGTCATTATAAGTTACATTACTTAGGTATGCATTTTATTCAAAAACAGAACTAGTAAGTCTTTTCTCATTCATTTTTCTGACATCATTCTGTTCTTCATGTTCTCTAGACGATCAGACATAGGGGTTTAGAAGTATCACATCCAGTATCCTCAGTGACTTTGGACACTTTGGGGTCAGAGATGAAGTCCATCTATTACTTACTTCAGTAGTAGTTTGGCCAGAGTTTTTTGTTTTTTTGTGTCAGTTCCCCACCATTCATTTCTTACAGGTTTTCACGAAGAAGGTCAGAGGCCATGAGCCATAAAGTGGGCTGCATTACAGAGAGGGATCCTTTTCTTAAGGAACTTATTACTCTTTTATATTGGGCAGTGAGCATGCTTGTCCTTTGCTCTGTACCGAAGCATTATCTTCATATGCCAAGATTGTTCACTGTACTAGCATTCTCCATGATAGTCTGAGACAAAGGACAGTTATTGCTTTGCTCACATGACATGTAAGTATGAGGGATGAAACCTATGGAGAATTGTATCCCAGTACCTATCCAAGTCATTCATACATGTAAAAGATAAGCACAAGATGTATTAAATATAAAATTGTATAAATAAATAAGGGTGGTGAGTAAGTGATATTGTAAATGTTTTGAAGAAAATGAAGCAGAAATGTTTTTGACCTTATGGTAAGGAAGTTCTTAAGCAAGTAATTTTTTTTTCTTAAAGAAAGAAAACATTGATAAATGTGGTTACATAATCATTTTTTAATTTTAGGAAAAGGTAACAGAGTTTCTCCAATAACAGAATTGGAGAAATTATATATTATTGTTACTGGCAAAATTATGATATTATTAATATTAAAGTCAAAGTCTTCCCAGATTTGTCAGTACATTTGATTTTCATCTAGTTGAATTATTCAGGATGATGGTGATTCTGGGATTTCCTCTTCCTGTAATGTGATTATTTCATTATCATGAGGATAATAATTAGCAGTACGAACTGACCAACAAACTGTTTTGCCTTGGAAACAAGTGGATAGAATTGTCTAACTTATTTGCTGAAGAATTCACCCTTGGACTTTCCTCTAGGAAGTGATTACTTTACAGTTAATAACTGCATTAGATGTAGCAATGATTTTGATGCTTAGTAGAAGTGGAACCACAAACAGATGTTTTGCATTTTTATTTATTTATTTTTGTTATGTGTTTTTTTTTTTTTTTTTTTTTTTTGCATTTTTAGATGGTGAAACTTTCATTTGGAGCATTGGTAGACCTTGAGTATTTTTTATTGTTTATTCTCAATCTCAGTGATGTTTTGTATGATTATGAGGCTGGTAAACAGAAATGCAAAGTGTCCCAGAAGCTAGAAAATAGGTTTATGTGGCTTACACAGTTTTTGGTGAAGACATGACAGAGCTGATAAGTGAAACCAGTTTTTACTTTTCTGGTGTAATATAATATAAACACACACACATACTTCAAGCAAATTGAAAAGTATGGAGAATAATATGTTAAGTACTCATGCATCTTATTCTAGGCTGGTGACATCTGAATGGCAGATAGTATTTGCATTTTTAAGGAATTTTTTAAAAGATTTTATTTATTTATTCATGACAGACAGAAAGAGAGACAGAGACACAGGCAGAAGGAAAAACAGGCTCCTCGCAGGGAGCCTGATGTGGGACTTGATCCCAGGATCCTGGTGTCATGACATGAGCTGAAGGCAGACACTCAATTATGGAGCCACACAGGTGCCTCTGGGTCTTGATTTTTTAATTCAGCATGATAATTTGCTTATTAATTGGAGAACTTAGTTCATTTATATTTAATGTAATTGCTGGTATGATTACATACATGTCTATCATTTTATAATTTGTTCTTTATGCTGTCTATTCTGTTTTTAGTACCTTTGATCATTTTCTATCTTCATTTATGTTAATTACATATTTTTAATATGCCACTTCTCTTTATTTTAGCTATAACTCTTTGCATTATTTTAAAGTATTTTTCTCTGGAGATTATAAAATGCACCTATGAGTTATCACAGTCTAATTAGTGTTCAAAATGGGGGATCCCTGGGTGGCGCAGCGGTTAGGCGCCTGCCTTTGGCCCAGGGCGCGATCCTGGAGACCCAGGATCGAATCCCACATTGGGCTCCCGGTGCATGGAGCCTTCTTCTCCCTCTGCCTGTGTCTCTGCCTCTCTCTCTCTCTGTGTGACTATCATAAATAAATAAAAAATTAAAAAAAATGGACTACATTATGTAAAGTATGAGAAGCTTGTAATAGTTTAATTCCATCTGACACTGCCTTCCATCCTTTGTAGTATGTTCTCCTATATATTAGGTTTATTTATTAAAATTAAATAGGAAAGCATTATTATTTTGATTCAGATACTCATTTATCTTTTTAAAAATTTAGAAAGAGAATGACAAACATAACTCATATTTGTCTCCATTATTGTCATTTTTTATTGCTTTATTCTTTCTTATAGATTTGAGTTTCCACCTGACGTGGGGTTTTATCTTTTTATCCCTTCAGTACATGACAATGTTGAATAGAGATAGTGTGTTCACCTTTTTTAAATTGTAGCTTCTAATGTTCTTATTATGAATAATATGATTACAGGTTTATCAAATGTATTAAGGTAAAGCATTTTCCTATATTATCGGTTTGTTAAGAGTTATTTTCTTGAATGAGTGTTTAATTTTATCAGAATCTTAAGTATATTTAATGGGATAATCATGTTTCCCTTTTTTAATATCCCAATGTTGTAAAGGCCATTTCTAGAATTTCTATCTTAAAATCAATCTACCTTGTCCTTGGACAAGGTAGCCAGGGACGCTTGAGTGGCTCAGCAGTTGAGTGTGTCTGCCTTTGGCTCAGGTGGTGATCCTGGGGTCCTGGAATTGAGTCCTACATCAGGCTCCCGTAAAGGAACTGATTCTCCCTCTGCCTGTGTTTCTGCTTCTCTCTGTGTCTCTCATGAATAAATAAATAAAAAATCTTAAGAAAAAAAGAGAAGGTAGCCATTTTTAATAATCATTTTTAGATATAGTGTAGAATTTAAATTGCTGTTTTGGATTTTTATATTTATGTTAATGAGTAGTATGGATTTCTAATTTTTCAAATAATATTTTTCTTTTTCTGGTTGAAAATTCCTATGTAGTTTTACAGTTCTTTGGGTAACAGTATTTAAAAAAAATTTTTTTTAATTTTTATTTATTTATGATAGAGAGAGAGAGAGAGAGAGAGAGGCAGAGACACAGGCAGAGGGAGAAGCAGGCTCCATGCACCGGGAGCCCGACGTTGGACTCGATCCCGGGTCTCCAGGATTGCGCCCTGGGCCAAAGGCAGGCAGTAAACCGCTGCGCCACCCAGGGATCCCGGTAACAGTATTTTAATGGCAATTGTCTCAATTTTTGTTTACCTGAAAGTACCTTAATTTCATTCTCATCTTGATTATTTTTCTGAGTGTATATTAATGTCAAAAATTATTTTTGCAACACTTTGAATGTATTATCCCATCTTTTTTCACTTCTATTGTCCTATAAGAGTCATTTTATTTTTTATAATACTTCCCTAGTAATTTGTTTTTTCTCTTTAGTTGCTTTTTAGTCTTCTTTCTCTTGAGGTTCTCTAGTTTTTACTACTATAAATTTAGCTTTAGATTCTTTTTCATTTACTTCATTCTGTTCTTGTTTCATGAAATATTTAAGCAATCTCTTGAACAATTGATGTCTCAGTCATTATCTTTTCAAATTTTGCCTCTATAGTCTGTCTACTCTTTCATTTTTGAAATCTTATTTGGATTTCCTCATTCTGTTCTTGATATTTTTTTCCTATTTTCTACTTATTTGTCTCCCTGTGTTCTAAGCTATGCTTCTATTTTACTCCTGAATCTCTGATCTTTTTTATTAGCTATTTCTTTCTCTTATGTTTTTAAAAGATCATTATGTTTTATTAATTATTTTAAATATACTTATTTTGTAGTTTCATCTGAGAGGGTTATTGTTTGAAATTCTTGGTGTTCTAATTCTGTTGATGTTATGCTTGCTGACTTTTGCTTATGGTGTTTTACAATTTTGGAGTAAGCTTTTTTTTTTTTTTTTTTTAAGCATAGCTTTATGTGAATCCTGGAAAACTTGAGGGAGGATTTGATTTACTTCTACCCTTTTATTGTTAGTTTTTTCAGTTTGAAATGCGCTCTCTCCAAATAACAAATATTTTAAAATCTATCATACTTCATGGTAGATCCATGACTACACTTTTCTTCATCTTCTACCTTATGATTTTCAGTAAACTGGCCCAGCAGAAGAACACTGCACTGATAAATGTAAAAATTGCATATTATTTCATTTAAAAAGTATATTGGTTATCTGAAATTCTGAGTGATAACATAGGAAAAGGAGACATATAAGTAATTAAAGTATTATAAATACTCATTTACTGTGCCAAAGTAGAATATTTACTTAAAACAGGTCTAGGGATCCCTGGGTGGCGCAGTGGTTTGGCGCCTGCCTTTGGCCCAGGGCGTGATCCTGGAGACCCGGGATCGAATCCCACGTCAGGCTCCCGGTGCATGGGGCCTGCTTCTCCCTCTGCCTGTGTCTCTGCCTCTCTCTCTCTCTCTGTGACTATCATAAATAAAAAATAAAAATTAAAAAATTAAAAAACAAAAAGAAAAACAGGTCTACTCTATAATTTTGAGGAGGGGGTTACTAGTATATTACAGTAATTAAGAAAATAATTTCTATGATCTGTGTTTCCAGGCACTGAAAAGTTACAGGAGTAAGCTAGCATTTGAAGTGTATAAGTGCCAGAGTGTATATTAACATAAATATTTTGTTATATTATTAATAAACATGATAATAAAATAATTTATATTTATCATTTGGCAGTTCACATAATGGTTCCAGAGAAGCAGTTTATTTGTTCTCTAGAAATGTTCTAAAGGCGGTATGGCCGATATCATTAGACTCATTTTCCATACAGGTAAATTTAGCTTTAGTCTAATTAAATTTCTGTGTAATAGTTGGAGGTAGGATCTGATTCCAGGTTTTCTAACACTGAGTCCATTACTATTGTAATTACATCTCTGTGCTAAATATACAAAGAATAATCATTTTAAAAATACTTAAATTATTTTTACACTGAGTTTTACTAATTATTTTGATTGAGTTTAGGAGCTTGTAGAAATCTTAAAAAAATCTCAAGGAACAGAAACATTGGAACCCAGATTTTCATTGAATTTTGTTTTCTTCTGTGTGTGTTATATAATGTAATTGTAGCTTTTGAAGGATCCTAATGTGTTAAATGTTGAGTCTCTGAACACCACGTTTATCATATAATAAACAGTAAAATAATGTGTTCTTTTAATTAATTTAACAAAGAAAAATTATGTTAAAATGATCTTTTTTTGTAAAATGATCTTAAACTGTGGCAATGTAGATATTTTTGTTAAATCTAACAATAATTGACTAATGAATGAAGCTAGAAGATTTCTATTTTTGATATTTTTCCATCTAATTGGGTATAGCACAGTTTTAGCATCTGAGATTTTATTTTTTCCTATTCTTCAATATTGTTTATTAAATTAAATGAATGTACAGGAGACTATAAATGCCCAATACTTCTATATCTATATATATACTTATATATCTATCTAAAACTAAAAAGCTAAGATGCCTTGAAATATAATCATCTTTCTGTGGATTTTCTCATAACTTTACAAGAAATTCTATTTCTTGTGTCAACCTGAGAACAGATGCTCTTCATTTTTTATTTTAATTAATTATTTAACTTTAGAACACAAGATTTTTTTTAAGTTTCTATTTATTTATTCATGAGAGACACACACACTCACACACAGAGGCAGAGACAGAGGCAGAGGAAGAAGCAGGCTCCATGCAGGGAGCCTGATGTGGGACTCAATCCTGGGACTCCAGGATCATGCCCTGAGCCAAAGGCAGATGCTCAACTGCTGAGCCACCAGGGATCCCAGGAACACAAGATTTATTTAAATATGCATTTAAAAAAAATACAACTTGATCCAATTACTCCTGGGCCTAAGGTCTTCCAAATAGGGTGAGTTTTTTTTTTTTTTATTTGAGGTGTAGTTGATACACAATGTTAAATTAAGATTAACATTAATTAACATAAACATAACATTAATTTAAATTAACTTAATTTTAATTTAAATTAACATAAACATTAACATTAATTTTAGATGTATGACATAACTTTAGTGATTCATCTTCTCTCTAAGTGTATCATTTGTCACTGTAGTATAGCTACTGTATGCCATAGTACAGTGCAATACGATTGACTATCCCTCTGACTGTCCCTGTGACATACTCATTCCATAACTATAAGCCTGTATCCCTCACTCTCTTTCATGCATCTTGCCCATCCCTCTAGCCCTTCCCCTCTGGAAACCATCCATTTATTCTCTATATTTATGGATCTGTTTCTGCTTTTTGTTTGTTTATTCATTTTTTTTATTTTTTAGGTTCCACATGTAATTGAAGTCATATGGCATTTGTCTTTCTCTGTTTGACTTATTATTGTCACAAACACCAAAATCTCACCTTTTTAATGGTTGAGTAATAATCCATTGTGTATATATGCCACACCTTTATCCATTCACCTATCTTCCATATCTTGCTATTGTAAATAATGTTGCAGTAAACATAGAGCGCATATATCTTTCAAAGTATAGTGCTTTTGTTTCTTTGGGTAAATACATAGTAGTGGAATTACTGGATCATATAGTATTTCTATTTTTACTCTTGTGAGGAACTTTCATATTATTTTGCACAGTGGCTGCACTAGTGTTAATTCTTAACAGGACATGCTTCCTTTTTCTCCACGTCCTTACCAATACTTGTTATTTCTCGTCTTTTTGAACCTACCCATTGTATAGGTGGGTACCTTATACAGGTATAAGGTGATGTCTCATTGTAGTTTTGATTTGCATTTCTTTGATGATTAGTGATATTGACATCTTTTTTCATGTGCTTGCTGGCTATCTGTATGTCTTCTTTGGAGAAATGTCTGTTCATATCTTCTGCCCATTTTTTAAATTGGATTGTTTTTTGCATGTTGAGTTGTATAAGTTTTTTAATATATATTTTACATATTAACCCTTTATTGGACATATCATTTGGAAGTATATTCTAATTGCTTCTCAGCCTTTTGGCTAAGATCAAGTGTGGAAATATATTCTAACATTCAGTAGGTTGCCTTTTTATTTTGTTGATTGTTTCCTTTGCTGTGAAGAAGCTTTTTATTTTGGTATAGTCCCAATAGTCTATGTTTGCTTTTGTTTCCCATGCCTCAGGAGACATAGCTAGAAAAACATTGCTAATTCCAAGGTCAAAGGAATTACTGCCTCCATTGTTTTATAGGAATTTTATGATTTCAGGTCTTACGTTTAGGTTTTAATCCATTTTGGATTTATTTTTGCATATGGTTTGAGAGGCTATCTTTCCCCCATTGTATATTCTTCCCTTCTTTGTTGTAGGTTAATTGGCCATATAAGCATGAGTTTATTTTTGGGCTCTCTATTCTGTTCCATTGACTCATGCATCACTTTTTGTCCAGTACCATAGTGTTTTGATTACTACAGCTTTGTAGTACGTCTTAAAATCTGGGATTGTGATACCTCCAGTGTGCTTTTCTTTTTCAAGACCACTTTGGCTACTTGAAGCTTTTTATAGTTCCATACACATTTATTTATTATTTCTTCTAATTCTGTGAAAAATGCTATTTGTATTTTGAATGTCTGAGATGTTATTAAGAAAGCTGTACGGGGATCCCTGGGTGGCGCAGCGGTTTGGCGCCTGCCTTTGGCCCAGGGCGCGATCCTGGAGACCCGGGATCGAATCCCACGTCGGGCTCCCGGTGCATGGAGCCTGCTTCTCCCTCTGCCTGTGTCTCTGCCTCTCTCTCTCTCTCTCTCTCTCTCTGTATGACTATCATAAAAAAAAAAAAAAAATTAAAAAAAAAAAAAAGAAAAGAAAGCTGTATGAATTAAGCCTTGGCAAAGTGTTATATCAAATACTAGTACTTTTTTTTCTTGCAACTCTTTTCGTAGAAATGCATATGTATATATGTAAAAAAGTACATATGCATAAAAAGATACAATGTATTTATCTTTTGCTTTATTTCCTAACTTCTAAAATAGCCTGATAGTCTAAAAAAGAGATTATAGATGTTGGTATAATTTTGTCAAAACTATTTTGATTTGAACTGTGATTTTGTGTATTTTGCTATTGGTCTTTGAGTTCTTTTCAAATTGGGGCTCTGAGCTCAGATTAGTGTACTTTGGATATAATTTATAAATTATAGTTGAAGTATAAATGTTTATCAGTAAATGTAAATTATTGAGTAATATTTATTTAGCATATTTTTAAATATACACATATCTTTAATGATATCCACATGTTTCTAACTGCTGTTATCTTTGATAAAACTGTATGTTTTAAGCTAAAAAGTATGTGTTTGTCTATTCATTTATATGAAGTTGTTCATTGCAAGTTATTGATCTCATGAATTATAGCATTTATATTATTATTTGATAAATACTTAAAATATTCAATTGATTTCATGAGTCAGGTATCATCTTGCATAGTGATGTAAAATAAAAAGTTAATTAGAAACAGGAAATGGGCAGTCCAGGTGGCTCAGCGGTTTAGTGCCACCTTCAGCCCAGGCTGTGTGTTGGCAACCCGAGATCGAGTCCCACGTCAGGCTCCCTGCATGGAACCTGCTTCTCCCTCTGCCTGTGTCTCTGCCTCTCTCTCTCTCCCTCTGTCTCTCATGAATAAATAAATTCAATTTATTTACTTTTTTAAATAATTTATTCATGAGAAACAAAATTAAAAAAAGAAACATAGGAAATTTTAAAATGTTTCAATGTAATGCTTTAAGGATAGTGTATATTATGTTATCAACAGTAACCTTTATGAGATATCTAGAGGCTACATGGTACTATGTGGCATCTCAGATCTGGAGTTGTTTGTATATTTTTGCTTGATTTGCCCTTCTAAATTTCTCTTCCATGTTCTTTTCTGCTTTTGCTTAATTTATGAGACCCCTTTTATTTCACTGAAGTTATTTATTTGGTCTTTCAAACTATTTTGATTCCATAGAGTCTATTAAGGTATGTAAAATGTATGGAAAAAGATGATAACTAGAAACTACATAAAATATCTAATTTAGAAGAATATTGAATTTGAAACTGATTCAATTTCACCAACTTTTTGACTACAAAAACAAGAATTAATTGTAAATTAATTTTTATTAGTAGAAATGTATGTATAAGAATTGTTACATATTTATTTTTATTTAATATAATAATTAGATATTGCAGTAAGAAGCACATTATATATAATAGACCAACTTCAAAGGATCTGACTTATCTTTATAAACATGCACTTATTAAAGAATCATTCATATTTATATTATAGTGATAAGGAATTATAAACTCTAATAAAATATAAATTGAATATATAAACAGTTCCCTCTTCCCCCAAATAGTCATAATTCAAATTTTTCTCCAAAGGTAATTGTAAATCTAACTTATGTTGGAGGTAATGCCACCATGAAATAAATCTGTCGCTGTCACAGTAGGGCAAGGGATAGTCAAGAAAAACATCTTTCCCTGACAGTTCATTTTCTTTCCATGACACAATTTACAAAAGGTTTCCACAGGTCAGCTTATGGGAACATAAGGGCAGTTTCATTTGAACATAGCATTTTCTCACAACAAAACTATCTGGCAGTGTTTGAAAACCCCTTGCTAGTTGGAACGATCTAAGATACAGAGATCAAATTTTTAAGCTAAACCAGAAAACAGTGTCAGGAGTTCAGCACAACACTGATAAACAGTCATCTCCTGATGCCACATGTCACAGCTGATGGAGTCCTGCAGATCCATTTCTTTCACCATCCGCCTGACACTCTGCTTTATATAGCAGTATTTTAGGGCATAGTGAAGGGCTTGGATGTTGAACAGTTTTTCCCACTGAGCATCTGTCCTTGAGACTCTCATGCATGTGTTATTTACTTTGTTGTGTAGCATATCTTCAGGCATGCAAAGAGGCATGGTGCATGGAATCAGAGTCAATAAATTGCTGTGATTTCATGAGTCTGTATCCAACCATACTATCCAGCATATGTGAAACTAAGCAGCTCAAATTTCCAAAAGAAATACAAATAGAAGTTTTCACCAAGAGGTACGTACTATACAGGAACATACTATCTTATGATAAAACTGAAGAGGAAGAAATCAAAATAATATTCATGAAATTCAGTAGGTACTTTAAAAATAATAAAACCCTACATCTACATATACTCAAATATGCTGTTCCTTTTCTCAGACTGTCAGTGTTTTTCTCATTCCAGTTCCTTTCATGTTGTCTTCCTTTTTCACTGTTTTCCTTCTTTTGCCTTGTCAATTTAGAGGAATACTAGATTCAGTATGTTTTCATTAAAGAAATTGAAAGCATCTGAAAGTATTCAGAGAGGCAGGCAGTGCGTTAAATGATTCCTAGAGCACTTTAACTTGCGGAAACAAAGAGAAGCATTCCTGTGTAATATAATCATTTGAGAAATTAAATATTAATAGTAAGCATTTGGAAATAGTACTATTAATTTACCTTCAATAACTTAATTTTCCCACTTCTATTCTGGATTTTACATTTAATGATTCCAGAGTACTGAAGATTTTTATTTTTTATATCTTTATTTTATTTTTCATATTTTTTAGTTACTTTTGCGAGTGTCAAGCCTCTACAGTACGCAGTAGCAAATATTATCGTGGAAGTAAACAATACACATAGTATTAGCACAAAATGATCTTTAAGTGTAAAATAGTCGAAACAAATAAATGCCTAGTTATTTAATTACGTGATACAAAACAATTGATTTAAAAAGTGAAAACATCTAAAGAACACAAAAAATAGAGATATTTACAAATATAGGAAGATTACCGACTTTTTAGCTTGTTTTTTAAATTTTGTTTATTTTTATTTATTCATGAGAGACACAGAGAAAGAGAGAGAGGCAGAGACATGGGCAGAGGGAGAAGTAGGCTCCCTGCAGGGAGCCTGATGTGGGACTCGATACAGGACCCAGGGATCACGCTGTGAGCCTAAGGCAGAGGCTCAACCACTGAGCCATCCAGGCATCCCTTTCAGTTTATTTTTAAATCTAGATTTTTTGTATGTTGCCAGAGGTACAGAACACAAAATTTATTTTCTTCAGTTATTTTTATTTGAATTCATGTCATGAGAATTTAGTAGAAAATATGGCTCTCTATTCCTGAAATACACAGAAGCCAACTTCAATAATTTTTTAATATAGACATTTAAGTTTGTTCTTTTAATATGAATATATTAGGAATGCCACATGGATTTGAACTTTATCAAACAGAAAAGATTTCAGTGTGATTACAGTTAGTGAAAATAATTTTTTAAATTATTTTAAATTTTTTAAATTTTTAAAAGATTTATTTATTTATTTATTCATGGTGGAGAGAGAGAGAGGCAAAGACACAGGCAGAGGGAGAAGCAGGTTCCATGCCGGGAGCCCGATGAGGGACTCCAGGATCGCGCCCTGGGCCAAAGGCAGGCGTTAAACACCTGAGCCACCCAGGGATCCCCGAAAATAATTTCTTGTTAGCAAGGTGTACTAGCAGAATGGGAAATGGCTATTAAAATATACATTTTAATTGGAATTACATATCTCCAAGAGAAGATCATGGTATCAGCAAGGTGGCACAGTAGAGATTGCAGCCTTCATCTCCTCACAAAAAAAACAATTAGATACCTATTCATGACTGAAAATAGCTCTGGAAGCTCAGGAGTCCAGTTAAGAAGCTACAGCAACACAATGGAGGAAATAAAACAAAACAAAACCCTAAGAATAACTACACAGAAAGTGTAGGAAGCACAATTTCATTTTGCCTGCATCATCCATCCCCTATGCTGATACAGTTCAACACCAGAAGTTTCCCTGACAGGGGAAGAGGAGAACAGAATGAATGACCAGCATCCCTAGTATTATAGGGTATTGCCTGAAGAATGTGCTTTGATTTTTATCCCATGCAGGTTGCTGGGGAAATTGGTATAGTGGAGATGTCTGGAGATTCCTAGGAACAAAGAAGGATGGGGACTATCAGTGTCAGCCATGTGTTAGGTGTAACATGATTCCCAGTGGCCTGCTCTGCAGAGAACCCAAGTAGCCTTTGCTGTTGGGGACCTCACGGCCCTTGTGGCTGCCATGGACATCCAATAGCTTTCACCACTGAGGACCCTGCTGTGTTCATTACCGTGGATCACAGCAACTTTTTCTATGAGAATCCCAGTAGCTTTTGCTAGTGAGTCTCTGCTAATGCCAGTGAACAGCCATTTCAGCCACCATGGATCTTCTGCAGTTGCACCAGTGAAAGTCCTACTTTTTTTCCCCTTTTGCCTTTGCAGACTACAGCTACCTAAGATACCACCTATCTGGAGCCAGTCCACCTAATGCCACTACAGGTGCCTTGGCCCCAGAAAACAGTGTGGGCAGCATGTGTGCACTCACGGTTTACTTCAGCCCCTGCCACCAGCCCTGGCTCCTCCTGCTGTGTGTATGCCCATGACTAACTGGTGCAGCCATGTGTGCACACACACTTGGCCCCAGTACTTGCTGTTAGTCCTCATCACTGTACACATGCTCACAGCTATCCTTAGTAGTCATGCACATTTATGCCATTAGTTATAAACACCTGTTGCCTACCTAAGTGTACCCTCCAATGGACCTGGTGGTGTTGCTGAGGACACCCAGCTATCTTGTATACCACATTACTTTTGCTACCAAGGACCACAGAGTTGCTGACATTGCAGACCATAGCAGTCAGGGCCATCAAGTCACTGTGATCTCAAGACCCATAGCTGCCACATACCCCACATTTAGAAACCTGTATGCCATCAGCCATGGCACCATAGAATGCTTCTGTATAATCCCCTGGTCAGTGCCTCTGTACCCCCTTCCCTCAAGTGACGGTCTTTCCTTACTGAAGCTAGTACATAAAGTCTTGAATATGTGATTTCTTCTTCAAATGTGCAGGTACCACTGCAAGAAATAAGGAATACAATAAATCAGGAGTTAAGATACTACCAAAAATACAATAAACTTTCAGTAACTGATGCCAAATAAATGGAGATCCATGAGTTGCCTGACAAAGATTTCAAAATGATTGTTCTAAAGAAGCTTACCAAACTATAAGGGAACACAGATAATTTAATAAAATCAGGAAATAATATAACAACAAAATGAGAAGTTCAACAATGAGAAAACATTAAAAAAATCAAAATGTGGAGCTGAAGAATACAAAATATGAACTAAATAATGCAATAGAGAGCTTCAGCAGCAAACTTGATCAAGCAGAATCAGTAAGCTTAAACATAGGCCATTTGAAATTATCCAGTCAATGAGAAAAAGAAAAAAAGAATGAAAAAGAGTGATGAATGCCTACATGATTAATAAGATTAATAGGATTAATTGGTTCAAAGGAACCAATACATATATTATGGACGTCCTAGAAAAAGAAGAGAGAGAGAAAGGACAGGAAGCTTATTTTAATAATCAGGGGTGCCTGGGGGCTCAGTCATATAAGTTGCCTTTGGCTTAAATCATCATCCTGGGTACCCTGAGGTTGAGCCCCATGTCAGACTCCTTGCTCAGTGGGGAGTCTAATTCACCCTCCTTCCACCCCCATGCTCATTCTCTCTCAAATAACATAAAATCTTTAAAAAAAAAAAAAAAAACAATGACTCAAAGTTTCACTAATCTGGGGAAAGAAATGGATATCCAGACTCAGGAATCTCAGATAGGTTGAACATAAAGATATGGACATCAAGACACACAATATAATTAAAGTATCAAAAGTCAAAGAGAATTTTGAAAGCAGCAATAGAAAAGCAACTTGTTACATACAAAGAAAGCCTCTTTATAAGGCTGTTTATGGATTTCTCAATATAAGCTTTGCAGGTCAGGAGAGAGTGGTATGGTATATTTAAAATACTGAAACAAAAACATTGTCAACTAAAGAATATTCTGCAAAGCTAACCTTTAAAAATGAAGGGAAATATAAAGTATTTCCCAGAATAAAAACTGAGGAACCCTGTCACCATTAAACTTGCCTTACTTACAATAAATTGTTAAAGAACTTCTTTAAATGAAATGAAAGACACATTAAGTGTCTATGTGTGTAAGCATATGAAAGTATAAATCTCACTGGTAAAGGTAAATATATAGTTAAATTCAGAATAATTTAATATTGTAATGTGGTTTGCAAATCAGCTGTATCTGATACAAAAGCTAAATGAAAAAATTTAAGAATACTAAAATAATAAAAGTTTGGTAACAGATGCATATATACAAAGAAGTAAACTCTGACTTCAAGAACACACATGAAAGTGGTGGGGGGGGCATGGTAAAAGTAGAGAGTTTTTCTATGCAATTAAACTTAAGTTGTTATCAAATTAAAATAGATAGTTATAAATTTATAAGAAAACGTATACAAGTCTCAAATAATCATAAAAGAAAGAACCATAATAGACACACAAAAGATAAGGAGAAGGGAACCAAAGCAAACTTAAAAAATCATCAAATAAAATAAAAGAGCAAAGAGTAATAAAATAAATGCAAACCAGACAAAATCAATTAAAAATGGCAATAGTAAATCCTCATTTATCAACAATCACTTCAGATGGATTAAACTTCCCAATCAAAAGGCATTGAGTAGCTGAGTGGGTAATAACAACGAGTTCCAATGAAACACTGTCCACAAGAAACTCTACACAGAGACTGAAAATGAGGGGATAAAACAAAGGTATTCATTCAAATAACTAAAACAGAGCAGCGTCGGCTATACTTATATAACATGAAATAGACTTTAAGTCAAAACTATCCCAAGAATCAAAAGTCATTTTGTAAAGATAGTTAATTCAGTAGGAGGAAATAATAGTTTAAAAAAATGCACCAAAAGTTAGGTCACATAAATATATAAACAAATATTTGCTCAGTTCATGTCTCTGTGTCACATTTTGGTAATTCTCACAGTATTTCAAACTTTTCCATTATTATTTATTGTTGTCATCTATGATCAATGATCTTTGATGTTACTATTTTAATTTTGAGGGGCTTCATATACCATGCCTTTATGGGACAGTGAACTTAATTGATAAATGTATGTGCCTCACTGCCCCACCAACCAGCTGTTTCCCTGTGTTTCTCCCTCTTCTCAGGCCTCTCCATTCCCTAAAGCACAAAAAATTTGAAATTAAATCAATTATTAAACCTATAATGGGCTCAAGTGAAACAAAGTGTTCAAGTTGCACATCTTTCACTGTTGAGACCTACTGGTCAGAAAAAAGATTCCTTTCAGAATATTATTACTCATTGACAATGCACCTGGCCAGGTGCTCTAATGGAGGTGGAAAATGAGTTTGTTGTTTTTACACCTGCTAACACAACATCCATTCTGCACCTCATGAATCAAAGAATAATTTTGACTTTCAAGTCTTGCTATTTAATAAAGACACTTTTAAGGGTATTGCTGCTGACAGCAATTCTTCTGATGGAGCAGCTGTAAATTGAAAAACTTCTGGAAAGGATTCACCATTCTAGATGCCATTAAGAACATTTGTGAATCATGGGAAGAGGTCAAAATATTAACATTAACAAGAATTTGGAAGGAGTTGATTCCAGCCTCCATAAATGACTTTGAGGATTTCAAGACTTAGTGAAAGTGCAGATATGGTAGAAATAGCAAGAGAACTGTAATTAGAAGTGGAACCCCAAAATGTGATTACTGATTACTGCAGATTAGATAACACTAACAGATTAGAACTTGCTCTTATGGATGAACAAAGAAAAGTGAGGGGGATGAGTGGCTCAGTTGGTTAAGCATCTGACTCTTGATTTCAGTTCAGGTCATGATCTCAAGGTCATGAAATTGAGCCCTGTCTTGGGCTCTGTGTGGGCATGGAGACTGCTTAAGATTTTCTTTCTCTCCTTCTGTGCCCCACTCATGTGCAAAATCTCTCTTTAAAAAATTAAAATTAAAAAAATAAAAATAATAAAAAAGATTTCTTGAGATGGCATCTATTCCTGATAAAGATGCTGTGAAGATTGTTAAAATGACAGCAAATGATTTAGAATGTTACATAACTTTACCTGATAAAGCAGTAGCAAGATTTGAGAGAGTTGACTCTAATTTTGAAAAAAAGAGTTTGTGGGTAAAATATTATCAACCGCAGTGCATATTCATGAAAGGACATCGATTGATGCAGCAAACTTCATTATTATTTTGTGAAATTGCTGCAACTTCCCTAACCTTAGCAACCTCTACCCTGATTAGTTAACAGCCATCAATATTGTGGCAAGACCCTCCACTGCAAAATGATTGTGACTCACAGAAAACTCAGATGATGGTTAGTATATTTTTAGCCAATAAAGTTTTTTTGACTAAGATATATGCATTGTGTTTTAGACATAATGCTGTTGCACACTTAATAGACTATAGTATTGTGTAAACATAACTTTTATGTGTTTTGGGAAACCAAAAAAGATTATTTGACTTGTTTTATTGTGGCAATCTGGAACCAAATTCTAAGTTTCTCCAAGGTATGCCTCTGTTACAAAGCTATTGTAATCAAAACATGGTAGCAGCATAAAAGCAAACATACAGACCAGTAGAATAGAGAACACAGAATAAACCCACACATTTAAAGTCAACTGGTCTGTAACACATAATACAAATGATAGTTTTTTTGATAAGATATATTGGAAAAGATGGCTATCTAAGTGCAAAAGGAATGAAATTGGATCCCTATCTTACACCATGTATAAAAACCAACTCAAAATAGATTGAGACTCACATATAAACTTTATAAAACATAGGGGAAAACCTTCTTGACATTGATCTTGCTCTTGATATTTTGGTTAGGACACCAAAAGCATGGGCAACAAAAGCAAAATAGGCAACTGGGATACATCAATCTAAAACTTTTTCACAGCAAAGAAAATAATTGATAAAATTAAAAGATAACCTTTGGAATGGGAAAAATATTTTCAAACCATACATCTCATAAGGAGTTAATATTGAAATTATATGTCATGAAACCAAAGTGATATATCACTTCAAAACTGAGTACTATCAAAAGAAAACAAAAAATGAGAAGATTGGTGAAGATGTGAAAAAAGAGGAACCTTTATACATTATTGGTTGCAAAGTAAATTAGTACTGCTGTTATGGGAAATAGTATGGAGCTTCCTAAAAAAATTTAGCACAGAGCTATCATATGATCCAGGAATCCCACTTCTGGAATTAACCAAAGGAACTGAAAACAGAATTGTAAAGGAACATGTGCACTTTGTGTTAACTGCAGTGTTATTCATAATAGCCAGGTGTGGAAACAACCTACATGTCCTTTGATGGATGAAAAGCAAGAGATGCTATTATACTTGCAAAGGAATATTATTCAGCATTACAAAAGAAGGAAACCCTTCCATTTGTGACAACATGGATGAACTGGGCGGGCATTATACTAAGTGAAATAAGCCAGACACAGAAAGATAACACTACATGATCTCACTTAAATATGGAATCTAAAAAAAATTGAACTCAGGACGCCTGGGTGGCTCAGCGATTGAGTGTCTGCCTCTGGCTCAGGTCCTGATCCCAGGTCTGGGTATCGAATCCCACATTGGGTTCCCTTCGAGGAGCCTGCTTCTTCCTCTGCCTATGTCTCTGCTTCTCTCTCTCTCTCTGTCTCTCATGAATAAATAAATAAAATCTTTAAGAAAAATTGAACTCATAGAAGCAGGGTGTAGAATGGTGGCTAACAGAGGCTTGGGGGAGGTGGGAAAAAACAAAAGTTTAATTATTTGGGATTAATAATTTTTTTGAGATCTAGTGTACAACACATGATAATAGTTAACAATATTGTTACTGTATGATTGACATTTGCTAAGAGAATATATTTTAAATCTTTTTTAACACACACACTCAAATGGTAACTATGTGGACATGATAGATATTATTTATCCAATTACCTGATTATAGTGATTATTTCACAATGTATATGTATATTAAAACATCAAATTATACCTTAGATATACATATTTTTTACAATAATACACCTTAAATATATGTAATTTTTGTATGTCAATGATATCTTAATAAAGCTATCAAAAACCCATAGCCAGGGCAGCCCCGGTGGCTCAGTGGTTTATCGCCACCTTCAGCCCAGGGCCTGATCCTGGAGACCTGGGATTGAGTCCCACATCGGGCTCCCTGCATGGAGCCTGCTTCTCCCTCTGCCTGGGTCTCTGCCTCTCTCTCTCTGTGTCTATCATGAATAAATCAATAAAATCTTAAAAAAAAACCCATAGCCCATAAAAATGTACACTCACTATATAAAACTATTTTAGAATTAATATATAATTTGAATATTGTTTATATAACAGACATTCTCATCGAAGTTATTTGTGTTCATAATGTTTATTTGGGTCATTGATATCCAGATAATTTGTGAGATGTTTAGAGATATTTAGAATTCAATTTATTTTGTGCTGAATTGCATCTAGGTATACAAAATAAAAAGACTTGTTCAAGAAATATAATTAATTAAGCATTAAAGCACTAGCTAAATAGCTATTAAAATGAATGTACGGATGCATCCTAAAGGGGGGTGCAGATGTACATCAGGTAGGCTGAAATAGGGAAGAATTCATGCTGCAAATAGATCTTGAACTAATATATTGTGGTTAAAAGAGAAATTAGTGTGTTTCTTCAGAAAACACAGAGAAGGTTAATGTACTGGAGTAAAGCACAAATTACTATTAAAAAAGCAGGTTAGTTAAGGTAAATGGAGTTAGGCTTTGAAACCTTTTTTAATTATTAAAAGTTACAAGCATTTATGAAAGGAAGATGAAGAAATTAATTACCAGCATAGGGCCGATCTTGATCTCCCACCCATAACCCCCGGTTTATGTTAAAGCAAACATGAGACATCATGTAACTTCATGTATAAATAATTCAGTATGTTTCTCTAAGAGATAACTATCCTTTATCCTTTTTAAAAGCCATAGTACTCTTATCACACCTAAAAATAATAGCAATTCCTTCATAATATAAAATATCCAATCAGTGCTATGAAAAACAGTAATACAGAAATGGGATTCCAAGTTTATCCTGTAGGCATTGAAGAATCACAGGCATTTTTATTATGCTGGGGAAGAACGCTATGAGAGAGTATTTCCAGATGGGAGTCAGGAGAAGTGACAGGACAAAAATAACTGGAAACATATGGAGTTTCAAGAAATGGTTGTAATAATTCTTTGATTACATTCTGTCTAATAGAGACAGAATATTCTCCATACAGAGCAGAAAATGAAATTGTGGATATTCACAAACGTAAAGTGTTAGCTGAGCATTTATTATATATCAAGCACAATTTTCTGTGGTGGGTTAAGTTTATGTATTATGGAATGAGACAGATTGACCCTTGTTCTTTTATATACTACATTCTAGAGGTGGAAGATAGGTAACTAAACAAATAAAAAACCAAATATTTGAAATAATAAAAAGTGCCACAAATAAAATTAAATAGAAGTTAATTATAAAATGAAATGATAAATTTTTTTTAAGAGAAAATGCCTTTATATTTCCCCCCACCCACAAATTAGGTCAGAGGCCAAAAACACAGGCCCCAGAGACCAAGTATGTAGCACCAAGACTCCTGTTGAGTTTATCAGATACCTTGTCTTCCAACTCAGTCCTCTGACCTATCTGATTATTTTTGACAAGTGCAATCCTTTCAACAGAACCATTCAGAACACTTCGTTTACACAAAAGCTCTTCAGAAAGGATCTCTCTTAACTGCTCCAAGGATCTCTCTGCTGGTAACAGCTCTTCTGTAGTTGTAGAAGGATAGTTGAACCGCCTCCAGGCTAACCTGTTCCAGCAGCCAATCCTCCAGGGAGCCCAGTGCATCCACGATCCAGGAGCATCCACTGAACTCTGAAACTTGAGTAGTAAGAAGATGCCAGCCTTGGAAGATCTAAAGACCTTCCCATGGCAAGTGTTATGGACTTGTCTAGAGAGAAGAACAAATAGAAAATCAATGAAACAGAAATGATCTTGATCTGTCCAATGAAGTATGTGATGGCTGAGGGAAGAGTGGCAGGGCAAGATGATATAGGGCTTTGAAGATAATCTGGATTTTTTTTTTAGCATGCGATGGGATGATACTGAAGGATTTGAGCATGTAAATAATTTGAACTACTTTTTAATGTAGTCATTGTGGTGAGAAGAACTGAATGAGACTGAAGTCTGGGATATCAGCAATAAACCTTTATCCTTCTTCAGGATTATTTATACTTAAAACAGTGAAACTAAAGCAGCCAGGATCAATCTGTTCATTTTAGCAATTTTTGATTATAGTATTTCTATTAATGAATCTGCAATGACAATGACTGAAAAGGTAAATGACTAGAACTACACTTCATTCCTGAGTATGCTTTTCTGCAAATTGAAAGTATATGTACACAAAAGAAAAAAAATTATGATGTGTTGACATTTACATTATGATGTGTTGACGTTAGGTTTGCATTATGAAATCTGATTATATCACAATAAAAATGAAACAATAACTAAGGAATAGCTAAAATATTCCCTCAGATCAGGAAATAAAACAAACAGCACTACAAATAACATTTTCATATGCTTTGAATGGAATGTCAATAAAATATTACATATAAAACCTGTGAACATGTAAAGCAGGCCTTAGTGGAACATTTAGCTTAAAAAATTCCTTTTTTAAGAAATAGGAGAAAATAGAATGATTAAAAAACTTAAAACTTTTGAACGCCAAAGACAGCAATATAACTTGAAATTTCAAAAGAGAAATTACTATCAAAAGAGCAAAAATAAGACTGACAGAAATAGTAGAAACCAGAAAAATCAGGAGATTGTATTTCTATAACAATGAAAGAAATTATTGTCAACTTGGTCATTGAAAAATATCCTGCAAAGATGAATATGAAATAAAGAGTTCTTACCTATGCTATGGGAGCACTGGGGATTCCTGCTTCTCCGGCACAGTTTGGGACTTTTGTTCTCTGTGTTTAAGCAGTGATCATACTCTGATTGCATGCTTGCACCACCGAGGAAGGGTTTTTCTGATTCCTTGCCTCCTATTTTCATATGTATACCTGGGAGAGATCCATGGAAAGCTGAATGTGAGTGTGACTTCAGTCTGGGTCTGGGATATCCTGGGGTTCTAACATTGTCATATACCTAGACTCAAGAGATAAATTAAAATTTCAGCTTATTTTTCCTTACCCATTTGTATGGTAGCTACAGTTCTTATACTTTGCCACAGAAGAGACAATCTGTACTTTGTCTTTTCTCAAAGGGACTTCACCTCTGTGGAATTCATCCTTTTTGGCTTCTGTGTGTTTATCTCTCTCATGAAATCTAGAAAACTTATTTTGCAGTTGATCTGGATTTTTAGAGTGGGACTCATGCTCTTCCAATTTTCTTTAAAGATATTTTTAAACACACAGAAAATACAAAGATTCTTCATTATTAGACCTACAGTAAGGAAGATAATAGAATATGTTCCTTCAAATAGAAGGCAAATAATCCTAGATGTGATCTCAGATATTAAGAAGTAATGGTAACCAATAGTAAAGGCGAATATGTAGATAAATCTAAACAAATTTTGACTTCTCTAAAAACAGTAATGGCTTACAGGCTTAAAACATTTTTATAGATAAAATACATTACAACAAAGGTACATAAGTTGGGAAGAGGTGGACAGTAATAGACTTAAAGTATTCTAAAATCCTTGCATTTTCCTGGAGGAAATAAAGTACTAATTTAAATAGTCATGGATATTCATCTCTAAGTGCATGCCTGGGTACGTATTATAATCTCTAGAGTAATTGTAGAAGAAGTAAGAGATTAATAATAGAGTAATTCAATACAAAATAAACATTCAACTCAAAATATGAAATGACAGTAAAGCAAACACAAGGTAGCAATTACAAACAGAAGTAAAATGGAAGACCGAATTCAATATTTAACAATAAGATGAGTATTTCATAATGATTAGAGGCTAACATCAGAAAAATGTATACCTTCAAAATACATATGCATGTTATAGCATATTCTTAAAATGTACAAAAATAAGTGGATTTGAGGGGTATTTGGGTAGCACAGTCAGTTAAGCATCCAACTCTTAGTTTCAGCTTATGTCATGATCCCGGGGTGGTGAGATTGAGTCCAGAGTTGGCTCTGCATTCAGCGTGGAGTCCATTTGGGATTTTCTCACCATGCCCCTCTCTCATTCTCTCACTCTAAAGTAATAAATATTTTAAAAAACAGTAAAGTAAATAAATAAATCTTTTTAAAAAAGTGGATTTGAATTTTAAAAAGATGTTGCCACACATTTAGTGGGAAATTTTAATACACCTCTGGAAATTGATAAAGAAAAAAATTATCAAGAATATAGAAGATTGAGCAAGCAGAGAGATAAAGAGCAAAATACATTATTTTTTCATTCATTTATATTTTTAAATTTTCATATATTTTTAATTGACATATAATTGACATACAATATATTCAAATGTATAACATAGTGATTTAACACTTATATACATTATGAAATGCTCACCATGGTAAATATAGTTATCATCCGTCACCATACAAATTTATTATAATATTATTGACTGTATTTCCCATTCTATATTTTATATCTCCATGACTTACTTATTTTATGACTGGAAGTTGTCATAATCTCTTAATCTCTTAATCTCTTTCCCTTATTTCACGAACCACCTCTCCACCCCACTTCCCTGTGGTAACCAACCACCTGTTGATTTCCTGAGTCTATGAGTCTGTTTCTGTTTTGTTGGTTAATTTGTTTTGTTTTTTAGATTCTACTTAGAAGTGAAATCATATGATATTTACCTTTTTTGTCTGACTTATTTCACTTAGTATCATGCCCTCTAGGTCCATCCACATTGTCCAAATGGCAAGAGTTTATTCTTTTTTATGAATAAGTAATATCCATTATATATGTATAACATGTATACTACATCTTTATCCATTCATCTATCATTGGACACTGGCTGTTTCCATATCTTGGCTATTGTAAGTAATGCTGCAATAACTAGAGGGATACAGATATCTTTTGAAATTAGTGTTTCTTGTTTTCTTGGGGTACATACCTAGCAGGGGAATTGCTGGATTTTATGGGTTTATATTTTTTAATATTTTGAGGAAGCTCTGTACTGTTTTCTATTATGGCTGCACCAATTTATATTCCCATCAGCAGTGTATGAGGGTTGCCTTTTCTCCACATCCTTGCCCACACTTGTTATTTCTTGTCTTTTTGATACTAGCTGTTCTGACTGATGTGAAGTAATATCTCATTGTGGTTTTGATTTTCATTTCCCTGATGAATAGTAATGTTGAGCATCTTCTCAGTGTTTGTGAGCCATCTGTTTGTCTTTTTTTTTGGAAAAAAGTCTACCATATTCTCTGCCCATATTTAAACTGTATTATTTGTTTTCTTGTTCTTGAGTTGTCTGAGTTCTTTCTATATTTTGGATATTAATCCTTTATTAAACATATCATTTGCAAATATCTACTCCCATTTGGTGGGTTGCCTTTTTGGTTTTGTTGATGATTCCTTTTGTTGTGCAAAAGCTTTTTAGTTGATGTAGTTTCAGTTGCTTATTTTTGTTTTTGTTATCTTTGCCTGAGAAGACAGTTCCCCCACAAAAGAGATATTGCTAACACTGATGTCCAAGAATTTACTGCCAATGTTTCTTTTTTGAGTTTTATGGTTTCAGGTCTTACAGTTATGCATTTAATCTATTTCAAGCTTTTTTTTGAACATGGTATAAGAAAGTGGTCCAGTTTCAGTTGGTTAAACGTTTGCCTTTGGCTCAGGTCATGATCCTAGGGTCCCAGGATCCAGTCCCACATCAGACTTCCTGCTCAGTGGGGAGTAAGCTTCTCCCTCTCTCTCTGCTCCCTCTCATTCATAAATAAATAAATAAATAAATAAATAAATAAATAAATAAATAAATAATCTATTAAAAAGAAAAAGAAAATGGTCCAGTTTTATTTTTTTTCATGCAGGTGTGTGGCTTTTTCAGAACCATTAATTGACGTGACTGTCTTTTTCCCATTGCATATTCTTGCCTCGAAGTGACTATCTTTTTCCCATTGCATATTCTTGCCTCATTTGTTATAGATAAATTGACAATTTAAGCGTGGGTTTATTTCTGGACTTTCTATTCTTTTCCATTGCTCTATGCCTATTTTTATGCCAGTACCATACTCTTTTGATTACTTTAGCTTTGTAGTATATTAAAGTGTACATGAAACATTTGTAAAAATTAATCTTAGGATAGGGAATAAAATATGTGTCAACAAATTTCAAGAGAGTGAAATCATGCAGTGTATGTTCTCTACCACAGTAGAATTAAGCTATAAATAAATAGTTACCAATGCTTACCATATATTTGATAATTAGCTAAAACATTTCTAAATTATCATAGTGTTAAGGATCAGCAGTTATTTTTGGCAGGAGAAGTGGTCTGTTAATTGGGAAAAGTACTTTACTTCTTAATCAGGTTGGTCATTTATCTGTACTCTCATGTGTTATGTACCTTTTGAATATTTGTTATACTTCAAGTGAAAAGTGTGTATAAAATAGTAACATTTGGGATCCCTGGGTGGCGCAGCAGTTTTGCGCCTGCCTTTGGCCCAGGGCGCGATCCTGGAGACCTGGGATCGAATCCCACGTCGGGCTCACGGTGCATAGAGCCTGCTTCTCCCTCTGCCTGTGTCTCTGCCTCTCTCTCTCTCTCTCTCTCTGTGTGACTGTCATAAATAAATAAATAAATAAATAAATAAATAAATAAATAAATAAAATAGTAACATTTAAAGAGACTAAAGGAAAATATTACAGAGTTGATGTGCAGTTATATGTATGGGAGACTGATCTGTGGCAAAAATAGCATCATAAATTATTGAGCAAAGTTGGGCAAAGATGAACTTTGTGATTGTCTTGGGAAAACAGCCTACTAAATAAAGAATACAAAGTTTTAGAAAATTGAACCTATACATCAGAGTATATATAATACAATCCAAATAACTAAAGCTTAAATATGAAAAGTAATACAGTGAAATATGTGTGTGTGTAATATGCATACATGTACACATACAGACAGAATAATGTCTGTACCTATGAGGAGGGAAAAGACTTACTAAGACAAAATGTTCCAAGCATAAATGAAAACTTATGGATGTGACCATGTTAAATGTATGTTGAGGAACATGAATGATGGATTTAGAGAGTACTTAAAATGATTTTGGTTTAATATCTAGAAAGTACAAGAGAACTTCTAATCAACAACAATAAGAAAAAGTAAGAAACTTCAAATAAGTATGTAAATAGATAATTCACAAAGAAGAATATATAAATTGGTTAATTATCACAAAAAACAGGCGATTTTCAATCTTGCTAGTAACCAGATGAAAGAGAAGAGGTTTTGTTTGCCAGTTTAATTATAATTTTGGTTTCAAATTTAAAATATTTTTTATTTATTTGAGAGAGAGGGAGCACAAGCAGGGGATAGGGCAGAGTGAGAGCGAGAAGAAAACTCCTTGCTGAGCAGGGAGCCAGATATGGAGCTCAATCCTGCGATTGATCCTGGAACCTGGGATTACGACCAGAGCTGAGGGCAGAGACTTAACCCATTAAGCAATCCTGGCACCCCAGGTTTCAAGTTTTTATTTAAATTCTAGCTGGTTAACATTTAGTGTAACATTGGTTTTGAAGTAGAATTTAGATTCATTATTTACACGTAGCACCCAGTGCTCATCCCAGGAAGTGCCCTTCTCAATACCTATCACCCATTTAGTCCATCCTCCACCTACCTCCCTTCCAGCAACCCTCAATTTGTCTCTTATATTTAAGTCTCTTATGATTTGCCTTCATCTCTCTTCTTTTCATTCCTTCCCCTATGTTCATCTGTTTTGTCTATTAAATTCCACATGAGTGAAATTTATGGTATTCATCTTTCTCTAACTGACTTATTTCACCTACCATAGTACTCTCTAGCTCCACTCACATTGTTGCAAATGGCAAGATTTCATTCTTTTTGATGGCTGAGTAATATTCCATTATATGTATGTGCACATGTATGTGTATATGTATATGCATGTGTATACATCTTTATCTGTTTATCAGTTGGTAAATATTTAGGCTCTTTCCATAATTTGGCTGTTGTTAATAATGTTGCTATAAACATCAGAGCCCATGTGCCCCTTTGAATCACTATTTTTATCCTTTGGGTAATTACCTAGTAGTGTATGCTGGATCATAGGGTAGTTCTATTTTTGCTTTCTAAAGAACCTCCATTCTATTTTCCAAAGTGACTGCCTCAGTTTGCATTCCTACCAACAGTGCAAAACAGTTTCCCTTTCTCTGTAGCCTTGCCAACACCTGTTGTTTCCTGTGTTGTTAATTTTTGCCATTCTGACAGGTATGAGGTGGTAGCTCATCGTGGTTTTGATTTATATTTCCCTCATGCTGAGTGATGTTGAGCATCTTTTCATGTGTCTGATAATTGTCTGTATGTCTTCTTTGGACAAATGTCTATTCATGTCTTCTGCCCATTTCTTGACTGGATTATTTATTTTTGGGGTGTTGAGTTTGGTAAGTTCTTTACATATTTTGGATACTAACCCCTTACCAGATATGTCATTTGCAAATGACATATCCAGGTTGCCTTTTAGTTTTGTTTATTGTTTCCTTCACTGTGCAAAAGCTTTATATCTTGATGAAGTCCCAGTGGTTCATTTTTGCTTTTGTTCCTCTTGCCTCCCAAGGCAGGTCTAGTAAGAAGTGATTGCAGGTGATGTCAAAGAGGTTATTGCCAGTGTTCTCTAGGATTTGGTTGGTTTCCTGTCTGACATTTAGGTCTTTCAGTTTAAATCCATCAGATTGGCAACTATGAACATGTCAAATAATACCAAATGAATGTGTAGATGTGTGGAAGCAACAGGCCTCATGATCCGCTTACAAGAGTAAAACAATTTAGTCATTCTGTAGAGCAATCGACAAAACAATGAAATTATACATTAATATGGAAATTATAAGCATATCTTCCAGAGAATTATTTGCACAAATCCATAAAGTCAAAAGCATGAAGGATGTCAGTGCAGCTTCTTTGTGGTAGGGAGGAGTTAGTGATAACCCATGTACTTACCATTATAGGAGCACATAGATTAAATACAGTGGGCATATATGTAAAATATTTTGAACCATTAAAAACAATTGAAGTAGAAATATCTATAGAAACTTGGGTTGATGCTAAAAATTGATTTTGAGTAAGAATTTGAAAACCAGTATAGATATAGCAAAATACCACCCTTGTATATTAAAATACATAGCACATACACAGGAAGCCTATCTTTTGTGAGAGTACCTGAATATGCAAGAAAATTAATGAAGCAAATTAAAAGGTATACATGGGAGGGAGAGGTGAAAGATGTGATGAAAAAAATGAAGGAGAAAAGTAATATAAAACAATATAAAAGAAGGCTCTTGGCAGGACTGATCATGATACTGTTCCATGAACAGAATAGTTATGATGAACTCACTAGGGTCAAATAAAACCGTATGTGCAAAAGGAAAAATTGCCATGAGATAGATTGTATGCCACCATTTTATATTGTGGGATGTTAGGCTTTTATTTTCAGATAGTTTCCCCTACGCTAGCTACTTCATTATTTTTCACATAGACGTAAAAGTGAAATTGAGCTGAGTAAAATAGGGTAAATTCTTGTTTGGAGTTTCTTGCCATAATGAATCATTAAAGTCATGTAAAAATTATATCAAAATACGATCTTTAAAATGAGAAACACACTGGCACTGAATACCAGTTAATAAGTTATCATACATTTTATTCCAATTTTTGAATTCTCAGGCCAGTTTCCTAGAAGTACTAAGTACATCACAGGAACTTAACAAGGTATACATCACAGAAGAATTCTCATAATTCTCAAAATTTTCTTCCACAAATTGTTGATTGTTAATCACACTTAAAATGCAGGACCATCCATAAAAGCAAATTTAATATTTACTTTTTCTTAAATGATGTAAATTAAGAAAGTTATGCATATGCTTTTTTAGAAGCAATAGTTTTAGCATCAATATGATAAGGATTCTTTTTTTTCTCTCTCTGAAATTCTCAGGTAAAGATTGGTATTCTCATTCTGTTTGTCTTAGAATGCAAGCTGTGTTAAGTGTAACATTGTGTAAGTGAAATGAAAGATAAAAATGTTCTGAAGTATATAAGCTGCACAAAAGTAACCTCATAGGCACAATTACCATATGTTTTTGAGCTAAGCTAATGAGAGAACTTTGTTCAATTGCACATTGGCTCAATCTGAAAATAATAAAACCATGACTTCCATGAGTTAAAAAACATGCCCCTCTAACCTCCCTTTCTCAACCTCTAGTTTCACTTATTGAAAAACAAGGAAAACAAATAGACATGTGGCCACCCACATGGTTGTGTAAATTGAAAAAAAAAGTGAAAATAACGTGCGACAGAATGCCTGAGGGGTTTGCTTAGTCCTTCACACATGGACTTAATCACTTTGGCAAATTCTCTCTCCCTCCCATCTGAACTTTATAGACCATTTTTCAAATGAAAAGTGCCCTCTCTTCTTTCATGTTTTAAGAACTAGTGGCTGAGGGAAGAGCTTGGAAGTGATTTGGGAAACTGTATCATCAACTAGGAATTTTGCTGCTTTTTACAATTCATTGGAAATGTGCCAATAATGTGGGATGCTGAAAATTTCCGAGGAACTTCTTGGTATGTGTGATGGTGTGTATATGTGTGGGGAGGATGTGTATGTGCATATACACACTCATTATCTACACCTAAGTCTTCTGTAAAGCTGGGAATGTTTAAATTCCACTGGATACATATACCTTTTAAGGGCAAATCAATAGTCCTTTGGACTTTCACTTTTAGAGTTATTTCTCAGGGCTTACTGCTAATGCATATCAGTGATCAGAGCTAATGGCCAAAATCATGTGATTTGATTAACAATGAAGAGTGGCTTAATTCTAAACCTACCTGAAAAAATTTCAGACAAGACCACTTATTATTTAAAAGGGAAAATAATAAGCTCTGTAGTGAAATGGGGATCTTTCCTTTTCTAATAATTTCATGGACAGTTCAAGTTTACATGAGAAATATGAATAACTTTGCAGAGTGACAACTGTAGGTCCATACAGAAAGATTTAAAAAAAAAAAAAAGAAAGAAAGAAAGATTTCATGGATATGTATACACAGAGCTGGTAAAAAAAAAAAAAAAATTGCATCAGGGTGTTCATGTCATTTAGCAAATTTGTGGTCAGCAGGCACCTTGGCCTGATTAAGGTGCTCTTGTGAGTGTTTTGTGGATGAATTGTTTACCTTCGCTGTAATTTCAATCCTTTCTAATTCCCTTGCTTTATGCATGTCTGTTTTGTAAGTTCCGTTCCTCTTGGCATGCTTCCTATCTATGAGCTGATATATGGCAAAGACCCCTCCACCTGTCAAAACACTTTTATATCACCACTTCCCTATATTTGTCAGTCAAGTAATTTTAAAGGTCAGCTAATATTTTCTGTAAAGAACCAGATAGTGTTTTAGGCTTTGCAGGCCAGAAGGTGTCTGTTCCAACTACTTTAGCTGTTGTAGTGTGAAGGCGGCCATAGATATGTGAAAGAATGAGAGTAGTTGTGTTCCAAAAAACTCCTTTCTTTACAAAAATTGAATTTGACCCTTGGACTATAATTTGCTGAACTTTGAGCCATAAGACTAATCAGATGGGAGAGAATCTTCCTCTAATTTGCTGTAAGGCTTAGAGGACTAAATAAAACAGACTTTACATTCGTGTAAACAAACTTTTTTTTTTTTTTTTTTTGCTGCATAGTGGTGAAGAGCATAGGCTTGGTGACAGTTAAACTATAAGCTCTATGGTCTTGCAAAAGTGACATACTTTCAAATCTTTATTTTTCTCATCTATGAAATAGGATAATAACAATATTATACTTCAAAGAGTTATTATGAGATAAAGCAGAAAATGTGTATAAGGGGACAATATAGTTATATTTTAATATAACTTAATCTACATACATGGCTTTGTATAGTATCTGGCAGATAATAAGCCTTGATAATAATTATATATTGTGATGTTTTTATTGTTCTATTTTAGTATTTAAGGCAGTATGTGACATATTAATGATAATATATATTTTTTAGTGAGTGAAATATCACAAATAAATCATTTACTTATTTATTTACTTACTTACTTATTTATTTATATTTTTAAAGGTTTTATTTATTTATTCATGAAAGACACACAGAGAGAGAGGCAGAGACATAGGCAGAGAGAGAAGCAGGCTCCATGCAGGAAGTCCAACGTGGGAATCGATCCCTGAATTACAACCTGAGCCAAAGGCAGACGCTCAACTGCTGAGCCACCCAGGTGTCCCTATCACAAATAAATTTAATGAATATATGTTATATGCTATTGCAAGATACAAGATAAAATGTAAAGCTATTTTATTGTCTAATTTTTTAAGTTTTCTTTCATGGCATGCGTCAACTTCAGAAGCTATATTTTTTAGAGTTGCTAGAAGAATTATGTGCTGAGACTCTGGTAGGAATAACTTAATAATTTCCTGCATAACTCTAACTTATAAAGATAATTTTGCTCTGAAATTTATCTACTCAAAAAATATACCCGTGAATGTAGCTTCAAGTGTTCTTTGGTAATCACAAAACAGAGTTCTCTTTTTTTCCCCCCGAAGATTTTATTTATTTATTTGAGAGAGAGAGTGAGTGGGAGAGCACAGAGGCAGAGACAGAAGGGCTGAAGGAGAAACAGATTCCTGGCTGAGCAGGGAGCCCCACACAGTTTGGTCCCAGGACTGTGGGATCATGACCTGAGCTGAAGGCAGATACTTAACCATCTGAGTCACCCAGGTGCCAAACAAAATAGAATTCTTGAGAACAGTAGAAATAAGGATGTATTTTATTCTTTGTTTGATCATCTTAACATTTTCTATTGTCCCCCAATTGTAAGATTTTTTTTAAACACAGGGTAATGATATACGGAATTAACTGAATACAGTTGACCCATGAACAATGTGAGGGTTGGGGGGGATGTCCCCTTGCATCTCAAAAATTCATGTATAATTCTGAGTCCCCCCTAAAACTTAACTACTACTAGCCTACTGTTGACTGGAAGCCTTATGAATTACATAAACAGTCGATTAACACATATTTTATAGGTTTATGTATTATATACTGTATTCTTACAGTTAAGTAAGCTAGATAAAAGAAAATGTTATTAATAAAATCATAAGAAAGAGAAAATACATGTATACTACTATACTGTATTTATTGGGGAAGAGGAGAAACCCACATGTAAATGAACCTGCACACTTCAAACCATGTTATTCAAGGGTCAGCTCTACATTATATAAGAAAAGATGTCCTGGCTTAAATTTAGAAATTTTTAAAATATTTTATTTATTTATTCATGAGAGACACAGAGAGAGAGAGAGAGAGGCAGAGACACAGGCAGAGGGAGAAGCAGGCTTCCTGCAAGGAGCTCTATGTGGGACTTTATCAGGGATCCTGGAATCATGCTCTGAGCTGAAGGCAGATGCTCAACAGCTGAGCCACCCAGGTGTCCCTAAACTTAGAAATTCTTAAGTTATAGTCTTTAATTTATGATTTCAATATTTCTGATTAAGACTAGTTTCCTTGTATACATTTACTAGAATCACCAGGAAGAATAAAATAAGACAAATATAACACAGGTAACTTTAGAATATGGAGAGCTAAAAGGATTTCTCTCATGTGCTCCCCAGTTATAGTACTTATATTACTGGAATGATGCAAAGACAGAGCTCAGCTACATGAGTTGCTATCACAGTAATTTATAAAATGAATTCACTTGAACATTTCTAAGTTTTTTTCCTTGTTCTTCTGGCAGAGCACTGCTTCAAGTATCTCTTTAGATATTGTGAAATATTATACATTGGTTTTTATTACTAATAATGATAAAACAAATTAAAATAAGAGCAAAAGCAAGGAAGCAAAATAGAAACTATAAGCAGCAAACCAGGATTCCTAAGCTTGAAAGATTCCATGGACTTCATCCTTTCTATTTAGCAGTTTATTACCTTATTATGCAGAAAATTGTTTTAAGTTTATAATGAAAGCTATGAACATCTGATGATGACTTTTCATACATATGCACTTTTTTTTAAAAAAATTATCAATTTTTGGGAGAGTAGGGGGAGGGGCAGAGGGAAAGAATCTTCAAACCAACTCCCCATTGAGCTTGGAGCTTGACTTGGGGCTTGATTTCACAACCCATGAGATCAAGACTGGAGCTGAAACCAACAATTGGATGCCCAACCCAGGTACCCCACATACGCATTCTTATAACAGAGATAAGGTATCTAGTAAGAAGAAGGCATTTGAAATGGCTTTCAGAAGTGAATCACCTAGCTGAACAATATTTATCTAAATTTATAGATCTAAATCTGATCTTCTAAGAAATGCCCCTGTTTCTTCTTCATTGTCTTAGTCCTAGCATAACGGGGACACATAATTTCCCCAGACTCTAAATTCAAATTGATGTTTGCCTCATCAATTCAGTTGGAGATTTTCACATTCCTTGAAGGGAATAAATTAAGAGCAAATATTTTTGTTGCAGTATGAAGCCAAATTGAAATGGTACAAAATATGAATCTAATAAGTATTTATGCTCAAGTTTGATTGACTTAATAATATGCATTTAGTTAAAACTATTTCTTGACTGCTGCTTTAGGAAAAGTGTAATGTACTAAATTCAGCATGTATTTTTAAAATTCTTTCCTTGTGATGTAATTATTTCACTGATAAGCCTTGGTATACAGCTTTGACGATAGTGCCAGACTGAATGCCTGGGATCATTCCACTGGACCATTAGACTGTGGCTAGTGCCACACAGATCCACAGAACCTGAGGACTTGCCCTCTTCCTTGCACATAAGGGCAAGAAACTCCATCAATATCTGTCAATTTGAATTTATTCTCATAATAGGTGGATCAGTATGAATGCACACATAGTGTATTATTTTTGAAGTTAGAAATCTATGCTGTGTGTTTAGATATCTTCTATATTTTTCTGAGCAATGGTAGAAGATAAGATTTATAGTGATATACAAAGAAAATTTGGTGGTAATGCTACCTAAGAACATTTTGGGAAGTTTACAGCAATTGTCCAAACAACCAAGCTCTTGTCTTCACCTTCTTCAGTTTTCCAGATTTCATACTATCCTTTAAAATTATAGCTTCTAGACTAGTGAGTTTCCATATGTGTCTTTTAATGCAATTCAAATGCCCTACTTTATGTATATATCCCTGTGTTTTATTACATTATTTTCAAAAACATTTTCTCCTGATAAGTTTCCTATAATATTCTAAGTCCCGTGAATAAAATCATCTAGTCTCTTTTATCAGGAATATTGTAGTATAGGCAAAACTTAAAAAAAAAATTCTATTTAAAATACAGATCACAACATATGAAAGATATATTCTTGATCCATAAAGAGCATGTGATGTACATTTTGAGTGAAAATTAGTATTTAAATCCATACTTTATATTAGTGTTTAGAATTTATTCTGTCAGTTTAAGACAATTTCTGATGGTTAATGTATACATAGTAGTATATATAGACATATACTTCAGTACAGTGTAGAAAGTGAAGATAGTTTTTCAGCTGCTGGTAAGTTAATGAAGAAAGAAAGAAAAATGGATTCAAGTGGGGTTTACATGCTGTAACAGTTCTATAGTGCAGGGGGAAATGATGAAATTGCCCTATAAGGACTCTTGCCCTTATAGGGCAATAGGACTCTTAGATAATTTTCTCCTTGACTTACACTCTGTACTTTTACCCCTGTTTAGCTTTTAAAATTTCCTGTAGTGTAAAAGGGAACCCTATTACACTGTTGGTGGGAATGCAAAAGGTACAACTACTGTGAAAAACATTGTGGAGGTTCCTAAAAAAATCATAGATAGAACTACCCTACCACCCAGCAATTGTACTACTAGATAATTATCCATAAGTTAAAAAATACTGTTTCTAAGGGGCACATGCACCCTGATGTTTATAGTAGCATTATCAACAATAGCCAAATTATGAAAAGAGCCCAAA
Organism: Canis lupus baileyi; assembly: GCF_048164855.1. NCBI lineage: Eukaryota > Metazoa > Chordata > Mammalia > Carnivora > Canidae > Canis > Canis lupus. The sequence continues at coordinate 15,888,929 of NC_132857.1, forward strand.
TGTCCATTGACTGATGAATGGATAAAGAAGATGTATACAATGGAATATTAGCCATCAAAAAGAATGAAATCTTGCTATTTACAATGATATGGATGGAGCTAGAGTGTATTATGCTAAGCAAAATAAATCAGAGGAAGACAAATACTATGTAACTTCACTCATCTAGAGAATTTAAGAAACAAAATAGATAAACATAATGGACAGAAGAATAAAAGGGAGGCAAAGAATGAAAGAGTCCTCTAACAATAGAGAACAAACTGAGAGTAGCTAGGGGTGAGGTGGGTCGGGGATGCACTAACTGGGTAATGGGATTAAGGAAGATACTTGATGTGATGAGCACTGGATGTTATATTAAGTGATGAATCACTAAATTCTATTCCTGAAACTAGCATTACACTATATGTTAATTGACTAGAATTTAAATAAATATCTGGAAGATTAATAAAATAAAAATAAATAAAATTTCTTCTAGTGCAATTGAATAACACCAAAATTTTAAAACCACTTTATTTTTTTTAAGAGCATTAGAGAGTGGGTGTATGCATGAAGAGGAAGGGCAGAGGGAGAGAGAATCTTAAGCCAGTTCCACGCCCTGCATTGAGTCCAAGGCAGGGTTCAGTCTCTACACCCTGAGTTCACGACCTGAGCAGCAATTAAGAGTCTGATGCTTAAAAAAAAAAAAAAAAAAAAAAAAAAAAAGAGTCTGATGCTTAACCAATTGAGCCACTGAAGCACCCTGAATAACACCAAAATTTTAAAATATAAATGGCAGAAAATTTTAAATCTGGGAAAAACAACATAGTTGCTTTTTCATTCTGTCTTTGCTGCTCATGCTGATAATTATATTTTTTGTCTTCATTATCCTTCAAGCCTTCCTGTAAGTGAGCAGTAACACTGCCGTCACTGCCTGTCTGTAGGAGTTCCATAACTTTCCCTGGTGTAGAGGCTCCATTGAGGATAATGCTTGTCTTATTCTTCATCATTGTTGCTTTTGCCCAAACTTTCTGGGAAAATGGGAAGTGTTGAAAAGTATGTACTCTCCCCGGCTTTTTAGGGAGGGAATTGTGGGACTGGGATTTTCTCCACACACATTTCATCAGATTCATGACTTTCCTTGAGCACTGATTGGTTGGCAAATTGCAGAGAGGTCCAGATTACTGAACTCCTAATGGGATACCAGAAATAGATAAACATGACCAAGGATTTCCAAGTCTTTAGCCAGCCAGTTACAGGATGAGACCATAACCCAGAGGCTGCAGTATGTTTTACACATTATTTTAAAGCCCTAGACAACTGGACTTGAATTCTTGATATGTAGGGATTTTGCATTAAAAAGATCAGACAAGGTTTGGCTGGCTTGTGCCTCAGAATGCTGGGATCAATTATTATTTGGGAATCAGATTTTTTTTTTTCTTGATAGGAAACATTGTGATGGAAGGTATTATTACATTGTCACATTGTTTTAGGAGCTGAGCTCCAGGCAGCCTTTGCTCATCCCTGGCTGATTTAGCCTGATCAGGACTGATGGGAGACCAACTTCTGGTTCTTGCCATAAACCTGCTTCATCATCTGGGAAAGTGCAACTGCAAACCATTATTTCATTTTTTTGAGAGTTTATGATAAATTTAGCTGGCACACTGAATTCAACAATAAATTAAAGGCTTTCATATTTTATTGTTTTTAAAAGAAGAGCTCTCAGCACCACAGCACAGTTTCACAAAATTTGTGATGAAGGTTTGGCACAAAAATATTAAAGTTTCATTACCAAATATTTAAACATTAACTCCATAGCTGATGGTCTTTCGTTATGAAAATCTGTTTTATTAACTAACATGATTTGCCCAATATTAAAGGGTTTGTCTCTTCCTTTGGTCCTTCATAAGCAAAATAAAGTTCAGAGGTCAATATTCTGATAATTCAAATAGATTCATGTTTACATTAGTCTCCTGTGCTTTTATTTTATCTAGGGGCTAAATGTCCTCAGCTAGTCCTTTTATTATAACAAATATATATGATTCTTAAAGTGAGGAATTTTTCTATTTATTTTAACATCTTCACCTTAGAACAAATATAAATTTCACCTACTAAGTGGGAAAATTTGGAAGACAGAGAGTACTTTTCCCCCATTCTCCCTGTCAAAACACATCCCTCTAATTTAAGCACATTCCAAAAAAATATTTGCACGTAATATAAATAGATAGTTTGTAAGCTTTTGTGAGTCTATACAATCTTACATAAATTAAAATGTCTGCATAACTACTGAGATATATACACAGCATTTACAACAATTTCATATAGTTAACTCTAGGTTTATGACCCCATCTCAGGCAGGAATTGGGCCTTTTAATTTTTTCCCAATGGAATTTATTTCTCTGTCTATAGTGGTGGTAGTAAATATTGTCTTACCACTTATATACCAAATATTAGGTAAAATTAGTTAAAATTAGAAATAATACTGTTAACATTAGTGAAGCTCTCCAAAACAGGTATTCTAGATCAATTATTTCTTTTATTATAAAATAACTCTAAGAGATAGGAGCTATTATTCTCTAAGCTTTAGGCTCTAAGACTGAGGTAGGGTAGTATTAAGGTCCTACTGGAGGTAGCCCACAGCTACCTTGCACACGATGGTAGAGTCAGGACAAGAACCTGGTCTAAGGAGCTCATATTCCCCACCACTACCCAATGATACTCTAACAAAGATTTTTGAAACTCATTCCCTGTCTTAACTTGTAAATGTCCAGAGAGTTGAAGCAGGGATATCACACCATCCCATTCTTTTGGAGCCCATAGTGTAACTACATACCCCAGTGTAACCATATACCCAAGTAAATAATTCAAACATTGTGATATGTATTACAATAAGTGTATATACCAATGTCCACACGAGGCCAGAAGAGGGAGCAGTGCATTTGCCTGGTGAAAATAGAGAAGGCATGCTGGAGGAATTAATATATGTGCTGGATCTTAAAGGACTTGTAGAAAATGCCTGGGTAAAGTTGTAGGAAGAACCCCACAGAGCAGTAAACAGAATGTGAGAAGGCTTGCAAGTGTAAATTTCAGAAAAGTATTTTACTTGACCAGGAAATTCAATTACTTCGTATTTTCCTATCCATTGGTAGTCTGAGGTTTAATACCAGCCTACTTATAGAATTCTAATTACTTTTTTTATTTAAACACAGTGGGACGGCCAGAAGCTAGCAAAACATTTAGCTTCAAAGAAACATACATAATTATTTCCTATTTAGATACCATTGGTTTAGAATTTTTTTGTACATCAGATTAGAGTTATAGATCTAATGAGGTAAAAAGACCTGATTTTCTCATCACTTTTAAAAGAAATCTTATGAATTTACAGTGGATAGCAAATACTGCATTTGGAGAGGAGAGAAATCAGCAGAAATAGAAATCCTGACAATGCTATGAAATAATTAGATCTAAGCTTCATGAGGACAGGAATTTTGTCTGGTTTGTTCACTGCTACATCAATGGTACTAGAATATTCCTGGTGAGTCGTGGGCACATAACAGATATTTGTTGAATGTTTTTGAGTGAAATAACAAGCAGATATGAAGAAAACATACCAAAACAACTAATATAAAGGCATATAGTCAGCAGTTGTCCTTTAGAACAGTGGTGGCAGCAACAACAACAAAAATACATCTGCAGCTAGGTGTATGAAACAGTGTATAACCTGTAATGTTCTGAATGAAGATCGTGAAAAGACAGGAAAAGATTAAATCATACCAAAAAATAAAATGTGGAGAATTTGAATTTTTAGAAAAAATTCAAAAATGATTAGAATAAAAAGAGTCATTGCACAAAGCGATAAAATTCTTTTTTCTTGAAAGTTTTCCTTTTTTAAATATATTCCAACAATGTTAGTAAATGAAGTGTTGCTGTATTTTTGAGTGTTAATTTAAATACGCAATAACTATAACTTCTACAATATTATTTTGTCTTAAATATTCAGGCAAATTTAAAGTTGACTGTCCATTTTTTTTTTAATTTTTTTTTTTAATTTTATTTATTTATGATAGTCACATAGAGAGAGAGAGAGAGGCAGAGACATAGGCAGAGGGAGAAGCAGGCTCCATGCACCGGGAGCCTGACGTGGGATTCGATCCCGGGTCTCCAGGATCGCACCCTGGGCCAAAGGCAGGCGCCAAACCGCTGCGCCACCCAGGGATCCCTTGACTGTCCATTGAAAACAAATCATCTAATACTGAAAAGTACTTAAAATCACAACATAGTTGAGGATTTTTCCCCCCAGGGTTTACTTAAATAGTTTTCATTACTATAGGGTTTAGTCGTTTAATGAGAGTCAAAGTACTAACTACTTTGATTCATTTTGAACAATTAAATATGAAAGCTTTCTCTTTTTTCCAGCAAGTGAAACAAAAATAATTCAGCGATTATGTGCCAGCTGACATTGTAAATCAAAACACTCATGATCTAAGCCATTAAGCAGGCCTTCCAATATTGAATATGGCTTTTGAGAAGTCTTTTTTTTTTTTTTAGCAGAATAAGAATGATTTTATTCTTTCTTTGTGAATCAGATATATTTTATTTCTTGGTCTTATTTTAATGTACTAACGAGGCTCCTCTACAACAATCTTGGAGCAGGAATGGGACATTTTTTTGTCTCATTCCTAATTTTAAATACAGTGAATCTGACATTTCATCGTTTTATTCTGTGGATGTTTTTTATTGGTAATTTTTATATACTTAATGAAGTTCCATTCTTTTTGTACTTTACTAGGACTTTTTGAAAATTAATGAACTTTCAGGACACCTGGGTGGCTCAGTGGTTGAGCTTCTGCCTTTGACTCAGGGCATGATCCTGGGGTCCCGGGTTCCAGTCCCACATCGGACTCTCTGCATGGAGCCTGCTTCTCCCTCTGCCTATGTCTCTGCCTCTCTCTGTGTCTCTTATGAATAAATAAATAAAATCTTTAAAAAAATAAAATAAAAAATTAATGAACTTTTAATTTTAGAATAGATTTAGATTTATAGAAAAAAAGTTAAAATAATACATATATCCTTCATCCATTCTCCCTTGTTTTATAAACATTTTTCATTAGTAGAATACATTTATCCTAGTTAATATACTAGTGCTGATATATTATTATTAATTAAAATCTATACTTTATTCAGATTTCTTTCACTTTTATCTCACATATTTTTTCTCTTCCTGGATCCTATCCAGGATCCCATGTCATATTCATCTTCATGTTACCTTGCCTTCAGCTACACTTGGATGTGATAGTTTTCCAGACCTTTTATATGACCTTGACAGATTTGTGGGGGGGGGGGGGGGCAGTACTAGAAAGGTATTTTGTGAATTCCCTCTATTTGTATTTTTATGTTTATGTTCTCTTATGAGAAGTTGACAGAGAAGAAGTATGGTGTGACGACACCATATCAAGGATCCGTACAATCCACGTGATTTATCAGAGTGTTAATCTCAGTAACCTAGTGAAGGTTTGTAAGATTTCTGCACCGTGATGTTCTTTTTCTCTCTTACTACATTCTATGTACAGGCCACTGCACAGTTGTGTTCTACCTCCCCAAGGATAAAGTATCTATATAAACTGGAATTTTGCATGGGATATTTGCCTATTCTCCCCCATATATTTATTTATTCAGTCATTTATTTGTATCAGTATAGAATCATGGATATTTATTTTATACTTGATCATAATCTAATACAACTCATTTTGCTGCTCAGATTGTTCCAGCTTTGGCCACTGAGAACTCTTTCAGTTGGTTCTTATGTCCCTTCGACACATCCCATTATCATGCTTTTGAGTACTTCCTAATTTTCTGGCACTGTACAATGCTCCAGATTCATCTTGCATATTTTCTGCCTCATTTCTAGAATCAGCCATTTCTCCAATGGTCTTTGGTTCTTTTTATTGAAAGATAGTATTAGAAACCAAGAACAAGGTACTAGAGGTGCTTGTTGCAAGTGAGGCTTCTAGGCCTTCTCAGATGATGGAGGAAGTAAATATAAATAGGTGGACCTAGAATCTTTATTTCATACTACATAGAACCTACCTCAGGACGTTTCAGTAATATGTTACCTTAAATCCTCATATTTGATTAAATTGCTTTGCATTGAATTTTCTATTATCAACAATTCAAAGTACTCAAACAGATAAGAATAAATTGGGAATAATGAAGATTTAGGCTATGTAAAATTCAGTGGATTTACATTCCAGTATATCTGCTTTAACTCTGTTTTGTTGGTTATCTTTCTCAACTTGTCGTGGTCATACATTTTATATATTACTTTTATCTGTCACATCTAAACAATCTGTTCAATATGTGAAATAAACTATTTTAATGAATTAAAATTTTCCAAGGGCTCTATCAGCATAGAGCTCAGCACAAAATGAATTAAATATAAATAAAATAAAATATTTTAAATAATATGCTTCTATAATTCTTTTGATTTATCTTTATTATAATTATTTTTTATATTTCCCGGACATGATAATATTATACAAATGCAAGACTATTTTTTTTTACCTGATACCTGATATAATAATTAGGAACTTCAAATGTTCTATATATACTTTTAGGTGAAAAATATAGTTGGTTATAGCTTAATTCTATATTATTATATCTACACTACAATTAAACTGTTTTTGAATATTTGCTTGATCTGTGTTATAAGTAGATAAATCTATATCCTCCTGTTTTACAACCCCTCCTCCAAAATACTTCATGATAAACCATGTTAATTAAAAACTTACTATATATCAGGGATTTTATTAAAGTTTCAATTCTTTTAACTATGTTAATAGGTAGGTATACCAACCCATGTTGTAGATTAGACAATTAAGATTCAGATAGATTAGTCTCATACCCAATATTACATAGTTACTAAGTAGCTTCAGGGGTGTTGCTAGCCCTATATGACTCTAGAATCACTTAATTTACTCATTGAATTTTCAGGTTCCACAATTCTTTCATCTTCTGTCTTTTCCTCTCAGTGCTTGCCCACTTGTGTATAAAAACTATTGTGTTTTAATCTTCCCTAGAACACTTTTTGTGGGCAAACTAGAGAGGAAAGTGGGACAGAAGGAAGGAGAAATAGAGCTTTCCCATGGCCAGAGTCACTGCTGGAATAGATCAAATCAATAAATTTTAAAGAGTAAGCACATGTGGATAGCAGAATGGACTTGTTGAAAGTGGCTTCCTCAATGTTCTGTAGTGAAAACATGGGTTATAGATGAATCTCTATGCTTTTCAGGGACTCTGATAGTGTGGATCCTACTTGTAGAGGCATGATTCTAAAAGAAATCCACATGTTCTTTTGAGATTCTAATTTATTTGCTTCTTTCTTTTCCTCTGTAGTTGGGTAGAGGGGGAGGTAAGTGGCACATCTTTTTTAGCCTTCCATGACATGGCCCATATGGAACTCCTTTTGTCTGACAATTCTTTTGATGCTAAATTGGTAATGATTAATCCCTTTTAAATTAGATGCATTATCACATTTGCTTGCAAAGCCTTTTATTTTAATTTAAATTTTTTTTTCACTTAAAATTTCTCAGTGACTGAAAACTTAGAAGGAAGATTCGTGAGACAATGAAATTATGACAAATTTTTTAGAGTAAAAATTCAATAAGTAAATCATTCTTTTAGTCCTATGGAGCCCAAAGAATAATTATATAGAAATGCCCATAATGAATATAATACATGTTTTGATTATTAGACAATCATAATATGTCTAATGTCAATTATTAGACATATTTGATTAATGACTCCTTTGATGTTATCATAGTAAAATTTTACATGGGTCAGAAACACTTTGAGTTATGTAGTAATACATGAGGACAATTCACCTTTATCTGAAAAAATGGAATATATTGTACGATAGATTCAATTATGTAAAATTGTTAGAGTAATTCTTTATACCTTTAGAGAGTATTGAGTAGTAACGACTGAACAGTAGATTTTCTATAGCCAGATGAAAGTAAAAGTCTGGATATTTGAAATGTTTCTGTTTATGCAAATCCAAGCAAACTGCAAGTTTGAGCACTCTAAAAATTTACAGCGAAATAATAATAGCAAGTTGTATTAGGTATTTAAAGAAAATCATTTCCTCCCTCCTGTAAATTAATTTTCCTCACCAATTCAATTAAGTAAAAAATGAGAAAAGCTCACTTTAAACCTAATTGGTAGATTAAAGTTTTAATATGGGAAAGCCTTCAGGTCAGCAGTATCGGTTGGATATAGTCTGATGGAGGTGTGATCACTGAGTAGGCGATTTTTTGAAGATGCTTTTGTTTTGCAAGCCTACTTTTTACCCCTTGTAGTTCATGTTTATGGTGTCATTCAAGTTCCTCAAATCAATCATTTCCTCCTGTGTTTGTATTGTATAGCAAAGAGAAAAGAACTTGTGGTGTCTTTGAAAAATTAGTGATGATCATTAAGAGTCTGATGACTATTTGAAAAGTATGGCAATAGCTTACATAGTATATAGTCAAGATGAAGTTGCCAATTATAATACATACTACTTTTATGGCCTTGGTATTTACTTGGTAGCTTTTTTGTTATTGAATAAACCTGAATAACAAGGAAAGTATAAGTTTATTATTCATATAAATATACATGTATAAATATATATATTTTTTCCATGTGTACTGAGAAAGATGTTAGGTACTTTTAGTTTCAAAGAGATAGAAAAACTAAAATTTTTACACATTGATAGAGCTCACAAGAATAAAATGCAGGGCTATATTTTTCTAGATTTTTTTCCCATATTATTGGACCAATTCCGTTCTATGTACATGGGCTCATGGCTTTTCCAATAAGATTTATGTCAGTTTTAAAATAGCTTTAACTCAAAGCCTCTGCATATTTTGCAGAATTGGAATGTATCTTAAAGACACCACTACTATTTATTATATAAATTATTATATAAAATATGATTTTTTAGAATTTTTATATTTTTATTATTTATGTATAAGTAATGTGTGTTTTTGAAGCTAAATGCTTATACCACTTATGTCATTGCAGTAACTGTCATAGGAATATCAAAGTGTGGTTCATGATATCCATATAAAATTATTGCACAATTAATTTTATTGAACTGTTATATGACAAAATGCTATTTTTAATGATGAGACACATTTGTCTTTTATATTTGTATATTCTATATGTAATATAAATTAAACAAGAAAAAACAGACTGAATTTTCAAATTAAATAATCAAAATAATTTATTATAATATAATAAAAAAATTAAAAAAAAGAATTTGTATTGTTGATACTATTTTGTTTCCATTTTTAGAAGAGTTAAAAAATTCATAGGACTTATGAATACAAATATAATACATTAGTGTAAAATATTAAGAAGATTATTTTTCATTATTCTATAGCTCTTAGATTATTCATTATTAAAATACTGAACATATATATAAAGGAAAATGGAATGCATAAACATTCTTCTGGGTAATCTCAATATGGATAGTTTGCTTCAATTATTTAGGTATTTTAAATCTTACTTGAGCCTTATAATATACATAATATACCTAGAATAGGGGCAAGGTAGGTTCTTTTCCCATTGGTAAATGAAAGGCCATAAGAACTTAGAATTTGCTGATGTACAAGAGGTCATTAAAGAACAGAGACAAGAGTTAGGAGTCTTTCATGTTCTGTCTCCCTTTCTGATATTTCCCACTCATTTTTTCTCCTTTCCCCTTTATTCCCTTTCACTATTTTTTATAGTCCCCAAATGAATGAGATCATATAATGTTTGTCCTTCTCTGATTGACTTATTTCACTCAGCCTAACTTTGGGAAACGAACTAGGGGTGGTGGAGGGGGAGGTGGGTGGGAGATGGGGGTGACTGGGTGACAGGCACTGAGTTGGGCACTTAATGGAATGAGCATTAAGTGTTATTCTATATGTTGGCAAATTGAAAATCAATAAAAAATAAATTTATTAAAAAATTTAAAAAGAAAGATACGAATTTGGTGCATCATAAAAAAAAGAACAGAGACAAGAATAGATATAAGCGCTACTGAGAATGTGTATTCTTTCCATTTTAACACATCTATTATAAAATATATAACATAGAGTTAGGAAATATATTAGGAAAATAGTTCCCTAAGAATAGTAATATATATGTTATATATGGATAAATTTAGTAAGAAATATGCATGCCTATTTGAAGAAAATAACCATATTTTACTGAGGGGAATAGAAAAAAATTTTGAATAAGTGGTGGGAGAGATGTTTCTGGAGAGGAAAAAGTCAACTCGCTCCAAGCTAACCTATAAACTTAACACATTTCTAATCAAACTCCCAGTGGGACTTTTTTGGAACTTGTCAAATAATTCTAAAGTTTATCTGGAAAAACAGCTAATGAATAGCCAGAACTTTTATTTTGAAAGAAGAACAATGCCCCCAGCAGATTGTAAAATGTACTATTAAACTATAAAAATCATATTCAGTAGGGTTGTGCCAGACTAGACAGAGAGATCTGTGAAACAAGACAAATGCAGAAGCAGAACAGCTATATTTGGAATATTAGTATATGATAGAGATGACATTTCAAACTAGTGAGGAAAGAATGGATAATTGAATAAATGGTATTGAAGCCAATTGGAAACAACCTCACACCTTACACCAAATTCCAGATGAGTTAAATATTTATATGGAAAAACTGAACTTAAAATGTACTGGAACAAAATATAACTGAATATTTATATATTCAGAGATTTTCTAAGACCCGATACCTAAAAAAAAAAAAAATTCACAAATTTGAGTACATAAAAATGTTAGAATATAATATAGCTAATTACCATACTTCAAGTTAAAAAGGTAATTGATAAACACAGAGCTAATGACATTAGTAAATTAGGGATCTTATTAATAAGAAAAGTATGAATATATAATATAAAAATGAGGGATCCCTGGGTGGCGCAGGGGTTTGGTGCCTGCCTTTGGCCCAGGGCGCGATCCTGGAGACCTGGGATCGAATCCCACGTCGGGCTCCCGGTGCATGGAGCCTGCTTTTCCCTCTGCCTGTGTTTCTGCCTCTCTCTTTCTCTCTCTGTGACTATCATAAATAAATAAACATTAAAAAAAAATAAAAATAAAAATAAAAATAAAAATGAGTGAAGAGCAAGTGTAAATTCACTAAATGAGAATTACAAATGAACAAAAATCAAACAAAAATGTTCACTAGTTTAGCAAAATAAGCAAATTAAGTTAGGGCAGTGATTTTTTTCTAATGGAAAAATCAAACTGATTTTTATTATTGAGAACATAAAAGTTTTTAAGAAATTCACATAGCAAAAAAAAAAAAAGAAATTCACATAGCTAGCTTTGCAAATGCCTATTTATACACTGATAGTAAATCAGAATCTTGTGAATATTTTTCTGTTAAAAAATATCTAAATTTCTAATTGATATTGATGTGATAGGACAATAACATGTAGACTTCGATTTCCATAGCTACTCAAGTATTGGCCTTATCAAGTGCCAAATTGTGTAGAGGCTATGGGCATCCTAAGATGACACTGCATTATTAGTAACATTGTTATTTTGGTCTGATGCTCATGAGTAATCTTGAAGAGCCTAGATTCCCAAAGAGTAGAAGGTCTACTATGCTATAATTGGACTATGGTAGGGTTTTTTCAAGGAAAGAGCTGTGAGTTCCAAGTACTCTTTTCCCTATTATAAATGCATTCTTGACACTTCTTTGAATTGCTTTGTGTCTTTTCCTCTCATAAGCTTTCTTACCACCTTGAGAGAAACAGTGGAGTGTAGTGGTTAAGAATATGATCTCTGGAATTAAACTGCCTGGATCCAAATCCTAGCTCTATCACATAGGAGGGTGACCCCGGGCAAGTTACTATTCCCCAGTGTGCCTTATTTTTATCATCTGAAAAATGGGCATCTTAAAGTTTTGTGAAATTTAGATTAATTCATGAAGAGTGCCTAAAGCAGGGTCTGGCTTATAGGCAATATTATAATTCTTAGCTATTACTATCTTATTATGACATATGAAAAACATGGAGACTTCTCACCAAATCAGTATGCCAGTATGCTAGTTCAGCAGGGGAGGAGAGAGCACAGAAGCTTGGGACCAAAGACTTAGTTGGTTACATTTGTAAATTGGATTGATGTATCCTCTAAAATGTGTATGTGCCTTCGTTATCACATAGGGGAAACTATGGCTACAGAAATGGGTTAGAAATTTAGACTACCAAACCCTGGTTTCCTTATCCTTGAAGAAATGGTGTTTCTTATTGATAATTATCTACACATGTGGATAGTATTTAATTTTTTTGTAGTTGTAATTTAAAATAAATTGATATAATTTCTAATAGTGCAATTTGGATTGTAAATAGTTTTATTTACATTTTTACATTATTTTTCAAAAAGATTTTATTTATTTATTCATGAGAGACACAGAGAGAGGGGCAGAGACACAGGCAGAGGGTTAAGTAGGCTCCATGCTGGGAGCCCTACGTGGGACTTGATCCCGGGTCTCCAGGATCAGGCCCCGGGCTGAAGGCGGTGCTAAACCACTGAGCCACCCAGGCTTTCCCTTTATGTTAATATTTTAAAACTAAAGCTATTTTTGTAAGAATTCAGAATTTGAAGATCAAATAAAACAAAGTCTTTAAAGCTACCCTGCTTATTTTTTTCCTACATATTTTCTGTTGTTCATGCTAAAGTAGTATTTTTTAAAATTGTGAAGTAGGTAATAGGTGTTGTGTAGAGGGATACCATAGGTAGGTCTATTTATCTTAAAAAGTAACTCAATATCTTGAAGTCAAACTGAAAAATACTGCAGACAGTAAGAGGTTTCAGATGCTAATGATTTCCATGGATGAATCACATGACAGCTGAAAAAATTCCATAAAACATCATAGCATAGACTAAATGGAAGTAGAGTTTCACAGCACTTCATGAGAAAGTATGTTTGTTTGTCCTTATTGTAGGTTTTTCCAAATCCAAATATACAAAAAAGTGGTATTTCAGAAATTAAAAAGAAAAAAAAAACGTAATAAAAGTATCTTAAAATATTTGTTATACTTAAATCCATACATGTTGTTTGTAATTGTTTCCCAACATTTTCTTTTTTAAAAAATATTGAAATGTATGTAAATTTAAGGTGTACAATGTGTTGATTGATACATTTATATATTATATGATTGCCATTGTAACAATAGCACTTCTTGTTGCAAAATTCTTTTAATGATTGTAATAATTAAGTTCTAGTCTCTTAGCAAGCTTGAAGATAATAATACAATATTTTGCATATATTCACTATACTGTGCATTAGATCTCTAGAACTTATTATTTATTTACTATTTCTTGTAAGTTCAGACCTTTAAACAACATCTGTCCTAGCCTCCTCTCCAGAGCCCCTAGTAACCACCATTTTACTCTGTGTTTTTGCAAGTTGGGCATTTTCAATTCCACGTATAAGTGATATTATACAGTACCTGTCTTTGACTTCTCTCACTCAGCATAATGCCGTTGCTATGACTACAGCTTATACTGGATCACAGGGGTAGACTCTGTGAGTTTATTCCACAGCCCAAGGTAAAGATAAAGGAAATTAGGACTAAGGACTCTCCAGGACTGCAGTTCTGTCTACTGTTTGCTAAAGAACCCCAGAGACTCTCTGTAGCAGTGACATTGTTATGGTTGACCAAATTTTCTTTTACACTTCTCTGGTAACCAAGAATTTATAACTGCAGCATATCTTTTCGGTTTTATAAGATATGTGGCAAGGAAGTTTGGGACTCTCACAAAATCCTGTTGGGGCAGAATGGGTTTCTTATAATTGTTTTATCAAAGATGCATCTGGTATTTCTCAGGCTCTCCAACCTGAGGCTTTTGGTTCAATAGGTATGGGATGAGCAGGTGGGGACAGAGTCTCATGATCTGTCTATAAGAGAGTATTGTAGAAATAATTTGCCTTTAAAAAGCTAAAACCTCTGTTACAATTAATGAACCTACACACTGACACATCATTATCTCCGAAAGCCTATGGTTTCCATTAAGTTTCACTCTTGGTGTGGATTCTATGGATTTGGACAAATTTATAATGCCATATATCCACCACAGTACATATTATTATGAGGGAGGCTATGCATCTGTGGGGTCAGGGAATATATAACTCTCTTTTTTCACTCAATATACCGTAAACCAAAATTGCTTTAAAAAATAAAGTGTAAAAAAACAAAAGCTAAAACTAAAAAAGTGAACATCAGACCTTGAATATTTGAAATAAGTAGATGCTGAAGAACATTGTATGTTTATGAGATTTTGAAGAGCAGATTTGAGAATATGAGAAAGAGATAACCAGATTGGTCTAATTTTAATACAGATTTTCAACCTGTTTTCTTCCCCAGTGATGCTTAGTGGTTATTTAACTAAAGTGGTTATTTTATTCACCTTCCTTGTATTTGTTATATTTTCTGTTAAAATCCCCACCCATTCTCAGTGTGAATCCTTGTATTACCACCGTGCTAGGTCAAATTTTGTTTCAGTAGCTAATAAGGAAATTTTATTGGGTGTACAATCACTCTAAAACCTCCAGTTTACCTCTTTCTTTTCTTTATGCTAAAGTGGAAGACAGTTTCTTTCTCTTTCACAAGGAAATTTCTTCAGCTGTGCTTTAAGCATGTTCTAAGACTTTTCTTCAGCAATTCTTCTCCCTCTCCTATGCCCTGTAATTTTGAGCTCTTGTCTTTTCTTCCTTGATAGCTCTTTTCTTATTCCCCTAAAGAGTTCAATTCTCACAATTCTGCTTTCTTCACTCGCTACACCATCTGTTTTCTCTCTGTATCATGACCCAAATCCTTATAAGAATCACTGGTTCTTCTGTCTCCTTTTCCTTATGTCCCACCGATGTCCCATTTAAGTTTTTTAATCCTTATTGACTTCTTCCCTCTTCCTACGTTATATCCCAATCATCTACATCTTCAAAAGACTTGTATTTGCCCAATTAGCACTTCCTGTAGTTCTTATCCTCTGGCTTCCAGAACACCATTCTCTCTCTGCTATTATTTCTGTAGTTCTTTTTCCCAAGACTCCTTTAATAACTTTTCTTCTGTTAAAATATTTACTTTTCAAAAAAAGTAAAAGCAAACAAACAAAAAAACCACGTAACTCTAATACAAATATAAAGTATTTTATTCAACTTATCAGTTAATGAGAGAACAGGTAAGATGTTACAGAATGTTCAGAATGTTTTTAGATAGGTGGAAAGGGGGGATCCCTGGATGGCTCAGTGGTTTAGCCCCTGCCTTTGGCCCAGGGCGTGATCCTGGAGTCCTGGGATCAAGTTCCACATCGGGATCCCAGCATGGAGCCTGCTTTTCCCTCTGCCTGTGTCTCTGCCCGCCCCCCCATGTCTCTCATGAATAAACAAATAAAATCTTTAAAAAAAAATGTGGAAAGGTGTGTGTATATATGTCTTTGTGTGTGTAGTCAGTTTAATAAACATTAGGATTAAATTCCTGTTGGATGGTTAGTTACAAAACGTTTTTATATCTTATAGGCAATAAACCTTATCTTTTGTGGTTGTTTATCATATAGTCCCATCTGTCCTCCTCACACCCATACCCTCCCTCTGCTTATAGGATAAAGAGAAGGAATAACCTTTTGTTGTGTTTATGGTGACTGGGATTGTATTAATTTCCTACTTCTGCTGCAATAAATTACTCTAAGTTTAGTGGCTCAAAACCACACAAATGTATTATCGTACAGATCTGAAAGTCAGAAATCCAGAATGAATTTCCCTGGGTCAAAATCAGGGTGACAGCAGGTACAGCATGCTTGTTCCCTCTCTTACCTCTAGAGGAAAATTTTGGTGATTACATCCACTGTCATAGTTTTCACAACTTGTGTATTTACAACAACAGCACAGATTTCTCTTTTGATTTCCAGACACCATATCCTACTGACCCTCTACCTAATTCACTAATCGATTATCTCACGAACATCTCTGCTTTAGTCAATTCAGATTACTGTAACAAAGTGCCATAGACTGTGTAGCTTATGAACAACAGAAATTTATTCCTCATAGATCTGAAGACTAGAAATCCAAGGTCAAGGTGCCGTCATAGTCAGGGTCTAGTGTTGCAGACTGCTATTTTTTCTTATTCTTACATGGCAGAAGGGTTGAGAGCACTATCTTGGATCCCCCCCTTTTTTTTCTTGAAATCTTTTATTTTTTTAATGACTAACATATAATGTATTATTAGCTTCAGAGGTAGAGGTCAGTGATTCATCAGTCTTATATAATATCCAGTGCTCATTATGTCACATGCCCTCCTTAAGTCCATCACTCAGTTACCCCATCCCTCCTTTCCCTCCCCTCTTGGATCTTTTGTTTAGGGGCAATAATCTCTTTCAGGAGGGCTCTACCTTCATGTTGTAATTATCTCTCAAAGGCCCTACTTCTTTATATCACTTTGAGGATTAGGATTTCAACATACGAATTTTGTAGAGATAAATTAAGTTCATTGCAACTTCAATAATTCAGTGTTGATCTTCTACCTCAGATATGCTTCTCCTACAACATCTCCTATCTTAATAAATACCTTCATTCATACAGGGATAGATTCAATCTTCCCCCCATTTTCTCTTTTTCCTCATGTCTATTAAGTTAGCAAGTCCTGACAAGTCTACATCTATAATATATCTCAATTTGTTCTTTCTGCTAACATTATTAGTCTTGGCCATTATTACTTATTGCCTGAGTACTACAGAAGCTTGCTTTCTTTCTTTCTTTCTTTCTTTCTTTCTTTCTTTCTTTCTTTCTCTTTCTTTCAAGTTTATTCATATATTTAATATCTCTACCCCAGTGTGGGGCTGGAACTCACAACCCTGAGATCTAGAGTTGAATGGTCTTTTGAATGAGCCAGCCAAGTGCCCCCAGAACCTTTTTCTAGTTAGTCTTTCTTCTTCTTCACAATTCCTGTCTTTAACTCATTCCCTGCTGAACAAACAAAATGATTTAGTTCAAATGTAAATTTCCTCATCCCCTATGACAATCTGGCTATAGTTACTTGTGACTCTTAGGATAATACTAAAAATCTTTAACAGGGTTGTGTGTAATTTGCTGTCTGCCACCCCTGCATTTTTCTCTTTCTCTCTAGGTTTATTTTTTTGCTGTGCCTTCAACCTCCCATACCCTGTGCCCTAGGTATTAGTATGCCACTCCACTTCCTAAGGTTGCTTAAAGATTCCAAGCTTCTTATGACTGTAGGACTTTTTAAAGAGTTGATCTGTATATGACTTTCTTCCTCCTCTACTGTTTTTGATCACCTTCTACTATTCTGTCCTGCCCTAGCTTAAATGCTGCCTCCTTGATCTGTTAGCCAAAGAATAAGTGCATTGTTTATGTTTCTGTCTGTGTTCTTTCATGGCAGCCAGTATTTCCCCTCACAGCCTTTCTCACAATTGTAATTTTATACTTACCTGTAGTATTATTTGTTTAATATTGATCTCCTGTATTATTTTAAGCTCCTGTATAGTAGACGCATCTCTTACTTCTTTGTATATTGCCTAGCATAGAACCAGGCACTTGCTAGCACTGAATAATTTACATGTTGAGTAAATGAATCAATGAGTAAATAAGGGAATGAATCAATTATTCTTAGTATACAGTGGCTGATTCTGTTTCAAGTTTCTTGAATGACATCTGCATAGAACTTTGTGTTCCCATTCCTTTCTAAAAGTCCATCTAAGTAAGCTTTGACAGCAAATACATTTTCCTGACCATCTATCTTATTTTTCCTTATCAAGACTCAAATTTTGATTTTATATATTTGAGTGCACTCGTACTAAGTACCTGGGCCAAAACCACAACACAATAAAACAGAACTCTGCATTATTATATCATGCAATTCTCAAGTCTGAATGATGGCATTATTAGTCCCTCTCAGTTTGCTTAATGTGAAATACAAAAAAATTCAGGAGAAACACACTACCACAAATGATAAATCTTATATGCAGTGTCCTTCGCTGATTCAGCCATAAACCTATGGAGTCAAGAAATTGTTTATTTGAACTGGTTGCAATTGGAGTCATAAGTCAGGCAGTTTTGGGTTCATTGAGAAAAAGCAATCAGTTAGACTACTCATTCTAAGAAAAAAAGAGAAAAGAGCTCTCTGGTTAACATGCATATCTCTAGACATGTTCTTCAGAAAATGCAGAAAAGCATTTTAGTGCTTCAGTGATAATGAATTCTAATGGACAAATGCTACCATGGGATAAAATGGAATCTGTATCCTTAAAATTACAGTTTGTTTGTTTTAGTTTTTGTTTTCAGTTAACAATTTTAATCTGACTTTTAGATTTTCTGAATTCTACAAAGTCAAACCACAAGAAGTTTTACTGGGAAGAAAAAATATAAAGATGATCAAAGGAAATATATAAAGGAATAAGAAGAAATGCCATTTTAATGAAATAGGGAGCAAGATGAAATTATAGGCACCATTATAGAGCTTTATATAGAAATAACACTTGGTAGTGACATTGCCTTCATATTCATGATCTCTGTAATATTAACATATTTTATCTTCTTTTCCTTAGTGGACAATATAAACCCATACCAAAAGAAATCTCATTTTATCACTCATCTTATAAATAGACTAGCTTTTTAGGTATTTGAAATCTGGCAGTTGTGGATAGATGCTTAACTTAAACCAATCAGCATTAAATATGCGTATACTGGTTTTGAATTAACTCAGAACATGAACATTAATAAAATTTTGAACTAAACAAAGATTATAAGTTTTGAACCTAGTTGGATTAAATGGGTATTTTTAAAAATAAAAAATGACTTTAAAAAATAATTTTTAAAAGTAACAAATTACATATTGGTTTATATTTACAAAGTGCATTTTTGTTTTTTGTTTTCTTTGCAAAGCACTTTTATGATTATGGCATACTCTTCTAATTTTTCATATGAATAATAAAGAGCAGAAATTTTAGTGGATTATTGAAGGTCATGTATCTCTATAAGCATAATATTATGAGTAATATAGAAGTTCTCCAAAAGATTTCTTTAGAATATTGGAATAATTTGGTTTTAATGAAGATATAAATGTTAACTCTTTGCACCTTAATATATTTAATTTCAGTATTTACATTTTAAATAGGCTCAAAAAATCCCATAATTCTGACTGTGGAAAGAATTGGCAAGAAAAATTTGTTTATCACATTAGACTTTTAACAGGAGTCTCCATTTTGCATTTTTGATGAAACATGTTAATGAGAGGAAGAGTAGGCACTATTTTACATTGTTAATAATTGAAAATATATTCCCCAAAGGACATGAAAAATAATCAATTAAATTTTAAGTCCTACTACTTATAGTCTATAGCCATAAAGTATTAAATTACAGGGACTGGTTTTAAAGAGAAAAGTCTCATATATATTAAAAAAAAAAACCCACTCACCCTACAAAAATTTATTATAAAGCCTAGGACTATTAAAATTTTAAAACACATTCTTGGCCCCTTGATTTACATTTTTGGAATACCACCTACCATCCCACAACACTTGTAATCTTCTTTACATTCAGATACACTGTGTTCCACCTGACCCCTCCTTTATGAAGTTCAGAAGAAATTCCTTTTGTGGGCCAGGGTAATATTCTCAGGGTGTAAGTTTATTTGAACTCTAGACTCTAGAGTAAATGAGTTTTGTTCTTTTATTTTTCTACTGGTAATAAATAAACTCATTCTTTTAAGGTGCTCATTTTCTACTATGGGTTTCATGGATGGGCTACAAATCCAGGGGACTTTTTTTTAAGCCGTTGAGAAAGTGACTTATAAAACTGATTTTTATCACAAATGTTGCAAAGCTGTAAATATATACCTATCATATATCTTGAGTTTCAATAAACTACTTGCCCATTGTCTAATGCAAACCTGCTTGGGGCAGCCCAGGTGGCTCAGAGGTTTAGCGCCGCCTTCAGCTCAGGGCCAGATCTTGGAGACCTGGGATCAAGTCCCACGTCGGGCTCCCTGCATGGAGCCTGCTTCTCCCTCTGCCTGTGTCTCTGCCTCTCTCTCTCCCTCTCTGTGTGTCTGTCATGAATAAATAAATTTTAAAAATCTTAAAAAAAAAAAAGAAAACCTGCTTGAAAGGTGTAGAAACTGAAATCTGAATGACATCTTACAAACTCCTGCTACAGTATCACAGAATTTCCACATATATTTTTAAAAATACATATCCTATCTATTCTATTTTTCTAAAGACTAGCTTAAATTGAACTCTGTGCCTAAAAGAATACTAATACTGTTGTACTTTGCTTTTTTTTCCCCCCCCGGTGTCATTCCATATTTTGTCATCAAGGACATCTATCTCCTATTACTGAATATCTTTGCGAAAGTAAACAATATAAGAAGAAAATTCATTTGACTTAACAAGTGTTTGACTGATTTAAAAACATAAGACTCAGAGTTTCTTAGGCTTTTGATTCTTTTCTAGAATGGTACTTTGTAAAACAATACTAGCAAATCAGGTGTTAAACCAGGAAATGACATAAAGGGTGTCCAATATGTATTTCCCTTTCATAGCATTCCTAGAAATAGCTAAAACATTGGACAGCATTGGGGCACCTGGGTGGCTCAGCCAGTTGAGCGTCCAACTCTTGATTCTTAGCTCAGGTCATACATGATCTTGGGGTCTGGGATTGAGCCTTATGCAGACTCCATGCTGGACATAGAGCCTGCTTAAGATTCATTCTCTCTCTCTCTCTCTTTCTCTCACTCTCTTACTCCTTCCTTTCTTCTACTCCTCTTATACCTCTCTCTCTCAAATGAATAAATCTTTAAAAAATAAATAAAACGTTGGATAACATTGAATTATATTAAGAAATCAAAATATAGGGCATGTATCAAACCTCATATGGTTAACATTTTGAAAAATCTAATTTCCTGACAAACACTAACATTTCATTTCTTTTTTTTTGGGCTATAATAAAACCCTTCTTACTTCTGTAAAGATCTTGCCCTGCCAATTTGCTCATTCTTTCATCCTTACTGAAGCCATTTGCAAACT
Organism: Canis lupus baileyi; assembly: GCF_048164855.1. Taxonomy (NCBI): domain Eukaryota; kingdom Metazoa; phylum Chordata; class Mammalia; order Carnivora; family Canidae; genus Canis; species Canis lupus. Next base: position 15,909,991 of record NC_132857.1, read on the forward strand.
CATTTGGGTATAGGCAAGAACTTCCCAAATCTCTCCAGTTTAAACAAGCATTTCTTCATCCCCATCTGGAGCTAACCTTTTTTATAAACACATCACTATGTCTCTATAAATTATTGGGGACATTTTAGAGTGATGACTCAATATATTGTCTCATATAGCATTTTTATAATGCAGTGTGAAGCAGATACTTCTCCCCCCATTATCTTTTCATAGTCTTGATTGATTTAAAGAGTTCTGTAGTACATCCCTCCTGAACAGGATAGAAAGAGGGTCTCCCACTCTTCTCACAAATTATTACCTTAACCTGGCCTCATACTGCTCAATTTTAAGTATTAGCTATCCAAAATATTCAGTATCCTTTTTGAGGATAAGTAAGGAAATTTACATAATAAAGTATTGACTGATAACTTTAGAAACACTGTGCTAACTTAAGAATGACATTTCTTTGTTTTGCAATAATTAAGACATCACTGGAAATGGCTCTTGTGGAATGCTGCATCTTTCAGCTTTTTGGACTATATATTACTTTATTTCTCCTGGCTCGGTTCCTTATGTTAACAGTTTTACAACTGGTTGTTGAAAATGGCTATTTGTGTATAGTATGGTCATATATAAAAGCAGTACTGAAAGCTGCTGCTTTAAATTCTGAACTTATTTGGTTGACCTATTTTCTGTTTGGTTTAGACTTCCACTCAGACTTCTTGGATGATTTTTTTTCATTCAGTGATGACTTTATCTACTTTTTATAATTTTTAAGAATTAATTAATTAATTAATTAATTAATTAATTAATTAATTGTGGGGGGGTGCAGAGAAGGAAGGGGAAGGAAGAGGGAAAGAATCCAAAATAGAGCCTGTGCTGAGTGCAAGCCCCACACAGGATTGCATCTCATGACCCTGAGATCATGCCTTGAGCCAAAACCAAGACTTGGACACCAGCCTGACTGAGCCACCCAGGCACCCCCGCTATTTATTAATGATACCAAAAAGACAAGATTTCTACAAAATTGTGGAAGAAGTAAGTCATTCTTCATTCTAAGGGCATTGATTTTTAGAATATTCTCAATACTGATAATACAGATCATTTTTGTTTCATGCTCCAAACCGAATTATTTAGCTTTCTCTATATCTAGCAAAGTCAAGTCTCTGATACATGTTGGATTGGATGGAAAATTGGATTGATCAACTCAAATTCACTACTAGAAGTCATACATATGCATATATAACACATACTGTACAATCAAGTTTTATGACCTTCTTAGCATGAATCAATGAAAGGGAAAAAACCCTATGCAGAAGCCAAAGGTAATATGATTAGGTAGATGCTACATCACAGTAACTTTTCAAATATTTCCTATTTATTTTAACTCTACTCTTATATAAAACTTCTCTTTTCAAAGTAGAGCATGAACTTGGCTAGTGGCACAGTATGCGGTACAGTAGCAGAAGCACTAGTAACCATGACAGTCTTCTAAAATGTTAATTTTATAAAACAGCAAATAATTTTAATCACTGACATGTTATAGATATAATGAAAAGCTTATTAACAATCTTCACATATAAACTTGTGACTTCAAAGAAATCTCCTGACTTTCACAGTCCATCTCAGAAGATGTCTCTCTTTTTTTTATCCTTAGAGGCACTTAAGTGAACCAGTTTACCAAACAAGTATCTGAATTGTCTCCACTGAAAGTAGCTGATATAGCTGATATATTTTGATTTTAAGTGATTCCCCATCTGAAAAGAACTTGTTTGCTTTTAATTTTATTTATTTATTTATTTATTTATTTATTTATTTATTTATTTATTTATTTTTTGCTTTTAATTTTAACACAAATATTTAGAATGATTTCAATCTGAGTTTTCCAATAGACTTTTAAAATGTGAATATACCATTAGGAAAGGATGATCAATTAATTTGCTATTTTTATCACAACTTGTGCTTTCAACAGATAAACAACTACATAAGGTTTTAAGAAAAAATAATTGTGAAATATCTATGTAGGCAAGATAGTATGTCAGTAATTATGTGGAACACCCTGATTCTCTCCCCATCACAAACACTCATACATATATATACTAGTAATAAGGATAGTCATATGGCACTGAATAACTAAAGGATTATATAAAAAATACCGATAATCTTGGGGGTGACTGGGTGGCTCAGTGGGTTAAGGAACTGACTCTTGACTTCAGTTCAGGTCATGATCTCAGAGTCCCAGGATCAAGCCCTTGTTGGATTCTACACGGAGTGTGCAGCCTGTTTAAGATTCTCTCTCCCTCTGCCCCTCTTCCCACTTGCATTCTCTCTCTCTCTCTCTCTCTCACACACACACACACACACACTCATATTGATAATCTCATGAAGTAGAAGGTATAACTAATTGGTTGTTCAGCGTTGAAGATAAAGGTGCCCTAGTATTCACTGGTGGGAAGCAAAAACGACATTTTTGTCCAATCTGAAATGTATCATAAATTGATTCTTTCAAGAGAGTTAAGTTTGCCAAGTTGTGTGGAACTAGGTGCAGGCCTTATAGTCTAACGCATCCTGGGAGCAATTTGGGCGCTTCTCTTATGGCTCTTAGTTCCCTCGCTACATACAGATTTAAGGCTAAGAATTTTTCAAAAGCCTAGCCTAGTGCCTTGACCTAGAAACTACTTAATTACATTTAAATCTTTTCTTACCTCTCCTCTTATACATTTTGATAATTTACTACTAGGTTGACAGTAATAATGCCACTGGCCAAAAAGATTTATAATGAAATTATGCCACTGCTCCCCTACTTTGTAGTAAGTGGAACATGTTCAACTAGTTCACATAATCAAAAAGATTTACTGCTACACATTTGTGTGCAGTAATGCTTTTTCACTCTGAGTTTTTCTTGTTTTTATCTGAGGTCTCTGCCTGTACTGAGTCAATTTTATTATCATTACCAGTACTTTCAATCTTTTGGCAACATCTTGGTAGGCTCAGGGAGGGCAGCCAACCAGCAGAAGAAAGCAAAGACAGAAACAGGAGTTGGTGGGGAGGGTTGAGGGAAGAAGAGGGACCAGGAGTTCAGCCAACCAGTCAGCCAGGGGGACTCAGCTAGTTCCAAGAGGTCAGGCATCAGTCAGCCAATGTTTGATAAACAAATGAACTCAGCTACTAGCTTCAGACAGCTTCATTCTACTGAGTTCCATCTTGGGAGAGAGTTGACCTGACTCTTCCTTAAGTTCCAGAGGGCCTTCCAACTAATCGCTGTGTTCTGGAGCCAAATTTTGAAGAGCATTACATATATGGCAGAAATTATGTCCTTTTCATCTGTGTGGGGAAGATAAAAATATGAAACAAAATTCAAAGACATTATCCTATTTGCCAAATATCCTGATCAATAATGGTGTAATCATATTCTAAATCTCACAGGACAAAACATATGGTTGAATTTTTATTATTTTCACTTATTATTTTTAATTTGCTTCTTTATGTTTTAGAATAGTATAAAATTTACATTCAATTTTCCAGATGGTCCAAAGAACTAGATTCCTCTCCCAAAGTTATCCCATGTTCTACAGTCTCTAATTAACACAATACTTCATATTGTTCTCTCTTTCTTCCTCCAAAACAAAATTTTCCTATGTTGTCATCATACAGGTCTCTCGATCAAGAAATCAGCATTGATATAACATTGTCATTCAGTTTCACCAACTATCTTATTAATGTCTCTTTTTCCTTACTTGTCCAGGATCTTATTCAGAAAGGGATGGTGCAATTAGCTGTCATGTCTCATCAATTTTCTTTGCATTACTCCTCAGTCTTTCTTTGCCTCTCATATTCTTCATAGTCTTGAGGAATGCAATCATTTAATTCTACCAGGTGATCTCAACGTGTGTCCCACTGATGTTTCCCCAGGCCATACTTTTTGGCTGAAACATCACAGAAATGATGGAGACACATGATGTCAGCTTGCCCTATGACTTGTGATATTAACTTCTGTTACTTACACTAGTTACTATCAATCTTTTTTTTTTCCAGTATAGTCATCATTTTCCCGAAGACTAATATGTTGGGGGTGTTATTCCAATATTTCCTAATATACTGTGTCTCATCAAACTTCTAGCCACTGGTTTTAGCATCTATTGATAATCCTTAGGTTTATCAGTTACTACTATGATGGTTACCAAATGATGAATATCTATTTTGTTCATTCTTTCTACATTGATTAGTTAGAACTCTACTGTTTTGTTTTTTTGTTTTTTTTTTTAGTATTTTGTGATTGAGATCCTTTTCCTTTGTAAAGTAGGGATTGATAATATGATTTCAAAATTTTTGAAATCAATGAAAGGAGCAATTATATTTTTAAATTTAAATAATTAGTATACTAACTTCATATTCTATAGAGTATCCCTAAGAAGGAAACAAAACAAAACAAATGATTACTTAAATTTAAGTGAATTAAAACTGATACATAATGAAAAAATTCTCAAAAATACCAAATAAAAATAAAAACATAAAGAGTCCAGCAAATGAATTTTGGACATTGAGTGTATTCATAACTATAACAGAAAGTTATAAACTGTAGATCATGCTACATACCATATCATATCATACCATGCTACATATCATGTAGATCATGATCATACCATCATTTGACACATTTTGGTGGTAAGTCAAATGAAATATGTGCATTTTAATCTGATATGTGTAATGATATACATAATTATGGTATTTTTTAATTTAGGTGTTCATCATTGACATAAACTCAATTGATGATATTGTAAAGTAAATGAATATATGTAATATGAATATGTATAAATATATATATTTTTCCTTTTCTCATAAGTCCTTCAATAATAGTCACTTTGTTTCTTGGTATGACATACCATTTGATATTCATTCAACACATATTCACACACAAAGAATAGATGCCCAGGATACTATGTGGTAAAACCCTAGATCTGGCACTCTAGTAGATGAAGTTTCCATTATTTCTTATTTTCTTTCATCTGGGTAATTCTTTATGATGGTTTTTCTTCTTTCTTACCATATATATTTCCCTCTCCATCTTCTTGCTTTTTCTTTTGGACAAAGACCACATGTAGAAAAGAGAAACTTAAAAAAAAAAAAAAGAGAAACTTTTTCTGATTAGAAATCATTTATTAGCATGACATCTGCTTATAGCCTAAATTTAGATATAAATCTAGAAAGATATGTGATATATACACAATGCTCAGGCTCAGTTAGCTTGAAGGTATTGATAATTATATAATTCTGTATGATCTGGAAAAATATTATACAGCTTATAGGAGTCTACTAACATTAGAAAAAGAAGTTACCACCAATAAGAAGCCTAGTTATATATCTAGGGCTATGAGTTGGAGAAACCAAGTAGGGAACATTTAGTAAGCTGTGAGAGGCCTAACGGAGCCTTTTGGTAAGAGATTATCAGAGTTGCTAGGTTGATTTGATAGGGCCTAAAATTAGTGAAAGAAATGACGTAGGTGGTATTTTTAATATTATCCTCATCATTATTTTTATCCATGCCTTTGAATTTTTCTGCAAATGAAGCATAACCTTCTTTACCTTTTATCATGGTAGCAAAATGATTATTTGAACCACTATTGTATATGATATAATCCATTACCTGGCTCTTCCAAAATTGAACTCAGTTCCTGGTAACAATCCATTTTCACAATAACAGTCTATATAACAGAGACCAAATGCATTAGCATCAGTAGTCTCAGTAATCTTTTCTTGGCCTAACTTCATTGGCCCACATGCAAGGTTAACTGAGGGATAATTTCACAGAGAAATTTAGAAATAGTCAAAATTTCATGAATCTTTTATTGAGCTTATTATGGAATTGAAACATATTAAGAAGACTGGAAGACTATAAGAGAATTGGAATTGGAAATATTATCTAGGGCAGCCAGGGTGGCTCAGCGGTTTAGCGCCACCTTCAGCCCAGGGCCTGGTCCTGGAGACCCAGGATTGAGTCCCACATCAGGCTCTCTGCATGGAACCTGCTTCTCCCTCTGCCTGTGTCTCTGCCTGTGTGTGTGTGTGTGTGTGTGTGTGTGTGTGTGTGTGTGTCATGAATAAATAAATAAATAAAATCTTTTAAAAAAAGAGAAAAGATTATCTATATAAGATCTATCTACTTATACCTTTTAATTGTGTTCATGTTATCATTGTTAGGGAATAAATAGGTTGTATGAAAAATAGTATTTTAATGTAGAAATGTATTCCAAAGTTGGTTTCAGTGTTTCTTTTTAAACAACTGCTTGTCATATACTTACATCTACCTAAAAAATCCCATCTAATATTCCATTTAAGATGTTAAAATCCTTGGTTATGCATTTCCCATTAATACCAATTGATTATCTACAAAATATTTTTATTGGTAGCAAATTTCTCTTGGTTTCCTCAAATATTGTTTTTTTATATTTTAGCAAAATGGACTCTATTAGCAAAAACATAAATAGCCTTCTTTCTAATTTCTTGGATTTCCAGTTAGCTACTTTTATTTCTTCAAGATCTGTCTATTCTTGGCTATGATAATTGGATTTCTTGTCTTGTGACATACTTTCTTTAGGTAGTCTTTAGTTTTATCATCTTTATCTGACTCCTATTTCCCTCCTTTCTCTTCCTACATGGACATGTGTGTATGCACATACTATACTCTACCATTACCATTACCATCAATAAGGCAACAATAAAACATAGGGCAATAAGAAGTATTTCCAAACAGTGAATAAAGAGAGCTTGAACACTGGAAGTACTTAATATATGTTGGATACTGAATACATACATAATTTTTCTGACTTCAAGTTAATCTATCAATAATCATCTAACTTAGGCTTACTTAAATTTCTTAGAGCTTTATTTCTTTATCTGTAACATGATGGGAATTGTCCTTTTATTCCTTCATAGTCCTTCCTTGGTTGTGAGGACCAAATAAAATAGTAAGAAACACTCTGAAAATTGTCTATTACTTAAAACTAATTTTTATCATTATCATAATTATAAGAAAAGTGTAGTTCTAGTCATTGTAGGCCCATATGTAACTGAGTAGGTAATAGCTTGCCTAATTTGAAAGCAAGACCAAAGATTATATTTTAATTCCTGATGCCTTCTAATTTATGGTGATTTAAATGTAAAGTTTTAAAATGTAGTGGGGGTGCTTGGCTGGCTCAGTTGGTAGAGCATGTAACTCTTGATCTAGGAGTGGTGAGTTCAAGCCCCACTTTGGGCATAAAGTTTACTTAAAAATAAAATTTATAAGAAAATGGTTTGAAATAAAAGATGTACTTTTTGTCACATGAATGTTAGAATAACTCTGGAATCTTTGAGATAAAATAATTCTTCATGATTTATCTCCAAGGTCACAGTTTCTAAAAATAGTTTTAAAACTTCATTTTATATGTACAGCTATAATAGAAAATGTGGAATTGTAGTCAGTAGCAGTTTTATTCTGGATTACATTATTTCCTATTCTACTTTAAGAGCAATTTTCTAGATGAGCAGTGCTCACAAAGCATACTAAATTGTAACAAAGAAATCAAGGAAATAGGAAAATGGAAAATTTGATTCAAAATACTATTGACTAAAAAGAAAACATTACTTTAAGTTTGTTTTGGGCTCTTGGTCTTCTTGTTAACAAGGTAGAATTTTCTCTGCTATGTTTAAGTGAAAATTACTAATATTTTCTCTACATAGTACCATTGAAATTTCAAAGAGTTCATCTGGGATATTATTACATTTTTAATACAGAAAACTTGTTCTTACTCAGAATCTAAGAATATCTGATTTTTTTTCTGCAACAAATACAAAGTATGAATGATCATCTATGAGTTAACTAATAGTCATAGAAGTTTCCATTTCAAAATTTTTTTATAATTAGCTACGATATTTATTTTAAAAAAACAAAGTGTATTTTCAAGGGATATATTTTATTAAACTTTGCCATTTTTGTACTATTTAAATATAACCAGTATGTTATCAGTTTAAAAGTATTAAAACTATTGAGCATTTCAAGTAAAACCTGTTGTTTATTTCATGTTTTTTAAAAATCTCTCTAGTTTTTTTTTTTTAATATCTTATTTATATGTTCATGAGAAACACTGAGAGAGAGGCAAATACATAGGCCAAGGGAGAAGCAGGCTCCCTGCAGGGAACCTGATGTGGGACTCAATCCCAGGACCCTGGGATCATGACCTGAGCCAAAGGCAGATGCTCAAGGCTGAGCCACCCAGGTGTCCCAATCTCCCTAGATTTCTATCTGAAGACCTCAGACACTCTGCAGAAGAGTGTGTGCCATTTCTAAATTCACAAAATAGAGATTGAAATAAATTGTCCTGTTTTTTATTACAACTGATGACTTGTAAACAGACATATTCACTATTTTAGAAAGTTATAAATTGTAAAAATGCCATTGGAAAATCTGTTATAAGAAATATTAAACACCACATTATCGCTTTCTCTTCTGACCATCTATTTCCTTTTTCTCATTGGTGTTCTGACTACTACAGGAAAGGTCTGTAAATTAGGCTTTGATTTTCTATATAGGACTTCCTAGAACTGATGTTATCCAGACTGACAATCTTGGCTTTTTATTTGGAGTCCTTAAACTGTTTACATTTAAAATATGTGGTTTTAAACCTACCATGTAATTATTTGTTTTCTATTAGCCCCATCTGGTCTATGTTATTTTTTCTCTCCTTTTCTCCTTCTTTTTGGATTAAGTATTTATTGTTGTTGTTGATGTTATTCCATTCTTTCCTCTTCATTTGGCTGAGCATTATACACTCTCTAGTTATTCTTTTTGTTGTTGCCAATGAGTGTACAAGAAACACTGTGACTTATATGAATTAAGTTTTTGGGCAATGTGAGGACCTTAGAACATTTGAAGTCCATTTTCACCTCCTGCCTTTTATTTTATTCCTTTCTTGTATTTTAAGTCTCTCTAATAATTCCAGTTCCACAACTTATTACTATCATGGTTTTACATGACTGTATTCATTTGTAACTACCAAATATCTATACTTTTTATCGTTTTATATTCCTTTCTTCATCTCTGCATATTCCTTTCTTCATCTCTGCACTTCCAACTGTGATTCATTTTTCTTCTAATTGAAGAACTTCGTTTAATATTTACTTTATTACGTCTCTTCTGGTACTGAATCCTCTTAAAAGGTTTTGGTGCTGTTGCTATCTATATGTCCTTCCCCTCTTTTCTTCTCCAACTTTATTTTGAAAATATTCAGACCTAGAGAAAATTCGAAAATAGCACAACAAAATATATCTTTCACCTAGGGTTGACCTATTTTTAACATTTTGTTGCATTTACTTTCTTTCTCTACTGATATTTGTCTGTTGGACTGTCTGCCTCTCTCTCTGCCTATGCTTTTATTCTTCTTGCTGAACCATTTGAAAGTAATTTGCAGATATCATGACATTTCTCTGAATATTTTAACTTGCATATCCTAAGAACAAGGGCATTCTCCTTCGTAACTATAGCATTGATATAACCAAGAATATTTATTATCTTTAGCATCGATTCAATAACAGTTTAAAATATAGTCCATTCTACAGTTCCTGTGATTTTTCCAAAAATGTTCCATTTAGAATATAGCCAGTATTGATACATTGCATTTGGTTTTATGTACCTACTCCTTTAGTTTGGAACAGTGATCTATATTTGTATGTCTTTTGTATGACTTTGTCATTTAAAAAAGTTAGATGTCTTTCTTATATTTTGGATTTAATGAATTGAATGAATTGTATCCTAATGATTATATTTAGATTAAAGAGTTTTGTCCAGAATTTTGCAACAATTATGTAATACTGTATACCTCTTGTATTATATCGATACTCTTTCATTCCATTTTTTTGATTACTTGGTTAAAACAGTGCTTGCTAGCACTTTCAATTGTAAATGCAATTCATTATCTATAGGATGGTATGTTGAAATTGTATTCTGTTCCCCAATATTCATTGAATGGCATTACATGCTTTGATGCTCCTTCATTGAACTCATTCTTACCATTTCTCTGTCATTTAATAGATTCATGGATTTTAAAAAAATATGTTGTGATATGCTATTGTCAGTATTCTTTTCTAATGCTGAGAAATGCCCCATATTTGGCTAGTGAAATAATACATTAGAGTTTAAACATCCTCATTTTGAAGATATACTTACTCTTTTAACAAAAACTTGGTATTTTTTCATTTATCTAATAGTAAGAATTCTGCTATGTGTGTGGAGATATCTTACTGTGGATTTCATTTGCATTTCTCTGATTGGATATGAAATTGAGCACATTTTGATATGAAAAATATCAATTTAGATATTGTATTCTATGAACTGCCTATTCAAGTCTTTTGTACCTTTTTAAAAAATTGTTTGTTTTGTTAATTTATAAGAATTGCTTATTCCTTACATTCTGTGTGCAAGTTTTTCATCAGACATATGCATTGCAACCATCTTCTTCCATTCTTTTGTTGTTTTCACTCTCTTAATGTTTTCTTTTGATAAATACAAGTGTCTAAGTGCCAAATGTTAGATGAGTATAGAGCAAACAAAACTCTCTTACATTGCTGGTAGGAGTATAAATTTATACAACTGTTTTTGAAAACTTTGGCACTGTCTACCAAAATGAAGATATAAATACCCTGTGACACATCATCCTAATCCTAGTTATAAACTTTTGAGAAATGCATATATATTTTTACCAAAGGGCATATGAAAACTGTTTAGAATGGACCAAAATGTCAGCCTCAACATCTCTGAGCTTTCCTTCCCCACTCCCCCATAATCATGGCCCCTCAAATTGCTACTGCATTAGTAGTGGTCCAGTACTTCCAAACAGATTTAAAATACTTTCCAGTTTTTCTAGTTACTCTTGGCAGAAGATTAGTCTGCAGCACACTACTCAGTCATTATCAGAAGCAGAAATCTTAAAGTGATATTATGTATGTTTCACATATCTAGTCCTAAATCATTAAGTAGGATCATTAAGTTAGAGTAAGAAAAGACTCTAATAAAAGAGCAGCTTTTATTGCTATAAGTTGTAGATATAAATGCAGAGTTTCTGAGTTCAGACTTAATTTCCATGTGCCTTTTGTATAGTATCAGCACTAATAAAAACTGGGTGGTCAGGGTTTTCAGCTTTCTTAGGGATTCAGAGTCAACCTCTAGCCTGTCTGATTATTTTACAGCATTGACTTGCTGGTGGGTCTGGGATCTCTGGGAGTGTTACTGCTATTGTGTGTTCACTGTTCCAGAAGTTCAGTGCTCTGCCTTGAAAGCAAGAGCTTCGGTCTCATTGCTCCTTTCTAGCTGTGTTGATCATTTTCTCTATGTGACACCAAAAGGGCCATTTCAGATAGGTTTGTCAACACAATAATTTCCAGAATATTGATGTTAATTAATACATATACGTAACAAGTAACAGTTATTATTATTAGTACCCAAAATATTCAGTGATTAAACATATTCAATTGAAGTCTCTAGGAGAAACATAAACATTTTACTTTCCTTGAAACAGAACATTTTTGTCTCTTGAGATTTAGAAAAATAGGGTTCCTACATTTTTCAAGATTTTATAATCTGCTGATTTGCTTTGAGAAAAAAATTTTGGGATTCCCCAGTGTGCCTTTTAAATGTTAAAATGTTGAAGTCAGTAGGACTGGACCAAGTAGAAAAGCAAACATCAAATACTGCTGAAATGAGTCTTGCCAAGGGATGATCTGGATGACCTAATATGGGGTTTTGCCATCACTAACACCTAAGACTTGAGGGACTTTTCGATTAACTACATTGGAGCAGAGACCTAGCTGTCTTCATTGGAAATTTCTGTGTCTGGTGGGGTATAAGGTCACATAGTTACTTCATCAAGTAGTGTTTTACAAAGGGAAGGTGGAGAGATGCAGCATAGGCCAACAATAATCTAAAATAAAGGCTAATCATTATATACCGCTAGCAAGTCCTGTTACATTTAAACTTAGATACAGATAAATTCACCAAATTCTCTATTCTTCTCTTTGGTACAATACTCAGAATGTGTTAAAATGTATTTGCAACTTAGTTGGCAAAACTAGGAAAATGTGAACTTTCATGGATGATTGAAGAATAAAGTTGTACAGCCCAACAAATGGCAATTTGACAATGAAGTAACCTCCTTCTGTATCATCTGTGATATTATGTGGAATGAAACATAATGATGTTGGCCATTGGCTCTCAAGTGAGAGTCGACTATATATTCTTCCCTGCTTGGGGAATAGGGTGAGATTAGGAATTGAAAGTCTGATAGGCACTTGGGACTATCACAGGGAAGTTCAGTAGTGCTTTCTTATCCATGGGGGATACATTCCAAGACTCCAGTAAATGCCTGAATCTTCAGATAATACCAAACCCTATAAATATTATGTTTTTTTCCTATATATAAATAGCTATGATAAAGTTTAATTTATAAATTAGGCATGGTAAGAAATTAACAGCAATAGCTAATAATAAAATAGAACAATTAAAATAATATGTTGTAATAAGAGTTGTGTGAATGTGGTCCCTCTCCAAAAATCTTACTGTACTGTATTCACCTTTCTTTTGCAATGATGTAAGATGATAAAATTCCTATGTGATGAGATAAAGTAGGGTGAATGGGTAGGCATTGTGATGTAGCATTGGGCTACTATCGACCTTGTGACAATGTGTCAGAAGGAGGGTCATCTGCTTCTGGACCCATAGTTGACCATGGGTAACTAAAACTGTGGGAAGCAAAACCATGGATAAGAAGACTACTGTATAATTGCCTGCTTTTTTGTGATAATTCTTCTGTTTTCCACATATACAAAACAATTACATGGAAACACTTTTTGTTTTTTTTGCTGAAAGACTGAAAAATCCTGGTTTACATTAACTTGCAAAAACACAACACTGACATTTTATACAGTTGAATTTTGGGTCCCTGGTGTGGTGTTACAGGAGTTCATGTATTGAAAAACAAAAGAATATACATATACATGCACACACTCACATATATATATGTGATATATAAATATATATATTTTGTAAACAATTTTATTTTTTGAAATTTAATCTATAGATATTCTTCCACTCTATAAATGCCAATTATTAAAGGTTACTCTTTGAAACTTTATTGATAATAGAAAAAGACTAGAAAAAGTACACATTTTTAGCAATAGATCATTGATTAGATATGGTATGAGGTATATAAGATATACCTATAAAAGAGATTATTAAAATAAAATGACTATTTAAAAAACAGTACATTTATTGTGATGAACAATGAATAATGTATTGAATTGTAGGATCATTATATTATATACCTGAAGCTAATATAATGCTGTCCATTAATAAATTTTAAAAATAAAAATAAAACAATGCCAAGTTATTTCTGTAAAGAACATCAATTTCAATAAAATACAAGTCAGCAAGATAAAAGATTAAAAAATAAAAGAGAGATTATGTACTGAAAAGTAACTCTCTTGAACTGTTTATAACATGTTCCTTTTATATTAAGAATTCCATATATACATCTGTATATGTAATGAGAAATTATGGAAGGAGAATTAGAAACTCCGGAGAGTGACTTCCCAAGGTGGGGACAAGAGTGAGGTGGCACAGTGATGGTAGAAAAGCTTTGCATGCCTTTCTATATTTTTTTGGAATCATGCAAATATAGTACTTCTGAAAATAATATTTAAATGGAAGCCACAAAGGGAAGACCAACTATAATTTATATATAAGAAATCTAGCAACAATGATTAGATTGATTTTGTGGGGTTTTTTTTGGGGGGGTGGGGTTTTTTAAAGATTTATTTATTTATTCATGAGACACACACACACACACACACAGAGGCAGAGAATAGGCAGAGGGAGAAGCAGGCTCTATGCAGGGAATCAGATACTGGGACTCCGGGATCATGCCCTTGAAGGCAGAGGCTCAACCACTGAGCCACCCAGGCATTCCTGATTAGATTGATTTTGAATTGTGCCAGAGTATTAGTTATTTTTCACTCTTTTGTACTTGATAGATTTGTCGGATTATCTATTTTGTCTTAAAGATATATCTCACAAATTGCAATGCTGACAAAATCCCATACCTTACAAAGATCAAATTCCCTGCTTTTTCTTTGTAAGAACATACATATGTGGTCAGAACACTGTATTTCTTTTTTTTTTTTTTTAAGGTTTTATTTATTTGAGAGAGAGCGAGAGAGAGCACATGCACAAGCAGGGGGGAGGGGCAGAGGGAGAAAGAGAAGCTGACTCCCTGTTGAGGAGGGAGACCCACCCAGGACTCCATTCTAGGACCCTGGGGATCAGGACCCGAGCCCAAGGCAGATGCTTAGCTGACTGAGCTACTCAGGTGTGCAGAACAATGTATTTTCAATAGTCTGTTTTTAGTGTAGTATCAAATGGCATACTGGATATACACATTTTTTGCATCACAAAATGAAATACGATAGCTGTGACCCTTCAATTTACATTTTTTGCAATCACGGAGCAGCTTGCAGCATTCTATCCAATCTTTTTCCTGGTTCCCTAATGTGATTAGCTAATTTAAAAATGTTGGTTTAATTCTTGTCTGTGTATTCCATGAATGGTGATACGACAATATATATTATATGTATATCTGCCTATCCGTCCATCTATAGATATATATGTAAATCTTACTTATATGTATATTTGCTTCAAACTTACGGTGCATAAATAGGACTTTAAAATACATTTCGTGTAATGGTATTTAAATGAACGTCATTCCTGATGAAAGAATTCTCCTTGGGAAATTTACATATATATTCTGGTCTTTCCTTAATACATACCTATAGCCTCCTCTTAAAATTATCCTTAGAGACATCTTAAGAGACTCTTTTTAGAATGAAGTTTAACATCTTCTAGTCACATATATTTTGCATCCAAAATAGTATTATTCTGCTGATGACTGAATTGGTTTGCTAGAGCTGCCATAACAAATACCACACAGTGGGTGACTTAACAACAGGAATTAATTTTCTCACAGTTCTTGAGGTTACCAACCTGAGATCAGGGTATTGGCAGGGTAGGTATATCCTGAGGATTCTCTCTTTTGGCTTGTGGATGACTGACTGTCCCTCCTCCCTTAACAGGGTCTTCCTTCTGTATGTGTCTGTTTCCAAATCTCTTCTTACAAGGACACCAGTCCTGTTGGATTAGATCCACCTCAATAAACTTATTTTAACTTAATTACCTCTTTAAAGGTCTTATCTCTCAATACTGTTACATTTTGAGATACTTGGGGTTAGGACTTTAACATATAAATTTGTAAGGGGGGCGACATAATTCAAATCCTAATGATTTACCTTACCTACCACCTTAATTCAAGCAGCTTCTTGCTGTTTCCAAAAATCAAATCGATCCTCAAAGGATGGAATTTTGGCACTCCAATCAAGGTTCTTCAAAGATTGAGACACTTATTTAGGCCATCCTACTAAAAATTATTTTGAGCAATGCCATCTCATTAGAATAAAGGCAAAAATCTCTCAAAATGAACATTCATTTGCATGTAACTATTATTACTCAAAGTTTGACCATAATAACAAAACACTTTCAAGAAAGAAGAGGTTTAATACAGATAATTGATTAATACACGGAGTTAGGTACTTCCAAAGTTGATGGGAGGGCTGTTGAATCAAATGTCTACGAACACAACAGGTTGCTCCCAGGTTTGCTCTGCTTCAGGCAATCCGGAAGGTAATGGCACTGTCCTAGTCTGTCACTGGAAGTAACAGTTGCTGTTACCCACAACTATCCGAAGCAAGTCAGTGGGTGGATGATTTCTAGAACAGAGGCTGCAGGAGGTAGCGGAGGTACAACCCCAGATGGGCTGAATACCATGAGCAGGACAGCAGTGCTGCAGGCAGAAAGTGGAGGAAGTGGCTTCCATTACACTTGCAGAATCTTATTCACATTCTTCTCACTGACTGAATCTAAATCTGATTTCTCTTCCAGCAAGGCTGCCTAGGAAATGTGTATCCAGTATTACAGACCTGTGATTCAGGGTAGAGAAAATCAGACAGTGAATACTTGGGAACAGACAAGCTGGCAAGCTTTGGTATGTTAATTAATAATTAAATCCTTACACGATGACCATAATTTATATTCACATTTTGAGAGGAAAAAATAGCACATCGAACACGACTTTCCCATTTCCCGATATGCGTAATTCATTTGCAATCTCAGGACACTTGTCTGTATTCAGCAGATGTTTTAAAACAAAAGATGTTTTAAAAAGATTCAGTGAAGACTGGAAGATTTATTTCAAAAATCAGTGCAATGTGTATTTGAATTTTCCTCAATTATTGCAGCTGTTATTACCAACTATTGGAATTAAGGCTTTAAGAAAGTAACTTCATTTTTTAAATAATTTCGATCCAGGCGCTAAGAATCCGCTAGAAAATATGCTTCCTTTTGATGAGTTTTTGATTAGTAGAAGTCAGAAAAACTTCTGAATGGTGCAAATACAATATGTCCTTAATTTTGCTTTCTCTTGGGTTACAACACAGCTTTACTTCATTCTGTTCTCTTAATCTACTATTGAAAGTAATTCTGGATATCTTTATTATAATAATTATTCTTTACTTATTTTCCATAGTTTCAACAAACTCTTCATATTATCACAAAACACAAGAAAACAAAACACCAGACTTCTCTTCCAGAAGAAGCTTCTGCTTGTGTAAAATGAGTCTAGTGGCTCTGGAGGGAGGGTGCAGGGAGGTGATAAGGAAAGTAGAAAAAGAGTTGTGAAACATGATTCATTTCTCCTAAGATTTTTTCCAACTCTCATTGCCTAATTTTCCATACTTCTGTTTGATCTTACCTACGAGGATATCTGCTGATGGTAGTATGGAAACGGAGAACCCATATAGAGATATATAAGTTGGTCATTTTGAAAGCTTTTAGATGATGTGACTAAAAAGTGGAAGTTTCTGCCAACCTCACACCTTTGCGTGATTCCATAATTTCTTGTTATGGTTAGCTTGGTAGGCATGAAAAAATACCTTCTCTGCTCAGTGAAATATTACCAGCTCCCAGAGTGTGTGCTACTTTAGATGAAGATAATATACAAAAGATATTGCCAAATGTTCTCCTCCAAGATAGGAACAAAGTGCTTCTGAGACAGATGCAATCTCATTATAAACAACAACTTGGATTGGGGATATAGAAAACTGAAGTTCCTTTGCAATGGATCATTAAGGCCCTGACCATATACAGGTACATGGAATTAATAACTGGTGTTGCTAACGTTTAAGCATTTAATTTAGAAGTTTCTTTGCACTTTAAAGAAACAAACAATCCAATCATGAAATGGGCAAAAGACATGAACAGAAATCTCACAGAGGAAGACATAGACATGGCCAACATGCACATGAGAAAATGCTCTGCATCACTTGCCATCAGGGAAATACAAATCAAAACCACATGAGATACCACCTCACACCAGTGAGAATGGGGAAAATTAACAAGGCAGGAAACAACAAATGTTGGAGAGGATGTGGAGAAAAGGGAACCCTCATACACTGTTGGTGGGAATGTGAACTGGTGCAGCCACTCTGGAAAACTGTGTGGAGGTTCCTCAAAGAGTTAAAAATAGACCTGCCCTACGACCCAGCAATTGCACTGCTGGGGATTTACCCCAAAGATACAGATGCAGTGAAACGCCGGGACACCTGCACCCCGATGTTTCTAGCAGCAATGGCCACGATAGCCAAACTGTGGAAGGAGCCTCGGTGTCCAACGAAAGATGAATGGATAAAGAAGATGTGGTTTATGTATACAATGGAATATTACTCAGCTATTAGAAATGACAAATACCCACCATTTGCTTCAACGTGGATGGAACTGGAGGGTATTATGCTGAGTGAAGTAAGCCAGTCGGAGAAGGACAAACATTATATGTTCTCATTCATTTGGGGAATATAAATAATAGTGAAAGGGAATATAAGGGAAGGGGGAAGAAATGTGTGGGAAATATCAGAAAGGGAGACAGAACGTAAAGACTGCTAACTCTGGGAAACGAACTAGGGGTGTTGGAAGGGGAGGAGGGCGGGGGGTGGGAGTGAATGGGTGACGGGCACTGGGGGTTATTCTGTATGTTAGTAAATTGAACACCAATAAAAAAAAATACCTTCAGGAAAAAAAAAATTGGGTTATTTACCCAAGGAAAATAAAGATTAATTCAAAAAAAAAAAAAAAAAAAAGAAGTTTCTTTGCACTTTAAAAGTGATATTGCATTGTCATAGTAGTATAAGAATTAATTGCTCATGTTTCCTATTGTAATAAATAGATATGAACTTCACAATAACTAATTTTCTTTTAACTTGGTTGTGAAACACGAATATTTAAATACTGATGTCATTTTGTAAACATAGCTGCCTTTCCTAATGCCATAGAAAGCGTCTGTACAATATTTTCATTTTGCTTTGTTCACACAGGAAAAGAAAGAAAGGCAAAAAAAAAAGGTAAGGAAAAGAAAAAGCAAATTATTTAATCATATTTTGAAAACAGAGATGTATGAAGTTCTCATTTCTAATTTTGGCCAGTCTATTGAATGGAATTAACCATTCTTTCTACTTTCATTTTGAGAATCTATTATTATTTATATTTTTATGAAGAAATATTAAGAAAACATCAGTACCAGGATAACTGGGTGGCTCAATTGGCATCTGCCTTCAGCTCAGGTCATGATCTCAGGGTCCTGGGATTGAGCCCCGCATTGGGCTCCCTGCTCAGTGAGGAGCCTGCTTCTCTGTCTGTCCACCCCCACTCACACTCTCTCTCTTTTTCTCTCTTTCTCTCATAAATAAAATCTCAAAAAAAAAATAAAAAGAAGTAAGAAGAAAACAACAGTAACAGGGGTGTCTGGGTGTCTCAGTCCATTGAGTGTCAGATTCTTGGTTTCTGCTCATGTCATGATCTCAGGGTCAGAAGATCAAGCCCCATATGGGGCTCCATGCTCAGCAAGGAGTCCGCTTCTCTCTCTCCCACCTCTTCTGCCCCTCCCTACCTCTTCACTTGCTTGTGCTCTTTCTCTCTCTTTATCTAAAATAAATAAATAAATAAAATCTAAAAAGAAGAAAACATCAGCACCATTTAGCATAATACAGAGAAGGAATATGTATCATATGCAATAACATCTGTACTATTTTCAGAAGAAAAAATGGGTATAAATGAGATTTTTAAACAGATTAACTTTATATAATAGAACTGAAGCCTATAATTTCATAACACTTTTTCATTTAAAAGAGAAAGCAAAGCGGCCCCTGGGTGGCTCAGTAGGTTAAGTGTCTGACTCTCAGTTTCAGCTCAGGTCCTGATCTCAGGGTTGTGAGATGGAACCCGGGTTGTTCCACGAACTCAGAGAGGAATCTGCTTTAAGATTCCCTCCCTCTGCCCCTCCCTCCACTCTCCTGTGTGCATGTGTGCACGTGAGTATTCTCTCCCTCTCTCAAATAAATAAATAAATCTTTAAAAAAATAAAAGGGAAAGTAAAATCTCTATATAGAAGATAATACTGTGATATTTTTAGCCATTGCACATTACATCACTGTTATTCCCTGCTGACTCAGAAAAGATATTTTAAACGTTTAATATATGGTCAACTATCATGCACAGTGATTTATTTTTAAAGATTGCTTTGGCTATCCAGTAGTCCTTTTCTACGTGCATTTAGAATCAGATCATCCACTTATGAATAAAAAGCAGTTGGAATTTTAATATGGATTACCTTGAATTTGCAAAGCCTGATATTTGGGGAGTATTGCCATCTTAACAATATTAAACTCTTCCAATTTATAAATATGGAAGCTCTTTCCACTTACTTGGATTACTTTTAATTTCTTTCAACAATGTTTTGTAGCTTTAGTCTTGCTCTTCTTAGGTTAATTTTATTTTTGAGATTTCTTTAAACATCTAGAACCAAAACAATCTTCCATTAATTAATATGAGTTTCTGTGTGTGTTGGACACAAGATCAGTGCTCATCCAGGTAGGTTAAAATTGTGCCGTGGCCTGCACTTCCTACATTTTCTTAGAGCTTTAAGGTTATCAGGACATGACAACCTAAGGCCTTCTCAGGTCTTTTCTGAGCACATGCACAGCCATGAGCATGTGCATGAGTTTCTAGATTCCCAGGAAAATGTTGATGCTTTTCAAAGCCCATATGGACATCTCATTCCCAGCCTTTCCTCCAGGTGTTATTGTTTGCCTCACTGTTAATTATCACCTCAGCTGTAAATATTTTTGACAAATTCCCTCAGAAGTAGCCATAGGCTTTAGAAATAAGCTGGTCAGTTCCAATAAGTGAAATAAAGAGAAACCTTTGTGTTGGTCTCCTAGGGAGTCACAGGTCAGAACAGATAATTATAATACTTTGTGAATGAGGTTCATTCTCTTCTCTCTGGCTCTGGAAACTTCAAGACTTTGGTTAACTTCAAGGTGTGAAAAGTCGATTCTGACAGCTTTTGCCCATTTTTAAAAATTGCTTTATGGAGAGGCAGGATTTTCAATCCCTTATTTGGCCATTTTTACTGATGTGCTAACATCACCGTATGATAATTTTTACTAAAAATCTTTGCCCTTTGATAAAGGGTAATTGATTAACAAATTGATAATCTTATATTCTTAAATTTTTTGTTAATTGATGGAAACTTTTTTTTTTTAAGTCTCTGGTATTATCAGCCATGCCGATAAGACTGACAGATGTGTTTGTACAACCTCAATTTATTCACCAGACATTAAGTAAATGCATGTTCTATGTGAGGCACATGTCTTACCAGACACAGGATATACAATTAAGTAACCCAAAGTCTACAAGTATCTAAATAGCACAATCATTTACACATTTTTGCCACTAAATATTGATATCATATTTCTCTGATCTGAATAAATTTACCCATTGACTAAGTCATTCAAATAAAATAACAAGATTAATTTAGCACCTGGGTATTTCTAATGTTGAAAGCATAGTCCTATTAGGGTATAGAACAAGCGCTCTTAAAACCAGACATTCTCCTTTAGTTTGTTTAACTTGGACCAAGGACCTCATAGCCTGAATGACATGCTTCATTCCAACTTTTAAACTGTCAACTGAATTAAGATGTGTTGATGAATATTAATTTCTTTCACCAAAAGCTCTGACACTGAGACATTCCTGTTGTCTGCTTGTTCCATCAAATAATGAAAGGTCTTGGTGATTTCCTCCAAAGTGTGGATGTTGGCACCTAGAGCTGAGGGGCATATTTCAGACAACCTGTGCTATAAACTACTCTGTTTTGCCATTTCTGGATGGCCTCGAAGGTGCCTTTACTCTATTTCTGCTGCACGTGTTTGATACTGTAGACCCCTTTTGAGACTATTCCAGGGATTATTTATAATGTACTGATGTTACCTTATTAGTACCTGCTATTTCTGCACAGAAGCATGAGGTTTGTTGACACTTGTTTTACTGCTGAAACTTTATTTTTGGTGTCTGGTGGACCACTATGGAGTTTCACTACTGAAATGTTGTGGCAACCGGAATGAAAAGTCATCCCATGTTCATTTCCCTGTGGGCTCCAAGGGTTTAAATAAGCACCTGAATAAGCTTTAGAACTTGACAGATAATGCGATTTCACAAAGTTATTGCATTCCTGTTTCAATTGGCACTTTTAAAACTCTCACAAACAGTTTGTGGTGTTGGTAACTTTCCTTTGCAGGAGTATTTCAAAAATAGGTCCAAACCTACAGCACAAATGTGAATTTATAGAAAGGAGAAATATTAAAGCAATTTATTATTAATTTTGGAACAGTGTTTTTTTGGCACTGATAATTAATTTCCAGAGCTGGCTCTCTTGTGATCTAGTGACTTACACGCAGAAACTACGTAACATGATGGAAACCTTCACTCTGCTTTGCAGGCAAAGCCTTTTTCTTCAGTTTCTTGATGAAGAGCTCCAAACTAAGGGACTTTGGGCAGTCCATAGTTCATTTTCTTCTCTGCCCTTTAGATGTTTCTGTACCATCTCTTTTCTAGCTTAGGATGGTCTAAACATTTTTAAATGAATGTATACAAACTGAGTTTTAACTTAAAATACATCATGGGGGACAAATTTTAACAAAACTATATTTCCATTCTTTGAGGGCAGTTGTGTTTTTTTAATTAAAAACTTTTCCCCTATAAAAATATAACCAAGACTCTTTTATAGTTTCATTTTGCTTTGGTTATAGTATAAGCTATAAAACACAAAGGCTGGAGCTGTATGCAAAATAAACTGAAACTTTTATAAAACCTAGGGTAAGAAAGTGACATTTCTCATATGTGTGTTTGCATTTATGTGTGTGTGTATACATATATATGTACAAATTACTCATCAGTATCTATATGCATACACTGCATATGCATGTATATGCATTGTGGATACCTACTGTATATCAATATGTATATGTGTATATATATATTTATGTATATTTGTATATACATGTATATATGCACATATATGTTTGAAATGGCTAAAATTCAGGAAAAGGTAAGTAGAGTGTAAGTCATCTCATTCATTCATTTAGCAGCATTTGCTTTTAATTCCTTAATGCATGCCAGTTATGACACTCAATGCTGAGATACACAGTGGTCTATTAAAATATGATCTTCCTTTCAGGTTATTTACACTATACAGGTGGTTACAGACAGGTAAACAGAGATTTGGAATGGCCTTCAAAAACTGCTGATAGAGCAAACTGAATGTACTAGAAGAGGAATCTAAATTGCTTGTGAAGACTTCCTCGAGGAAGTGCTATCTATTGAGATCTGTAAAGTTGAATCATCCTTAGTTAGACAAAGAAAGTGGGTGATGAGCAGAAAGTGAGGAGGCAAAGCAGAAGAGATGGGAAGTATATCTGAGGACCAAGATATAAGAGAGCAAATAGCCAGACGAAGCATGAGGGCGTAGAAAATGATATAGCTGGAGAAATAGGCAAGGTCTAGATTAGGAAGGTTCTTATAACTTGTGTTAATGAGTTGTAAGTAGGAGAATGAGATGATCACATTTGAGCATATGGCAAAGAGCTATACAATGATGAGACTGGAAAGCCTAGTACAATATAGCAATCAAGGAATTTAAAATCATGTGATTAATATCTAATAGTTCTGACTTTTGTAGTCAGGTCTCCAGGTTTGCAATAATTACGGCTGATCTTGTTTTATCCTATAAATTCATATCATATGTGATAGTGAAGATCACTTAAAAATTCTGGTTGACTTCACTATAGATGATTTATCACTCATTAGAGACAGTAGATGTCCTTCTCTTCTTAGTTTAATATGAATAGCAATTAGGCAAACTGAGTTAATAGTAAGTTGTCATAGAGAAGAGAATTATTGATATACAAAAGTCTATTTAAGGATGAAAATTAAGGTTCTCTGTATTTTGGAGTATCAACTGTGGACTGGTCAGATTACCTTACAAAAAAATACCAAGGAAAAATTCCTTTATGTTATAAACATCATCAGGCTCCAAGTGGGGGCAGGGCTTAAGGAGAAACAGTGATTGCATATACAATGAAATTTCAGAGTTTCCAAAGTTGTCAATGGCTCAAAATACCTGTGCAACTGGATTTCCAAGATTTCTGGAATTTCCACTTTTTAGTCAATTCTTTGAGTGGATCTGACTCTTGAAGCTCATTTTAAAATGTTCTCATATCTCCTTGAAAGAGTTATCATATATGAATATATGAGTTCATTATCCTTGATTAGTCTGTCAACCTATTAGACTGTGGTCCAAGAGATAATAGAGTTGAGAGGAAACAAGAATCAGAACACATGTATTCCGTGTGATAGACATAGGTTTAGGAAACTTGGAGATTTTAGAAAGCCAGGCTCGAGTCGTGAACAATAACATCAGTCTCACTACCTAGGGATGGAAGGAGGGGACCAGGTTCTCAACATTTAGCAGTTTACTAAGGACCAATTAAGGAGAAACATTCATCTTGAAACTGCTAATTGCACACTGGTTCTAAGTATAAATTTAATCAACAGAATTTTAACACAATTACAGCTATCTGGACAATACCTTAAAATTAGCTGTAATGAGATGAATTTTACAATTAAAGTTTATAGAATCAGTGCTTACTTGTCTGCAGGGCAATTTTCCCCCTTGAAGAAGAAAGCACAAAGGCTCTGGGCTTGTCACACACTTACAATGGCCTCTGACTGCTTTGATGCCTGAGTAACATCAAGAAGTCAACAGCCAATTAGATTTCAGAAACCAGGGGTGCTACCTGGGTGGCTCAGTAGCTTAAGCATCTGCCTTCAGCTCAGGTCATGATCCCAGAGTCCTGAGATTGAGTCCCACATTGGGCTCCCTGCTCAGCTAGGAGTTTGCTGTTCCCTCTCCCACAGCCTGCCTGTGGCCACTCTCCCCTGCAACTTGTGCATGTGCTCTTTCTCTCAAATAAATGAATAAAACCTGTAAAAAAAAAAACAAAAACAAAAGAAAAACAAAAAACTCTGAAATGATTTAACCCAGTGATTTCTAAGGTCAAGGTGTGTGTTCTTACCACTACTTGTTCACTTGTGTAATGTAAGTAATGAATGATTTGCTCATAAGTATTTCATGAATAAATGAGCAAATGAAATAATTGCTTTTTGAGGAATTCTTGCATTCTGTGGAGGAGCATTTGAGGTCAGCATGGTGGGCTGGCAGAGGAGAAGGAGGGGAGGTCTGGTAGCTGGGGCTCCTCCTCTCAACCTGAAGAGAACAGAGCATCTGTTTTAGTGATTAGGACTCCATGTAAGATTTCCTTGAAAAAATTCAATTTTTTTTTGTAGAAGAAGAAAAATGAATGAGTCAGTTTTTCTCATCTTACCATTAAAACACGGTCCACAGAGGGCTAAGCTCAGGGTTATACCCATATTAGAGTAAAACCAGGCTGTGACCCTACATGGCTTGTTTTCTAACTCCATGTCCTTTATTCTCCACGATACACGTTTACAATATGGTCAATGCAAATGGGTATTAGCTTCTTAATTAAGAAAATGTATTATCCTGCAATACAGAAAGCATGCTTTCTCAATCATTTTTGCTTACTTAGTCATCTCCTTTAATTTCAAAAATTCATGGCTAATGCTGATATAGTAGATGACTTATGATGTATTTGGTGTGAATTAAAAGTAAGCCCTGTCCTTTTTTTAATGGCCTCTCTAATTCTCATTTGTGGATGAATCACATGAGATGAATGAGATTGCTTTTGATAAATTTACTTCTGCTAAGTAGAAATGGCTCTTCTTGGGATAATAATGGATATGGAACACACACCCATACTTGATCATATTTTTGAGTGTTGTGTGCTTATCTGCATGCGTGTTTTCCTGTATCCTATTAGTGGCATGGATTGACATGAAGTATTCCTGAGACAAGAGATTGCTTGGTAAACTTGCTGAGGGCTGTAACCATGGTCTTTTTGATAGGCCTGCTGGAAGTAAACATTCTTTTATTAGTTGGAAGCATGCCCATTTTCAAATTTGTTTAAAGGAAAAGGAAATTTTCTCCTCACTGCTTATTCTATTTCTAAACATCTTGTAAAGGCCTCTTTTTCATCTTTTATTACAGGACATTATGGGGATGGCAAAAATTAGACTTTCCTGGGCACTTACAAATCTAGTGTTTTGAAAGGTATATTACTTTTTCCACTGGAAATTAATGTAATGAGAAATGTTTTACAGACATTCTAAACTATAAAAACACAAACACATTTCGTGTGTGGCATTTCTTTTTCAATGGAGCATTAGTCTCTGGGTAAACCTATTCCTCCATGATCCTGACACTGTGGCCTGTGCCCTCACAGCTCCCCAGCTTGTCTCCCTGGCTCACTTTTCTCCTGAATGGTCTTTGCATTTACATTTACACTTACTTTCCTTTTATTTTTTTTTTAAGATTTTATTTATTTATTCATGAGAGACACAGAAAGAGAGGCAGATATGCAGGCAGAGGGAGAAGCAGGCTCCCTTTGGGGAGTCTGATGTGGGACTCAATCCCAGGACACTGGGATCATGACCTGAGCCAAAGGCAGACACTCAACCACTGAGCCACCTAAATGCTCCTTACTTTCCTTTTCAATCTGCATTTCTTTCTTGTTTCCTTTCTCTAACTATTCCACTTCTTTATTAGCTGGTATTCCCATATAGCTGACATCTTCTTTTAGACTTGTTAGATACATTTCTATTTTTCCTGTAATTGTATTATTCTTCCATCTTGAGGACTCCTCAGTTTATATCCCTATCATTCATTGCCTTTTCCATGTGCATATAACTTCTTATTGGACTTGCCCACTGGAAAGGGCCACAAGCTATTCAAGCAAGGTCATATCTGACTTCTCTTTCTCATCTCAGTGGCATCGTCATTAACCCTTGCCAGCTGACATGGGAGTTTTTCATTCTATCTCTTATTTCCCAACTTACTCTATGCATTACCAAATTCTATAAAAATTCAAGTCTGTCCCTTTATTTGAAGTCATTCTTAACCTGTGTTCATTCATCAGGCTGTCTATTCCTTTTTTGTCTTTGTATGACAGGATGTTGTTCAAAGGTGCTTCTTTTTTTAATATTTTATTTATTTATTTGAGAGAGAGAGCAAGAGAGAGAGCATGACTGGGGGTGGGGAGGGACAGAGGGAGAGGGAGAAGCAGACTCTCGCTGAGCAGGGAGCCCCATGTGGGACTTGATCCCAGGTCCCTGGGATCATGACCTGAGCCAAAGACAGATGTTTAGCCAACTGAGATACCAGGCACCCCTCAAAGGTACTTCTATTAGATTTAACAATAAATAACGCATCCTCCTTCTCTTAAGGACATTTGCTAATTAATAGGGTCTTTAGATCATATAAACTAATATTAATAACAGGAATAATTATTACAATATTGAATGAAATAAATGATATTTTAATTGGTTTCAAGTGGTGGCTAATACAGACTAAGTATTATACGGGTGTTAAAAATTTAAATTGAAAAATACAATTTGGCACTGTGGCTATGAGAAAGAATATCCTTATTTTAGGAAATACACATTGAAGTACTTAGGAGCAAAGATAATGATACATGGAAATCACTGTTAAATCATTCAGAAAAAAATTTTATGTACATACAGATACCTGCAAACACACACCGTATAATATATAGACTTGTATAGATAGGTAGAGAATGAAAAAGTGAATGGGGGAGACTATTAATCATAGGTGAGATAAGGTAAATTTTTGCAATGTATATATCAATTTGAATTTTGAGTAAAAAGTCTGTTTCTGAGAGAAAAAGTTAGTAACAGCAACAAAAATAGTTATTTGTACCAAGCTATATTTTTCCACTTCATCTGCAACCCACTTTTCCCCCTTCTCCTCCTCCCTAAAGAGGTTCGTGTCTCATGAGCCCCTACTCTCTTTTTCAAAGAAGAGGGGAATGCTTTGTGGTTTGCAGAGGGAGAGGGAAGAGGCCATTGGTCTTTTTGGTAAGGGGAGAGTCATCATTGTGATGTCTATGTTTTATTTATATGGGTAACCTAAGTAAATTCCTTTAAATGTGTGAGTGTTTTCACAGACTAATAGAAATTTTTATTTACTTGCATGGTTTATTATTTTCTTTGTTTTTAACCTTACTTATCCATAAGCTAATTTTCCACCACAGGATACTAAAAAGTTAATTATGCCAATACTGATTAAAAATGAATGACATTCGGGCAGCCCAGGTGGCTCAGCGCTTTAGTGCCACTTTCAGTCCACGGCCTGATCCTGGAGACCTGGGATCGAGTCCCACATCAGGCTCCCTGCATGGAGCTTTCTTCTCCCTCTGCCTGTGTGTGTCTCTGCCTCTCTCTCTCTCTCTCTCTCTCTCTCTCTGTGTCTCTCGTGAATAAATAAATAAAATCTTTAAAAAATTAATGATATTCAAAATATTTAAATACTTAACAACCAGTAGGGTCCAGGCACTAAACAATCAAAACAGACACTGTCATGTGGGTTGACCTGTGAGATCAGAAGCCAGGTGTGCAGTGGCAGGTTGAGCTGAGTTGGGACATGCTAGCGGAAAATTAGCTAAGATATTCATACTTTGAATAAAAGAATGAGAAACATCTTTTAAGATAAGAGATAAGAATAAAAATAAAGAAAAGAATGGATGATACTTAACTGGTTAGATAGTTTTAAGTTCTGTCCCCCTTGGGTCCCCAAAGTTGCTGTCCTCATAGAGACTTTATAGAGCATGGCTTTACATGTTATATATTTTCTATCAGGTATAATGATATATGTTTTACAGACAAGGAAACTGAGTCACAGAGTGGTAGATAACTATGAAAATGCTTTTAGGGGCACTTTGGGTGGCTCGGTTAACCGTCTGCCTTCAGTTCAGGTCATGATCTCAGGATCCTGGGATTGAGTCCCACATTGGGCTCCCCGCTCAGTGGGGAGTGTGCTTCTCCCTTTGCTCCTTCCCTCTGCTCATGCTCTCTCTCTCTCATAGACTCTCTCTCTCCCAAATAAATGAATAAAATCTTTTAAAAAAAACTTTTAAATTATGAGTTTATTCTCATTGTTAATACAGTAAATTCTACTCTTCCAGAAGAATTAGTTTTAATTAAGTACATTGGTTTATTTAGTCTAACACTGTCTTAACTATACATTTATGCATATATTTTTAATAATTATGTACACTGCAATCAGTGATCTTATCTAAGTTGCTTTACACACATTTTCTAAATTAATTTTTTTTCAAATAATTTAGTGATAATCCTAATTTGAATTATTTTTGGGGGAGTAAATACTCAGAAATGTGGAAGTTGGTGTTCATGATTTTAGGTCAGCAAATTCTTTCAAGCTTCAAAACTTGCCCTATGTCATTACTGTATGTCATTGTGCAATTATTTATTCACTGAATTGAAATTTTAGTATTTGCAGTGTACATTGCACTCTCCAAGACTTTCTCTAGCTTTGCATTATTAACATGGATAAAATTAAGCATTAATTTAGAACATTCTATAAAATGAAGCATACACTATAATGCTGATATTATCTCTGTAGTGGATAAAGGTCCTGGAAGTAAAATTGAATTCAATAGATTACCTTAGTTGTTCCAATGTGGTTTTACTAAAACCATTAAGCGTGAATGAAAACAACCTTTAAATGTGGATAATTTGAATACTTTCTATACATTTTTAATGTTCTATTTTTCTTACTACCTTCCAATCATTAAGTTAAAAAAAATAAAGCAATTAACTTTTGAATACATACTTGAAATTCCCCTAGGGGCCTAATTCTGAGGAAGATTAAACAAGAATAATAGAAGAAAGGCAGGCTAGTTTTGTGTTTCCCATGAGCTGCTGTCTGATTTTCCTCTGGTCTTCATTAGATTTACCTTATGCTCCTTATAGTATCTGGGCTGGTGCTTATTTCCAAATTTCATTAAGATAGTCAATTTTGCTATTACTTTTGGACTTTTAATCTGAACCTCACTATTTTTTTTTAGTACTTGTTTACTCTGAATCTATAATGTGTGGCAGGAAAGCCAAATTAAAGGCATCAGTATAGATCAAGAATTGGAATGTTTAAGAAACTTTAAAAAATGAATTTTACACTAAAACATTTTTTAAAATATTAAAAAAGTTCTCTCTTTCTCTCTCTCCTTCTTTCTTTTATTTATTTTTTAACTAGGATTTATTTGTGTCTTTTAGCCACACAGGGGATGATGTCAGATGACAATAGAGTGTTATAATGTCTATATGAATTATCATAATAGATTACAGACTAGAGACAGTCCACCATGACCTCACCAAGGAAACTAGGTTAATATAGATTTATATGTTGGAAGCATACAGTCTGAAGCTGTGCTGGTGAGTCAGAGAGTAGATATCTTAATTTGAGTTCCCACCACCCTCCTATCTCTAAAACACTAATTCATCAACATCCCATAAACTACATTAGTCTCAGAAAATCACTGGCAACAAATTTTATTTTTAGATAGGTGACTAGGGAAGTTATTTCTTACTGTATTTTAAAAATATCTGTATGGTTTTATATTTTTAACCTAAGAAGTACTTTAAAGAGTTAAAGTTTTATTGTTTTTATGGTTGCAGCGTTGAACCTGTGTGCATGTCTGCTTAACTGCATATGTCACTTTACCAGCAGTGATTTACTTTGGGCTTCAATGGTACAACAGTGGGTACTGGTTGAATGGAAGAAATTTATGTATGACTAGTGGGCAAATTACATCATTGAGTGGAGAACTTCTTTTTCAACACTTATTCTACATTGGACTGACAAACTTAAATTTTAAGAAAAAGTTGTCTATGTAGAAATTACACATTTGGGTTATTATGTTTGATAATTTTGTGTGATAGACTAAAAGTAGCATTTCCAAAAGTGGCAGGTGATCCAAAATAGCTTCAGTTAGGGACAAGAAGGCAAAAAGAATTTATGTTGACCACACTGAAATGAAAGTTGCTTTCACTTTAAGTACTACTTAGTCTGGAGTGAATTAATTGCTCTCTGCACAGCCAGTGGAAACTCAATTATAACATACTATTAGCTGACTGTCTTTTAATCTTTACATCTTTAGTCATTTATACTTGAAATACCTTCAGTTGAATCATCCCATCTGCAAACATTTTACCTTAAAACTGATAAGATAGTCTCAGATCTATTTATTATACATTTAAAACATATATGTTTGCAGTAAAATTATTTTTGATATTAATAAATATTAATTTTGTGATTTATCATTAGTAGTCAAACAATGCTTTAATATTAGCCCGACATGACTATCTTAGCTTATGAAATTCAGGATGTTTTCAGTTTTTATACATCAGTACAGACAGCAGCTAGATGATGGAAAACATGTTATTTTTCCTCATGACTGCTTTTCATGTGAACCATGAATAGGAAATATTAAACAGAGAATGAGGGTTTTAAGATTAGGCCAGCCTAATGATAAAGATAACACATCAATATGAGTGTCCAAAAATAATTGAGCAAAAGAACACATGAAAAATGTAGAGTTCTTTTCCCTTCCAAAGCCTTTTGCTTATCAGCTCCAACTGTTAACATATAATATCCCTTTTTATCAGGTTGAAACTAAAGTACAGGTTTTGGATTTTTTGTTACCTTTCTGAGTTCTCTCTTTTTTCACCTTGCATGTCTTATTTTTTTTTTTAATCTGTTCTGAGAAGTAGGTAACTACTTTCCACTTTCTTATTTGATTAATAGTTTCTAATTTATATGGTTTTACATGTATGACATCCAGCTCTATTAAGCTATGGAAAAGAGGGAAAAAAAGTCTAAGAGAAAAGGATCCTAATATAACTTAACCAGAAAAGACAAAGAGGATATCATTGAGATTCTGAAAGAAATATATATGTCTTTTTATCCACTTATCTCAGAAGCTTAGTACCATACTATTTTGCTGTCTCAGGTACCATAATTAACCAACTATGTTACCTTTTTTCTTTTTTTTTTAATAACACTTATTTTAATGACTTTTTTTTTTATAACACTCCCTGGGTCAATGTAACACTGACTTTTCTGATATGCAATGAAAAGATGCTTTTTGGTCTATCTAGCTTAATGATGTTACATCCTAGTCAAAACTTTTAGTCATGTAAATTTCTTCTAACTACTTTTCTTCGGTTTATAACTTTGATCTTGCCAGGTTTGGGGTCTCTTATCAAATGCCCAGGGATTTTTTTATTTTATTTTATTTTTTTTTATGATAGTCACACAGAGAGAGAGAGAGAGGCAGAGACACAGACAGAGGGAGAAGCAGGCTCCATGCACCGGGAGCCCGACGTGGGATTCGATCCCGGGTCTCCAGGATCGCGCCCTGGGCCAAAGGCAGGCGCCAAACCGCTGCACCACCCAGGGATCCCGCCCAGGGATTTTAAATGAGAACTGGATGTACAAGTGGGTTTGACATTTGTTGAGTACCAGCTATGAATTGGAGCCAGGGGTGCTTTATAGGATACACCACTTTCCTTCAGGTCTGGGGAGGAGCCATTTGCCGTTACTTAGGCAGACAGTGGAAAATTAGGAGTAAAATATTTTCTTCACTTCCCTGTCCTCATCCTCACACTAGATATGGAAAATTTGAGGAAGTCTCAAAGCATCAAAGTGACAGCAAAAGAAGAAATCATTGTGAAAAATTAGTTAATAGAAAAACAGTATAATCTGGACTATGAAAATAAAGTATATGAGCAAAGAGAGAAAGCCTCATAGATTATTACTTTATGAACCAATAAGTTTTTAGAACAAGTTTGTCCATAGAAAGACATTAGGTACAGCAATAAGAATGGTTTGAGATGAGAGGAAAATATGTGTGGCTAACAACGGAGAACAATGACATAAAAAATGAATGCACAGGATTAAAGCTCTACCAGAGTGGTCAAGGGCAGATTTGACACTACAGAAAACCAAACCAGTTAAGGAGAATTGATGTGGGAAAGCACTCCAAGAATTCAGTTTATGTAAATCAGAGAAACAAGGAGAAAGCAGGCCTTGAAAGCAGGCCACAGATTTTCAATCTACAAATAGTAATAATTTCTCAAAATACAGGACAAATGCATTAAAAAAATAGAGTGTAGTTAGAAGGACAGTTACTGAACTTGAAAAATAAAACATGAGATGGAAGATTTAGAAGAGTCAATATTTACATGCAAATAAAGTGAATGAAGATGTTTTTAACAGAAGTCCTAGAAAATTACTTTTACTACAAGGAATTAATTCGACAAGAATTCAGGTAAAAAAGCCTATTATTTATGAAAGTTATAAAATGATATCTTTAATAATAAATTACTAAAGACAATAGAGCAATATCTGACAATATAATTTTAAAGTAGAAAAAGAAACTCATTATATGCCTTTCCATGAAGATACACACATATGAAAAACAATTTTTATATCTATAACATTTGAGAAAATATATTATTCAGGTAACACTTCTGGAATCATAGCGTAAAAAAAATATAATTCCAAAGAAGAATTAAAGTACAAAGTAGCAAGTTATATTAGAAAAATCTTGCCGTACTGGTTAATAAAAAACATTATCCCCTAGTAGGAAAGAGGATTACATGATTACATTGATGAATGAAAGTATAATCATACAAAATATAAACAAATAAAAAAAGATGTTTAAAAGGTTAAAGAAACAAAAACCATAAAGGAGAGACAGAAATGTGGGGAAAGCAAGGGCTAAATAATTTCACACCGATCATAGTGGAAAAAATATTTTTTAAAGTTTTGTATTGGTATCAATGAATA
This sequence comes from Canis lupus baileyi, assembly GCF_048164855.1. Taxonomy (NCBI): domain Eukaryota; kingdom Metazoa; phylum Chordata; class Mammalia; order Carnivora; family Canidae; genus Canis; species Canis lupus. The sequence continues at coordinate 15,943,293 of NC_132857.1, forward strand.
AATCTTATTACAAATAGTAATAAAAAGCTCTTGAAAGCATAAAATATTACAAAACATAGATCAAGTAGATAAAGTAGAGGGGTTAGGCTAAAGATGTACTCATCAAGTTTAGTAAATTTGACAATGAGGTTTGATTATTTTTTAAATAGAATCTAGTAGTATTATGGTGGGTATTCATCCTTTCTGATGGCTGAGTAATATTCCATTGTATACATAGACCACATCTTCTTTATCCATTCATCTTTCGATGGACACCGAGGCTCCTTCCACAGTTTGGCTATTGTGGACATTGCTGCTATAAACATCGGGGTGCAGGTGTCCTGGAGTTTCATTGCATCTGTATTTTTGGGATAAATCCCCAGCAGTGCAATTGCTGGGTCGTAGGGCAGGTCTATTTTTAACTCTTTGAGGAACCTCCACACAGTTTTCCAGAGTGGCTGCACCAGTTCACATTCCCACCAACAGTGCAAGAGGAGGGTTCCCCTTTCTCCACATCCTCTCCAACATTTGTGGTTTCCTGCCTTATTAATTTTCCCCATTCTCACTGGTGTGAGGTGGTGTCTCATTGTGGTTTTGATTTGTATTTCCCTCATTGCAAGTGATGCAGAGCATTTTCTCATGTGCGTTTTGGCCATTTGCTTCAACATGGATGGAACTGGAGGGTATTATGCTGAGTGAAATAAGTCAATCGGAGAAGGACAAACATTATATGGTTTCATTCATTTGGGGAGTATAAAAATAGTGAAAGGGAATGAAGGGGAAAGGAGAAAAAACGAGTGGGGAATATCAGAAAGGGAGACAGAACATGAGAGACTCCTAACTCTGGGAAATGAACTAAGGGTGGTGGAGGGGGAGGTGGGCAGGGGGTGGGGTGACTGGGTGACGGGCACTGAGAGGGGCGCTTGATGGGATGAGCACTGGGTGTTATTCTATATGTTGGCAAATTGAACACCAATAAAAAATAAATTTATTAAATAAATAATAAATAAATAAATAAATAAATAAATAAATAAATAGAACCTATCTTCTAAGTATAAGAGGTAGCAAAAATTCAAATTACTTTAAATACTAAAAAGAAAAACCATATATAAATTGAACTCAAATAAAAAGGTGGATCTCGGGATCCCTGGGTGGCGCAGCGGTTTAGCGCCTGCCTTTGGCCCAGGGCGCGATCCTGGAGACCCGGGATCGAATCCCAGGTTGGCTCCTGGGGCATGGAGCCTGCTTCTCCCTCTGCCTGTGTCTCTGCCTCTCTCTCTCTCTGTGTGACTATCATAAATAAATAAAAATTTAAAAAAAAGGTGGATCTCATATTAAATTTAAATTTTAAGTTGAGAAAACTCTAAAATGAAGGAAAACCATTTGATTATGATATGTTGAAATTTAAGGTGACTATTATTACATCTCTTGGATAAAAAAAATAGCAAAAATATTGTTAAACAACCATTTATATACATTTAATATATATTAAATATTAAATATATGTATATATTATCAAATATTTATTGAACATATTGAATAATATACTAATATTAATTAGTATTAGTACACCAGATCACATCAACAAAATCAATAATGAAATTGATTAAAGTACAGATAGAATAAAATGCATCACATAGAACATTTTGTAGATGTAGGATGTGCTTTATATTTATGTATTTATTTAATATTTATAATTGATAATCAAAAAAGAATTCCAATAAATACAACAAGGCAAAAACTACCAGGGTTCTATTTTTTCTTTTTTTAAAGATTTTATTTATTTGAGAAAGAGAAGAGCACAAGCAGGGGGAGCAGCAGAGAGAGAAGGAGAAGCAGGTTCTCCACTGATTTGGGAGCCCAATGTGGGGCTGTATCCCAGGACCCTGGGATCACGACCTGAGCCGAAGGCCGACTCAACTGACTGAGTCACCCAGGCACCCCTAGGGTTTTATTTTCTGATTAAGATATAATGAAAATCAATTAAACTGATTAATCCAACAATTAAAAGAATCATAAATAACAGATCAAAAAGAACTAATATATCTTTGTACAATCCCAAGATTCTAAGTGATTCCTTCTTTTTAACATTATTCTGCTTTTTCTATCATTCAGGAAAGTATATGGGGATTCAACTGAATTAGAGTGACTGCATTACAGACAGAGAATTGTTCAAAATCAAATTTCTTGCTACTTAGGCTATTAGTCTCAAAATAACCCTCTGCCCTCCTCAAATCTTGTGAACACTCTACTCATCCACTCATCTAGAGGCATCTTCCATGTTGTCATACTGATTGCTGTTGTTCCGAATCCCAAAGGATTATGTATCTCATCTTAATCTCTCTGAGATTTTTTTAAGATTATTTATTTATTTATTTATTTATTTAGAAGGAGTAGTGTGTGAGCCATCAAGAGCATGGGGAAGGGCAGAGGGAGAAGGAGAGACTCAATCTCAGGCTGACCTGGTGCTGAGCCCAATGCCAGAGAATTTCTCAAGACCCTGAGATCATGGCCAGAGCCAAAATCAAGAGTCAGATGCTTACCAAATGAGCAACCCAGGAGGCCCAAGATTTTGTTTGTTTTTTTAATCCATCTTTGCTTGTATAGCTAGTCTTGTTGGAAATTACTTTGATTGTTCCCAACTTTGTTGTTTTCACCGAATTCATGTAGCAGGGTGAATCAGGTGTCAAATAGATATTATTTTATTTTATTATTATTGAAATATTATTATTGAATTATATCTGCAAGAACAACTCACACATTTCATTTTTGATTACGATTAAGAATAAATGAATTTGTGACACATTTCTTTTTTTTTTTTTTTAATATGTTTGCTCTAACCATGGACTTTTTTCTCAGAAGAAAAATTCGCCATGCAAATTACTGAGGCAGGCTTAATTTCATCTTTAGTATACAGATTGGACTACATTTAACTGCTAATGACATCTGTTTTGTCATTTCAAAATCTGTGTTTCTATAGGGTTTAGACTCAGACTCAGGATTTTTATCTTGTACAGAAATTACTATGTGCTTTTTTGAAGAAAATTATTCATAGGTTATCTGAAAGGAAGGCAATATATTTGTTTCATCATAGCATTGGAAACCTTGATTTGAAGAGAAAAAAAATCCTGTGTCCATCCTCCGGATAAGGCCTGTATCACTGCTGACAATCAACCAACCCCTGAGGTTTGATCAGCTTATACATCTTAACAAAACTTCAACTCCTGAGTCCTTCCTCAATAAACCAAGTGCATCTAGTTCTCCACCACCAGGCCCACAGTCCACTCTCCTCGAACACTGTTAAGGATAAATCTACTAATTTCTCTAATTCCTGATTCCACTAGTCAATGTCTAAAATGATAGCCTTTGACTATCAAAGGCATCAAAGGCTATCATTTTTTTTTGCCACATCAGTCACCCATAATGCTCTGTACCTCTTCTATCTTAACCCTTCATTCTTACTATGCTGGAGTTGGTCTAAGTCAGTGCTCTCCAATAGAAATATAATGTAAGCCACATACACAGTTAAAAGTTTTCTAGTAGCTGCATTTTAAAAAGTCTTTAAAAAGGTGAAATTAATGTTAATGATACTGTATTTAACCCAATAGATGCAAATATTACTATGTAATTTGTATTGACTGATTATATATTGTGTATTAGTTATATATTTAATAATATATAATCAGTATGAGAACAATTTACAAAATATTGTATATTCTTCATTATATACTAAGTCTTTGAAATCTGGCACATAATTTCCATTTAGGACATTTATTTCAAAGTAGCCAGAGTCCAATGTTCAGTAGCCAGGTGTAGCTAACAAATACCATATTGGGCAGTGTAGTCCACTAGGAAGGTAGCATTGATTCCTAATCCTTTCTTTATTTCCTGGATTTCAAATTTAGGGATAAATTTAACATTACCTAGAGACATCCTACACAAGACTTTGAACAAAGGAGTGAGGCTGAGACCATCATTCCTTTAGAGTGGCAACTGGCAAGCCATGTTGGATGTGGTGAGTGTGATGGTGGGGCTCCACATTCTGCTTGGTCACTTCCTCCATGGGGATGAGGCAGTGCTGGCAGTAGACTGGGGGGAGCAGTGTCAGAAGCCACCCCTTCTTTCCTTCCACTTGCATTGGGCTCCTGCAAGATTCTCTGAATATCCGGTTGTCTTTTACCCTGTCCTTTCTTCCTTTAAATAACACCTATTTCAAGAACTAGGCCAGGAAACACCTTCTTGGGAAGCATTCCCTTGACTGTATTTACTTTCCTACCAACATATACTTCTTTACTAAGTACTTATCACACTTTTTATAATGCCTTCTTAACTCATCTGTCTTAATGAAGGCAGGGATAGCCTCTTTACTATTGCTATTTTTAAAAAAGATTTATCTATTTCAGAGAAAGAGAGAGAGCATGCAAAAGTGGGAGGGGTAGGGAGAGGAAGAGACAATCCTAAGCAGACTCCACACTGAGTGCAGAGCCCCACTCAGAGTTTAATCTCAAGACCTTGAGATCAACACTTAAGCCAAAACCAAGAGTCAGATGCTTAATTGACTGTACCAGCCAGACACCCCACTATTGCTGTTTAATTATTGCTATTATTATTAATTAAATAATTTAGCATCTGACGCATGTTCTGAGCCTATGTTTATTAAATGGATGGCAGAAGGATGGAGAGAATAACGATGGGCAGAGTATTTAGAGCTAGGAATAGGATGATTCTGGGGCATGTGGCACAAAAAGAGTTCTTTGATTGTAGTTTTTGGTGGCATGGGCAGTTTCTGTGTAACTTAAGGGTCCTTTGTGGTCAGCATTGGGGAAAAATATACAAAAGTGTAAACAAAGGAGCATCAGGTGGTTCTAAATACTTGGAGAAATGCTTGGTGTTTAAATACGAACAACAGGGCAGCCCAGGTGGCTTAGCGGTTTAGTGCTCCCTTTAGCCCAGGGTGTGCTCCTGGAGACCTGGGTTCGAGTCCCATGTCCGGCTCCCTGCATGGAGCCTGCTTCTCCCTCTGCCTGTGTCCCTGCCTCTCTCTCTCTCTTTCTGTGTGTGTGTGTGTGTCTCTCATGAATAAATAAATAAATAAATAAAATCTTTAAATAAATAAATAAATAAATAAATAAATAAATAAATAATAAATAAAACATTGCTCAGGGTTGAGCAATGCACAGAGTTGTTCTAGTAGGTGTCTAATGAGTACTCACTGACATTAACTAGGTAATGTTAGTAATGTAGATAAACAAACATGCGTTTGATCCTGACGTTTCTGCCTAAATATTTCATTACCTCTAACAACTATTTTGTCTTTTCTAACTTAACGATATTAATTTTGTACTTAACTGAGTCGCAGTAGAGATGAACTGACCAACCATTTGTTAAAAGAAACACGTTTTCCTGCCTTTTGATTATAGCCTCCAAGGAGGAACAAATCTCAAAAGGAAGATTCTTCTTTGTAATGAATGATAATATAACTATTGCTTCTAGTATCCAATCACTTGGAGACCACCCAGTTCTCTTTGTTTTGGACTCCTAAATTCATGCCTTAAAAAGGCTCTCTTTCAGTATACATTTATTTCATTCTGGAATGTCAATCAGATCTTTCATGACATGTTTTCGTATTTCTTTTGGTTGTTGTGTTTTGCACTTTAACTGTTGGCAAAGTGTCTGCAAGATTGATTTGCAATTTATTTACAGTTTCTGGAAACTTGACAAAAAAAATGAAACAATGATGGAATATGAGAAATGAGTTTAATTGAAACTTAGGAGATTTACTTAATAGTTAAGGACTTCTATTACAAGTTTTGACATTTAAGAGAGATTTTGTTGAAACTGTATCTTAATTTAGGATAAAGAGTTAAAAGATCATTCTGAGTTGTATATAAAAATCCTACAATCATATATTCTCTTTGTTCCAAGTCACTACTACTAGCTATTATAGTTGGGGTAAAATTCCAGGAGGGAAAATACTGGTAAGAAGAAGGGGTGAGGTGAAACCATGGAGAATCCAGATGGCACTAAATGTGGAGGCATAATGAGGATTTGTTGGGCTATCCGGACCCCCCCCCCTTCATATAAAATCCTTGGATTTCCTTTTTAATCTGCTTTTTGGCTATATCTCTTCTTTTCTTATTTTGTCTCAAGTATTGAACTCCTACTTTTCTTTCCATAGAAAATGCGAGTTATTTTCCTTTGAAGCCCCTCCCTGCCATTTCACTGTGGAATAGAATTCAGTTTCATTCTCACACTTTTGTTTACAAAATTGGCACAGAGGCTTTTTGTAGATACTCTAATAATTTATCCTGAGAGCAACAGGAAGAGATAGATGCTAAAATTCTAAAGATTTTTAATAAAACTTCTCCCTATTACTCATTAGAATGTATTAATAAATAGAACTGAGCTCTGATAGTTTTCACATAATTATCACATCTTACTTATTAAGAATCTCAATATGTCTTCAGACTTCCTTTTGATTAGACTAGGGACCTGCCTTTATTGCTCCAATCTCCCTAACACTAGTTAAGACCTGTTTTTTTTTTTGTTTTTTTTTTTAAAGAGCTAAAATTTTCCACAGGGGGCTTTATTGAACAACATGTCTGCGGAATGTTAGTATTATATGAACGAAGAATTCTCTGAGGATCTAAGTTGAGTCAATGCTCTAACATAGGTATTGAAAAGATTTTCAGAGATTTTGGTATGCTGATGTGTGAGGAAACGCTAAGATGAGAAAGAATATTGAGTATTTCCCCAGCCAGTTTAACTAAAGAAAGGTCTTGGTTTTTGCTTTTATTTTTTTTTTTAATTTTCAACTGAGAGTATTGTTATACCACAAACGTACGTTTCTTTTTTTCTCAATAACTTGAAAAGGTACATTTCATATACACAAGAATAGTAAATGTAGCTTTTTTTCTTAAAAGACTTTATTTATTTATTCATGAGAGACACAGACAGAAAGATAGAGAGGCAGAGACACAGGCAGAGGGAGAAGAAGGCCCCATGCAGGGAGCCCCACGTGGGACTGGATCCCGGGTCTCCAGGATCACGCCCTGGGCTGAAGGTGGCGCTAAACCACTGAGCCATCCGGGCTGCCCATAAATGTAACTTTTAGTTTCCAAAATACTCAGGCAATATCAACCTTCAATTCTGAAGTAATCTAGACAGTTTTTCAAGAGTCTATTGTGTTTACAGAGATAAGTCTGACCTTTCTTTTGGGGAGAGAAGAACTAGTGAAGTCTTACTCATTACTCTATAATCCCTGCTATCGTGGGAAGGCATAAAGAAGTCAAATCAGGAATTGTCTCTCTAACACTTGCATCTTTCCCCTAGATATAGTACTTTCTACAGTGTCACTCTCATTTTGCTCAGTAAAGTAGTAGTTGCCTAGGTATCCTAGTAGGAATGAGTTTTAAATAAAATTAGTAACAGCATATCCACCTTAGGGATCCTGGGGGAGCAGAAGGTAGGAAGACTGCTGCTGTCAAGGCCTTTGAAAGTACTAGGATCACAAAGAAGCCACGACAAATAGAGTGGGCTATTCCCAGCATCAGAGTATATGTGAGAAAACTCCCCTCACTCCCTAAACTGAGGGCAAAACACATCTGTCATCTTTTAGTGCCTGCATGCCTTTCCACAATGGCCACCAGAAAAGAATGGTGTTTTCTTGTCTGCCTTTAAAATCTTCCAGGATCCTGTCTCATTGGCCAAGTCTACACAAACCTACAAGTGAGTCTGTAAAATATCTATGGGCTCTAATGGTCTCTAATCTAGGAGAGAGATTAGAAGAGATATAAAACCTGGAGATAAAACCTGAGTATCAATAAACATGTAGTATACCTGAATTATACGGGTAACAAGTAGAAATCTATAAGGAGACAGTTGTATGGAATAGTGAATGGCCTGTATATAGAGAAAGGAAAAAGAAATTACAAAGAAACAATGGTGTTCCTTATTCCACTGCTTGGTATAATCAGTTATCAGAAAGCATCAAATAAACCTATGGTTCTTAAAATACAGTCCCTGGCTCAGCAGCAGCAGCAGCATCACATGAGAATTTGTAGAAATGCAAAATCGTGGGCTGCCCTAGACAATCTGAATCAGAAACTCGGGATGGGGCCTAACAATCTGTGTTTTAACAAGCTCACCAGTTATTTCTGACACACACTAAATTTTGAGAACCGCTGGTATAAAGTTTCTGAAAAGAGTATTCCATGACTATTACTTTGACTCTAGGAAGGGTAAAGAATGCTTGAAGCTTTTTAAACTCTTACTAGAGGCTAAAATGACTGAGTTTCTGTCCAAGAATATCTGGGTAGGGCTGAGAAAGTCAAAGTAAACAAAACCAGCTGAATTTTGTATTTTACGTGGTACTAGTGTAAGAGTGGGAAGATCTGTGCTTGGATTGCTACAAAATGAGTTGGCACTTAGAACACAAATATATTAAAAGGAATCAATGTAAATAATTCGAGTTTTTATACACTCACTGCGTAAAAACGGATGAGTGTGGGGCATGGATGTGGTTCAAACCACCAGAATGGCCAGACCAATTCCATGGTAGTCTTGAAATTCATGCATCCTGAGCAACATTGCAGAGCCTTGGGTGGCTTCTGTTTTGTGTTTGATCCACTGTAAGCTTCCCTGCGTTAACCCTTCATCAACTCACGAGTAGCGTCTTGCACTGATGGAACATGAGGATGTGAAGACAGGCTTTACAGCCACCCCAAGACTATTATAATCAAAGGAATGGTTTATTACTTCCCAAAGGGATCTCTTTCTTTCCCCACCCTTACTTTTAAAAATAACTAAAACAAAACAAAAAAAAAGAAAGAAACAGTAATCAGCTAACAAAACTGAGTGAGTTTGAACTCTTCTGCACAAATTAAAAACAGGTTTTCAAACTGTCTTTTTTAATTTAAATATTGCTTCTGTATAAGATTTTCCAAAGTCATCTAGCAGGTAGCTCAAGGGCAGAGTTACTCTAGCAGCCATGCTTCCCTGGGGATTGAAAGGAATGACTTCTGAAACCAGGCATTTCTTAGCAAATCACATAAAAACCTCACTGGAGACTTTTGCTGCCAGGAGACAGATTTTAAGCATCCAACGGATGAAACCTCTAAGACAATAAAGAGTGCCAGATGCACCAGATTTGGATTTTAAAACTGCTGATGTCCACATTTAACCTAAACATGCTTTATCCAATCTTGAAAAACTAATGTACTGCTACATTCTTGCTTGTGAGGTAATGTCGTTTTGGCGATATTTTCTTTCCTGTTAATACAAATCAGAAGGCGAGCTGTCTGTATAAAGCAAAGAAAAACAAAAATAAAAATAGAACATCCTGATTAATACTGGGAAGTGGTAAAGAAGGATATTTTTTAGGGGGAGGACAGTTTAAAACGGAGGAAGAGAGAGAGATGCATATACTTGTCCCCTATTTTGAAGGAAAAAAGGTTGAGTTGCTCAATAATTATATTTGATTTTATGTCTAATAATTCTATAGTTGAGTGCCCTCTATAATAATCTATATATATAACCTATATATATAATCAGAGCCAAACTAAACAACGTAAGATATTGAATTTTTGTCATGGATCAGGGTTTTAAAAAGTAGCGGCTATTACATTGCTATACATATAGCAAAGTTTGGAGAGTGATAGAACAGTTCTGTATCTCGATTCTGGTACTGGCTACATTGCTATATGCATTTGTCAAAACTAGCAGAACTGTACTTGGAAATGGGTGAATTTTACTCTAGTAAATTAAACCTTGGTAAGAAAATTGCTCTCCATAGTTTAGACTGCTGAGAGATGCATCATTATTCACAACATCTCTGAAGTTACTGTTACTAAAGCATAGTCATTTAAAAAATTTTTAATTTGTTGAGTTAAATAGTACAAGAAGTATGTTTACAGTGTGGGTTAAGATCAAGAGCATCTATAAGAAAAAGATAAATTGATATAAAACAACACAAGTAGTTTAATTTAGCACGGAATACAAATGTTTTGATATAGCGTTTTTGAGTTTTATTCTTCATATTCCTCCAAAAGCTAGATTCATCTCCATTTTAAAAAAGGGTCAAATGAGATGACATTGGCAATCTTCATCATAAACATTTTACACATTATATAAATATTCCATGACATGAGCAACCAATTATTTTTCAGAAATATGTGCACAGACTTTCACATAGATGCTTAAATATGGGGGACTCTGCATTAACCGATGGTGTAAAATTATCTTATATCCGTTTCACTTTCACAATATGAAATTAATGATTTTGGATTTTTTATTTTTGCTTCCGTGTTTTGCTTTATTAAACATTTTAATAGGGTCTGTTTTTGAAACTGATTGTTAAAATGATTTTTAACATGGGTATTTTCAATCTCTTTAGACTTTGAATTCTATCTCCTCCTTTGCCTCCTCTCCCAGCCAAGCCATTTCAATCTTCTAATGGGTCCCTTATTTTTTTCTTGTTAAATCTTAACAATCTGTTACTAGCTCTAGGCTGGTCTGGCTCGCCATAGAAATATATGCTCTCTTTGAGTTTTAAGTGCTTAAGGGCTTTCTGGGTCAGATAAGGGCCATGGGTTAGCGCCAAAGGAACTGGAAATGTTCGTACCTAAAAGAAATCTGAAATGAGAGATTATTACGGAGAGAGTGATGAAGTGAGAAGCCAGGAAGTTTGTATGTAGCTTACTGTATTTGCTGTTTGACAAAACCATCCTTTGAAAATAAAAGCCCACTTTTCACTTAAAAGAAATGGATTGCATCATACCACCATTCTTTCATCTTACACATGTCCCAATGCATTGATTGGCCCAATTAATTAATTTTCTTTACCCAATATTGTAGACTTATAATCCATTTTTAACAAAATCCCTGAAAGAAAAAAAGAAAAAATATCTGTTGCTGTGATGCCCATCATTTCTTTAAATTACCAATTACCATTTTCTTTAAAAGTAGAATCTTCAAGAAACTTAAATTGTAATTACACTAGAAAGTTTTTCAGTGAATAGAATTATCTAGTATAAATCACCACAATAAGCTACCCTATTATTTGACAAAATGTAATATTCTTAATTTTCAATTCAACATCAAGCTTAACATATCCAAACTGGTACTAATAGGCGAGTTACATAATGTCACTGAGCATATAGTATAAAGTTTTAGGCACTTTCTAGTTTATTAACTTTTCAAGGCATCTTGAAAAGAGGTGAGAAATTAGAATGGGTAGAATTGGAGCAGAAAATTCTGGAAAGATATTTGTATATACAAATTTACCTGGTAAAACTTCACATCTTACTATTTATGCAACTAACATAATGAAGCAAATCCATTGACTTTGGACATTTGACTTTATTTTTTCTCACTTCAGTTTTGTTTAGTTTTGTAATGACCACTCTACCCAGGGTAAGACTCCAATTGGACCTGGTGTAATTGACAAGAATTTAAGGTGTCTGATAAACTGTCAAGGAATAGGATGGATTAGGAATTGGGAAGAAAATGGTTACACCCATTAGGAAAAAGAAAATTAGGTAACCATCTGACTTCTTCACTAGTTGGAAATGGAAAAGGAGGGCAGATTTCTTCTATGTTATGGTCACGCTGCAAAAGCAGGGGAGACTCTCACCCAAAATTTGGTTCATGTTGATGAGGCCATGGGCATACATAACCAGCAAAGTATGAACAGATTTATTTCCTACGTGATTGAGGTTTAGGTGTGAGCATGAAGAGAGGGGCCTGGCTTGGGTTTTAATTGCAGTGCAGTTTAGGGGTGGGGCTAGAGTAATAGTTCCCATTCTGGGTGGGGACTTGAATCAGGTGCTAAAGGAGGGAGAAGCCAGGCTTTCTTATCAGCTTGCCAGATGTAGGACATGAGGGGAAGAAGGAGTGTAAAGACTACAAAGCTGTGCTTATTAGCAGTCAAACATCAAAAAAAAAAAAAAAAAAAAAAAAAGGATCCAGACTCCTCATTATAATCTGAACTGCAAATTTCTGCAATTCTCAAAAGTCCCATCTATTCTTTTGAGAAGAAAGTCCAGGGTTTTGTTTTGTTTTGTTTTGTTTTGTTTTGTTTTGTTTTCCTACATCCCATGACAAATTTCCTCAGGATTTTGGAGTTACCTTAAAAACTAAAGTCCAGGGGTGCTTGGCTGGCTCAATAGGTTAAGTGTCTGCCTTTGGCTCAGGTCATGATCTCGAGGTTCTGGGATCAAGCACCACATCAGGCTTCTCGCTCAACAGGAAGTCTGCCTCTCCCTCTGTCTCCTCCCCACTCCTTTGTCCCCCCACCACTGGTGCCCTCTGCTCTCTCTCTCAAATAAATAAATAAAATCTTTAAAAAAACAACAAAACTGAAGTCCATTGTCTTATTTATCTGTAGGAGGGAGAAAACTCCCATGTTCTTTTTGATGCTTATATAGACAACTGCTGGTTTCCAGAACAGCCTCGTCTAATGAACTCCATTTTAGGCATTGTCTCATTGCTTAAGAGGAGGCCTGGAACAGTATTGAAACCCAGGATTTCCACCTGCAAGAACAGTCCTCCAGAACCCTCCCTGGTTTTCAATGACTCTACAGTCATTTATGTGGTGTCAGCTGATTTGTGCAGGCCTGGGTTGTAGTTCTCAGGGCAGAATATTAGAATCTTTCTGGAGAAGGGAGCTCCTCAAAATCTCACTCATTTCTGTGGGTTGAGGAGACAGCGATAATTCCATCAGTGGTAGAGAATGCCGGGGCCATTTAAAGTAGTCTATGGCAATAACTTCATGATATCCTTCCAAATAACCAACACAGAGAAAAGCCATTTATTTCAGGGCAGATGCCCACCCTGGCCCTCATTGCATCAGAAGCCTAACAGTTACATAAAAGCCCATGGTTAGATTTCTCAATGTCTAAGTACTTTAGTTTTTTTTTTTTTTTTAAGAATTTATTTATTTATTTGAGAGATAGAGCATGAGTGGGGTGAAGGGTAGAGGGAGAGGGAGAAGCAGACTCGCTGCTGAACAAGAAGCTCAATGTAGCATTTGATCCCAGGACCCTGAGATCATGACCTGAGCCAAAGTCAGATGCTTAATGAACTAAGCTACCCAGGCGCCCCTAAGGTTTTTAGTCTTATCTGTCGTGAGAAAAATAAACTGTCTGTAGTAATGATTATAATATTTAGATGCTTCTTCAGGGCAGTGTAGAAATTTCAGTTAAAACAATAAGATGCTTCTGCTAATGTGTAGAGTATATCAAAAGTCTGCTGGTGTCTGCTTGAGTGTGTTAGATTACTACTTTAGGTTAGTGGCTCAAAAAAGTGCCTTTAAACGGTGATATTAAGAGGAAATGGAGGGTTTGGCTAGTAGGTTGGGTGGAGCTGAGCTCCTCTACCTGTGGCCATAGCTTAGATGGGGATCCTCTCTCACAGCTGTAGCTAAACTAACCTCTTTCTGGCTCCAATAGCTGCTACTTTCCCCTTACCCTATCAGACCTAGGGGTTGTGAGTTTCATTTTGTTGCTAGCTCCAATTTTTGTTTTCCCTTTGCCATCAATAATCTCATTAGGGCGCCTGGGTGACTCAGTTAAGCATCTGCTTTCGGCTCAGGTCATGATCCCAGGGTCCTGGGATTGAGTCCCACATCGGTCTCCCTCTTCCTCTGACACTCCCCCAGCTTGTGCTCTCTCTCTCTGTCAAATAAATAAACAAAGAAGCAAACTCCTAATCCAAGTCTTCATCTTTGCAAATAATCCTCACATAAAGTCTCCCCAGTTACTCTGAATTTGCCTTTCTCCACTTCTGGGACATTGGCTTATTTATCTGAAAGACAAGAAGGAGTTAGTCATACAATGTTAGGGGAAGGGCCTACCAAGCTAAGATGCCAGCAAGTACATTTATGTGAAACACACAAACGTGATGATGCAGATAGTTGTATTGCAATACAAAGGTGATAAATTCACTGTGAGACACCCTGGGTCATTTTTAATGGGTAATTTTTCTTACATTATTCTCCAACAAATATTTTTGACTACTTATTGGCTTAAGATGATGAACTAGGTACTGCAGCTATATGGATCCTATTCATATGTTGCCGTATTCATTCTCGATTTCAAGTTTGTGAATAGATATTATTATTTTGGTATTCACTTACTGGAGTAAAAGTAGTAGGAAATTTTATGGTGGGGTCACTTAAAGATATCCTTCCTTAGCAACAGAATATGAATTGAGATGACTGTTTAGAACTTTCTGTTCCCTCATGCTCTTACACACACACACACACACACAAATCCACAAAATAGTTTTCACTTACTCAAAGTGCAGTTTAGTATTTGAAATTGTCTCCAACAAGGTCATGTAGGTCCTCTGCTGCAGGTTTTATACATCAAAGCATATTGTAATTAGTTTGGCTTCTACTCTAATATTGCCTTCATAAGAACATTCTTTTCTGTTTTGGAATGATATACTGCTTTGATATGATTAATGATGGTCCGGTATTTCCTTCACTATTTCAGTGGAAGAATTAAGCATTTAATATATGGTTTTTCACAAAATGTCCTCATGCGATAAATAGATGCCAAAATTTTGTTCCATGCAATTTTCATTAGATATTAAATCAGAAAAGAAAATGTAACTTGGAGAAATAAAAGGGAGTCCTGTTTAGTCTTGGTTTTCTGGGTTGGTCTTGTTTTTACAGTAACTTTTATCAGTCCTCTTCACTATCATGAAGCTTGGGAAAGCTTGGGCTATTTCCATTGCTTTTCCTGTTTTCATTTGGCAGATATGCATTGTGGAAAAAAAAATGTCTTCTTTTAAAAGCCAAGGAAAGGGAAAGAGAAGCTTTCCTGAAATTTTGATCATATTTTTTCTAGCCTGAATTTTAAGTAACTTGCAATATTCTGTCTCTGTTTAGATTATACATTTGATTAAAAAATAATTCTCAAAAAAAATAATTCTCTATCAATCAACTATTTTTGTTGATAACATACGATTTTTTAAACTTTTGCTGGGTGGCATAGTTTTTAAGAAAGGTGTTCTTTCTTTTTCCTATGTGATATATTTATCTAAGGTACAAACTAAGAAAATTTCTTCTGATGAATTTTGATTCTTGTTATTATGTTTTTGTTCAATTAACTTTTAAAGTTTCTTTTTAGTTCCAAGAACTTTACCCCTCCCTAATTAAACATTTGAACAAAGATGAAATTAGGTAAACTACAAAGAAGTATATTACTTTGCATATGGCACTTTATTATTACTGTAGAGACTAGAAGAACATTCTGAAATCTTATCAGGGCATTTTTTGTTTTTTTCTTTTTCTTTTTTTTTTAAAGATTTTATTTATTTATTCATGAGAGACACACAGAGAGAGGCAGAGACATAGGCAGAGGGAGAAGCAGGCTCCTACCGGGGAGCTTTATGTGGGACTCGATCCTGGGACCCAGCATCACGCCCTGGGCCAAAGGTAGATGTGCAACCACTGAGCCACCCATGCGTCGCATTTTTTTGGCTTTTCTAATTATGTTTTACTTATAGTATTATTTAGAAGACATGGCATAATGGGCATAAGACATGGCAGATGGAATGGTCTCCCAAAGATGTCCACCTTCTAATTTATGGAAACTGTGACTATTACATGGTAAACGTCAGAAAAATTCAAAGCTTGAAATACACTCTATTAGATTATATCCATCAAATATTAGCAAACCTATTCCATTTGTATCTTGGGAAGAGCTGGATAATAGTCATTTAAACACAGAACTCTCTGGAAAGTCCTTGAAATTCCAATATTTTATAATTGTTCTTACATATATTGACACTAGATGGATATAGATGTTAGATGAACAAATATAAAATCAAAAATTTTGTATCCTATCTGTGTTTGGGGGAAGGTGCAAAACTGCCCTCAAGGTTTGGATAATGTGTTGGGGTATTCCTAGAACTGAGGATTTTACACAAAATAGTTCAAGGGGATGCTGGGGTAGGTGTTTCAAACTCAGGAAACTGATGGAGTAGAGATTTGCCTCATCTCAGTATACGGCACTACAACCCACATACCTGCTCAAACCATAATTTATAAGTCATCCATGATCTACTTCCCTTCCTCTCGTTCCAAACAATTAGCAACTCTCTTTCCGATATAGACTCTCTTTCCAATATTTATTATTCCATTCATTATGTCTCTCCACACTCACTGCTACTACTAAAAAAAAAAATGATAGCTAAGACTTATATTATTACTACTAAGCACATTCATGAAATAATTATTACAGTACTCCTGTACTCCCTAATTTTAAAGTGATAAAGAATCTAGAAGTGAAAGGTCAAGTAACTTGCTCATATTACACAAGGAGTAAGTGGTGGTGAAGTGGTTTGACAATCTCTTTCCATGCATATACTCAAACATCCCATTATATTCTCTTCCAAGTTCAGGTGTAAGGCACCTCTATGTCTCACTGATACACCAATACTAGTTTCCATTTGTGGACATTTATCTAGGGAAAAGCTGCCTCTTAATAGCCTTGCTTGGTTTTAGGGAGTTCTCTACCATGTGGGACTTGGTTGGAATCACTTCCGTGGTTTTCACTATAGAAACCAAAAGAGCCAGGTTCTTTCTGTTTCATCTTCTGGAAGTTTGAATATGGGCATATGACAAAGCTCTGACCTTTGATATTACTCACAAGTTTGAATTTGAAGAGAATGGTGTGCAGAAGCAGGAAGAATTAGGAAAATGTATATGACAACATGCAGGCATCTAGCAGAGATTTTGAGAGTTTAGCACATACACTGTTGAGTAACCAGTGACAGTGGCATTGAGAGAACAACTCACCATATTTTATCTTTATCTTCTTTGGGCTGTGTTTTCTATTGTCCACCCTTTCTCAGTTTGTGTTTGGATTCCATATCTGATCTCCCAGTCTTCTGGATGATTCTGTAGATTACTTGATATTCTTTGAAACAGTTCCTTTCTTATGCAAGTTAGTCAAAGTCTGTTTCTGATGCTTGCAGCCAAGAACCTTAATAATTTTACAGCTTTCACTCTTGATCTACTTACATTCTCTCCTCCTTGGCAGTCAGAGCAGTCTTTAAAAGAGGTTAATTGATATTATTCCTCTCATTAAGAACTCAAAATTGCACTGAGAATAAAATGCAAAGTCTTTACCAGAGCTAATGGGCTTACAAAGTCCCATCAATATTTACCCTCCTATCTACTTTTTTTTTTTTACCTATCTTTGTTCTAATATATATTCCATATTTTTCAGAGTTATTCTTTATGATGAGAACACTGCCCAGTTCACAGTTCAGTAAATATCTGTTGAAATAAACTAACATATAAAATAGTAGATGAATTTGTTATATTTTGACTGTATATCTTCCCACTTTGTTCTTTCCATTAGTATTCTGTTCTCACTTCAGGAAAACTACATTTAGAGACTGCTTTGGGGAGAGGTAACTCATGCTTCCAATGGAAGCAAAAGGGGCCAAATTCTCTCTCCATTCCCGTGAATCCAGGGTGGAGCAGGTAGTGTAGGCTCAGCTGTCTAGACCTCAAGCTCAGGCTAGGTCATGCAGTTAGATGGAGGTCATATTTTATCCAATAGCAAAACTGTATTGGACTGGCCTCTTGCATCTGTGTAACTTTTGTTGTTTTTTTACTGCCTCATCTTCTCGAAGCTCTTAGTTCTTGTGAGTTTTCCAAAGCTCAAATTCCAGGTTCCTATTATTTCTGTGAGACCCTGATATTTTTCCAATAAATTCAATTTTTTTTGCTTGAGATATGAACAGAGTTAATTTTATTCCTAACTGCCAAGAACTCTCAATGATAATTATAGCTTAGTAACCTAGGTTTTAGTGGTAAGAAACAGAAGATTCAAACTTAAAAGAAAAGACCAAGGCATAACCACAGTATAGTCCGTTGGATTTATGGCTGGAGATGCAGATAAATGATATGCAATTAGTTCAGGAAGTTTGGTTCATTAATCACAGGCATGTGCCTGGACTGATACTTTATATTTTGGAAGGAGATATATACTACTTCTGCCTAAGTAAGTACCATGTCTATGGAAAGAGCAAATATTTTTCTCAAAAAAAATTTAGATAGACCGTGTGTTTACTGAAGTGAGAGACAAGCACTTGTGTAGGGCCCTAGAATTCTATGCCTTAAAACACTGGAGAAGTGAATTCTTCTGTAGAAGAGAATATTCCTTAGTTATTTAAGGATTTTTGAATGTCTAGTTACATGTTGTTACACAGTGTGGTATGCAGTAGCTAGAGTTCACCATAAATAGAATCCTATGACATTGTTACCACCTGGACTGCACTGTAATAGGAAATCTTAATGATACAGAACCGATGCCACTCAAATTTGACAACTCAGAATTGAATGAATTCTTAGTTGGGCCTCAAACAAAACTCTTAGCTGATTATTTTCTCAAAAATTTACTTACATTTATTAGATGTGGGCAGGAGGTTCTGTTGCTAGGGACTTTGCTATGTTTGTGACTTTAATTACTATATTTATTTTTCTGCTTTCTCTATAATCCATTCCCTATGATCCATTTATCACACAGTTGCCAAAATGCTCTTTTAAAAATATAATTTTATCATGTCATTTTTTTGTTTAACCCTGTAATGACATCCATTGCATTTTCTAAAATCAAGATGCTTGTCATACTCTGAAAGGAGTGACTACATCTATTACTGTACATTTTAACTTTCTAAAGTCCAGTCACACTTGTATTCGTGGAACATACCAAGCTTATTACTACCTCTTGCCTTTTGTTATCCACTGTTACCTCTGCCTAGAATGCTATTTTCTTAGGCAGGCCTACCCTTCCTGTATTGCATTTCAAATGTCATCTCTTCATCTTTTCATGAATGTCTTCATTTTCATTTCATGTTTACCCTTTCTCTTTTTTTGAATTTTATTTATTTATTCATGAGAGACAGAGAGAGACAGAGACACAGGCAGAGGGAGAAGCAGGCTCCCCACAAGGAGCCTGATGCGGGACTCGATCCCGGACCCCAAGATCACACCGCAGCCAAAGGCAGGCTCTCAACCCCTGAGCCACCCAGGCGTCCCTCAAATTTACCCTTTCTTTTTTTTTTTTTAATTTACCCTTTCTAAAGTACTTCCTATTCCATCATTTTCTATGTTTTACTTTGTTCAAAGCACTTAACACTTTCTTATGCTGTATTTACCTGTTTTCTGTCTACTGTATTGAAATATAAGCTATTGATTAGGCAATCTGTTTGTCATTAACTGAGAAATTCCCTGCATATAGAACTGTACCTAGTATGATTATTAGGTGAGTGAATAGGGGTGTTTTCCAGAAGATGGAAGTGAAGATTGGTAAATAATGCTATATCTGTTAATAGGGTTGTGGATTTCCTACCAAGTGACAGCAAAGTATAGTGGAAAGCCAGGAAGTGGGTGATACAGGATAATGGTCATCGGACTTAGTCTTCCAAATGGAACTCTGACGATTTCTTCTCAGTGTAAGTGATTGGGGCTCCCTGGATTAGAAACAGTCTTTGATATACCAGTGGTCATATAGCCTTCTGTCAGGTCTTAGTTCTACTTGCACTCACTCTACTTCAGGAGCATCCCATCCCAATCCACAGGCCTTATTAGAAAGGAATTATAGCTTGGAATTTAGCCAGAGCTAATCTGAGCTAGGTACAGAACTCAATTAGCTTGGCTTTTCTACCAGATTTCACAGCCAAGTCAGTTCATCCTTTGGGCCTCCTGTGAATACTTCTTAGAATTACACCTGCAATGAAGTATGACTTCATGGCAGTTACCAAGTAAACAACAAAAATGCAGAAGTATAACAATCAACAAGAGATGTAGGAACAAAAAGTACGAAGATTAACTGAGTAGTTAGGTAAAGGCTATACAGAAAGGTGTTATTTGAGTTTGGGATTAAGAGATGAATAAAATAACACCAAGGCAGAGAAAAAGGGACCCCTATGACTAGAGAAAAGAGGAAGAGGGAACCCCAGGCATATGTTAAACAAAATAACAGTAGTGGGAAAATCAATGTATGGGTGATTGTGGTTAGACTGGCATCACTAAGTGATGGAGGAGTGAAAGAAGTCAAGGGATCATGGAAATTGATACTGGAAACATCATGAAAGTCCAGATTAAGAAGAAGCTTGAGGGTTAAGGAGTTTCAAATTCATTTTATGTGTAACACAAACCTAACGGTGTTGCTTATTTTGAACAATTTCAAAATCAATTTTGCATCTGAAGCAGCTACTTTTAGTATCGTTCATTCAATAAATGCATATTTATGAAATGCCCACTCTTTCCTACACACTATGACAATAAAGAAAAATGAAACAGTCCCTAACATTGAAGATCATATAATAAATAAAATAATGTATTTTAAATACTACACCTAATATTAAATACTACATCTAGATGCACTGGTTGTTTGGGAATATTCTGGATGGAATGCTCAATAAAGTAAGCCAGAGTCTAAAATTGTGGTAAAGAGGACTGCAGTAGTGTCTAATTTCTCTCCCCTTGAACCTGGTATGACACTAGAGGCATATAATCAATAGGCTAAAACAGAAATGACTTTCTGGAAATTCATAAGCAAGACCATTAGAACATTTGCAGCTTTCTTTTTTCTTTTTTTTATACATTTTAAAGGTTTCTTCTTTTAAGATTTATTAATTAATTTATTTATTTTAGAGAAAGAGAGAGCAAGAGAATGAGTGTTAATGGGGGGTGGGTGGTTGGAGGGTGGCAGAAGGAGAGAGAGAAGCAGACTCCCCACTGAGCAGGGAGCCCAATGTGGGGCTGGATCTCATGACTGTGATATCATGACCTGAGCCAAAATCCAGAATCAGATGTTTAACCAATTGAACCACCCAAACGCCCCTGCAGCTTTCTACTAGACTAGCTCTTGTAAGTCTAGATGGCATTTAAGACGTTTGGCCACCCTTAAGACACCATGATGGAAAGACTATATTGAGTGGAACATACGAGGCAGCCCCAAGATGACGTGAAGAAGAATTTAATGCTTGGTCAGGCTTTACCTGTCCTCACCACCAGCCATTAGAACCTACTCAACTGAGATATGAGAAAATGTGGAGTATAAATTAGTAGTACTTCCCAGAACTTCCCAAATCATACACACATGAGACATTTTAAGACGCATAAAATGTCAGGAGAGTTCTTCAATCCAAAGAGAGAAAGAGCAATAAATTCAAAGTTAAATTGTCTGAAGACAAGTAAACTTGGTACAGTAATTTCAAGAATTAGAGGAAAAAGGAAAACTTTAGGCTAATTGTTATAGAGGGTACTAGTTATGCAAATATACTGTAGATTAGTCCAGTTTAAGGGCACAGTGTCAGGGAAAACAACCATGGAAATATGGAAGAATTGCCATAATGAACTGTTTAACTTATTAAAATGAACAAAAAAGACAGGTATAGAAAAGAAATGTGTGTCATTCCAGAATGAAATCATAGAAGATGATTGAGTGACAAGCACATTTATGTAAATGTGGTTCTTAATTTTTAAAAATAAACCATAAAGAAGTAAAAATCCATAAAGAAATGTGTGTCATCCCAGATTGAAATCATAGAATAGATTTTTAAACAGAATAGTAGGATTGAGTGACAAGCACATTTATGTAAATTATGGTTCTTAATTTTTAAAAATAATCCATAAAGAAGTAAAACTCCCTCATTTTTCCTTTATGAAAACAGATACTATGTTTGGGAAGTAATATTTATATGAGAAATGAAAAAAGTTTAGGCATGGGATGAACTTGAGCAGTGGAAATTTGGCATATTTAAGAGGTCAAAGCTTTATTGGGGTGATAGGCTTCTGAGTAATTATTTTCTAGCAATTTTTCTTTGCTATATTGATACATTGTTGTTTTAATTTAAAAAGTTAACAAGGCATAGAAAGTGAGAAATTCAGAGAAAATCAATTTCATTTTCTTAGCAATTAGTACACTTTCATTTTGCTCAAGACAAAACCAGGTTTTCTTCAGTTTTCTTCATTTTAGTACTGGTATTTCCAAGTCTTGCTAGTTTTATTTTCTCTGGAAGATCTGCAGACGTTCTGTACATTTCCCAGTGTTGCAAATTTCTTTCAATTTGCTAATTTTTATTGATGAGAATTTCTTGTGAAATTTCACCAACATTAAAATGTGGAAGTAGGAAAGTTTCTAAATTTCAAGGGTATTTTAAAGAATGAACTTAAATCACATATTAAATAATATAATCTGTGGATAGAGAATGGTGGCAATACTAATAACTGCACTTGACCTTGAAGAAATTTCATTTTATGTAAAATGTTTGTTTTCAAAGATTCTACAGTTAAGCACCTATTTCCTTAAAGGGGTTCACTCTAAAATATTTTGGTGACATGAAATTTGTCTTCTTGTAGCATACTCTGTACTCTTTATATATTTATAACTTGGTTATATTTAATGCTATAATTCCGAAGTGGTCTACTATGAGATTTCTTAGCAGTTATCAATAAAGGTAGTTTGATTATAATCATTCATATATTTAGTTAACAGCAGAAATATATATTCATTGAGTGAAAGAATAAATATTTTTAATTCTTCAAATTATTTGAAACAATATTGATGTTCTTATTTGTCAGATATTTAGATAATACTTATTTATCCTTTATATTGATATCCTCTTTCTTAACCAACTATAATATTCTTGATTATAAGTGATGTCACATTATATCTAAGTAGAAAAATAATTCATCTATAAAATTAAGTCTATAAAGTGCCTATTACTGGTAAAACTGAAGATTAGACATTTTCTAAATATCAACATTTGTGAATATTTTATTTGTATACTTTTAAAAATCTTAACTGTGTTTGCAACTTTGAAGGTAATCACTGATATCTAATACTTCCTGTCCCTATTTTTAGGTTCATAGGCTATAGTTTAAAACAAGCACAGTGGAAAGCAAAGTATTTGCATAGTCTCATGGAGCTTGCACTGAATATGTTTGTGTGAAGGAATAAAGGAAGCAGAAAGAAAAAAAGTAAATAGATTCATAAATATAAAACTTGATAGTAGATACTATATAGAAGTAATTCTTATTGACTATAGATAAAATATAAGTATTTTTTACCATGCCCATTTATTTTTCTATTTAATCTGTTTTCTTCAGAATAGTGGGATGCCTGGGTGGCTCAGTGGTTGAGCGTCTGCCTTTGGCTCAGGGCATGATCCCAGATTCTCGGGATGGAGTCCCGCATGGGGCTCCTTGCATGGAGCCTGCTTCTCCTCCCTATGCCTGTGTCTCTGCCTCTCTTTCTGTGCTCACTTTGGCAGCACATATACTAAAATTGTTTTCTTCAGAATAACTAATTCCTTCATTGATATAATGAAATTTGTGACTTTTTTTTTATAAATACACCCATCATAAAACAGCATTATTAATGTTCGATTTCTACAAGTCATGTGTGCATGCTATACATAATACTAGATAATGGAATAAAAATTATTAATAGTACATAATTTATATTATATATAAGAGCTTGGATATTTTCAGTGTGTTTCTAAAATACAGAAGTTATTCTCAGGGGTTTTAACCCTCAACTTGATTTTAAGTATGCAAATAAGCACATGAACCACAATTATATGATTTAAAAGAAAATTATGCAGGGATTAAGTTAATTACTCCTGATTCCTTTTATTTATATTCTTGGTAGTTAGGGGATTTGAGATATTCATCAGTACTTGTGACTTTAGACATATGCTGAAACAGAATCAATATTGTCTTATTTTGAAATGCAACATCTGTTATATTATGTAGTTTGTCCTTCCCAAGAACAAAAATCCATAACTCTTTGCAGCCTTGAAATACTTTATATATTTCATTTTTCCTTTTATTTCATGTTTTTTCCCCTGCAAAGTTAATCTTTGAAGTTTCAAGGTCTTGTTAAGTTTACTGGTATAAGAGATCAAACATGCTTCAAACTACTAAAGTTTTATGCAATCAAAAAAAGATCATCAGTCATTCATTTCCATGATGATGTCCTTTAATGTTAAGTTAGTTACATAGATTTACCAGAACATGAAATTTATAATGACTATTTTTAATGTATTTTATGGTGAATTTTCATATGGAATAAAACCTCCTTCTCTGTTAAAGTCAAAGATGTCATTTTTAATTTATTTTATATATAAAAAGGCACTCATACAACTTTCTGAATAATATTACCTTTCCACCTTTAATGTAATTATGAAACTTTGCCTTTGCAATCTTTAACTAAACATTGGATATTTGTAGTATTACCACTAAAGTTTCCCTAGTAATTTAATAAATGTGAGCCCTAAAATGAATATGACTTGTGTTTTTACTAAAGCAAAAAATCAAGTTTAAAGTGGGATACCCAGCACATATGGAGAAGATTTTATTGACCCAGCATCAGTTAGCCATGTGTCTTTAGTTGTTTTTCCAATAATTGTAATGGATTTACACTGACTCATCCACACCCTTTTATCCAATTCTCACTGTGAAGAAGAGCATACATGTGCAAGATGGCTGGAATACAGAGTACATATGATAGTGACGGAACAAAGGGAAGTCTGTACGGGGGTGCTTATACCTTTATCTGTTTGTAAGTCATTTTTAATTGATTCTATTAACGACATTTTGCATGGAGGAAAATATAATCAGCTTGTTGGGTTGTATAACATAGTTTTAAAATGTTCATTAAAAGACTTTTAATTC
Source organism: Canis lupus baileyi (assembly GCF_048164855.1). Taxonomy (NCBI): domain Eukaryota; kingdom Metazoa; phylum Chordata; class Mammalia; order Carnivora; family Canidae; genus Canis; species Canis lupus. The sequence continues at coordinate 15,967,981 of NC_132857.1, forward strand.
AGCTTCTTTAAAAACAAGTAATTCATATGTGTGTACATTTTACCCCTGAGGTTAAGAGGCAACCATATACGTGTAAATGTCCTTTTGGAGGATGTAAATTGGAGTTAGAGCTGGAGCCCACAGGAGCTGTTGGTCTTGGGGAGAAACCAAATGGATGGGGCTATATGCAGAGACATTCTACTACTGGAATTAATCAAGAAAAAAGAAAGCACAGAGTCCAAAGTGTGGAAGGCAGAGCAGCTCTATACATTCCAAAATGTGTCCTTAAAACTTTCTGAAAGTCTGACAGATGAGGTCGTGGTTGAGTAGACATTTAATTTTTTAGAGTCTATTATCTATCTATAATGTTAAAACATTGATTACCTGAGGGATTTCTTGAAATTACTTCTGCAACTATATTTCCTTGGAAAGAAAGCAGAAATCAAGATGATTTAGCCAAGTGTTGTGGTACTGGGGATAAATAGTAACTTTGCCCTGGTCTGTCAGTGCTGACTGCGAGAGTAATTCAGTTCTGAGTGTCCCTAATTTTTCATTCTGAGCAAGATACAGCAGATGTGCTATTATTAATGCACATCTGCTTGTCACCTAATAGATGAGCCTAAGGGGCACATAAGCCAATGGAGCTCAACTATCCACCTTCAGATGTATCCTCCATGGGCAAGATAAACCAGTGAATAACAAGGTAACCCTTTTGTCCTCTACTTCTGAAGGCGGGAATTGGGAGAAAAAGTAGTAACATATGGCTGGATCTCTGGTCACATTTGTCCCTGTTTGTATATCTTTGTAAAATAGGCAATCACAAAGATTGATTGGTTTAAGGTTTAAGGTTTAAGTAAACCATCAAGCATACTGCCGTACTGGAGGGATCTTTTATAATATTTTAAAGTAATTTACGGGGCAACCGGATGGCTCAGCGGTTTAGCACCGCCTTCAGCCCAGGGCGTAATCGTGGAGACCTGGTATCGAGTCCCACATGGGGCTCCCCGCATGGGGCCTGCTTCTCCCTCTGCCTGTGTCTCTGCCTCTCTCTCTCATGAATAAATAAAATCTTAAAAAAAAAAGAAAAAAAAAGAAATATATTAATTTACTGCCAACATGTTTTCCTTTATATTGCTGTAGTTGAGGTTATTCCTTATTTTATATTTATAATATATACTTTTTTCTGAGTTTTATAATTTTACACTTTTATTGTGTGCATAATATGCCAGTACATGTGCTTGGTTGATTAATTTTAACCTTTTCTTTATTTTGAGAGATGTAGTTAATTTTTTACTTTCTTCTTAATACGAATATTGTTTGACAACATTGTTGGGAGGAAATCTTTGCATATATGGACATACCTTATTTTATTACACGTCACTTTATTGCATTTTGAAGATAATTTAGTGGACCATGAGATTGTTGTTTTCATGCCTGCTAACTCAATATACATTCTGCAGCTCATGGTTCAAGTAGCAATTTTGACTTTCAAGTCTTACTATTAAAGAAAAATCAAAATATACTGTCATAGATAGTAATTCCTCTGATGGATCTGGGCAAATTAGGTTGAAAACCTTTTGGAAAGGATTCATCATTCTAGAAGCCAACAAGAACATTTTTGATTCATGGGAAGAGGTAAAAATATCAACAGTCACAGTAATTTGGAAAAAGTTTATTCCAACCAAAAAGTTAATTCCAACCCTTATAGATGACTTTGAGAGGTTTAAGACCTCAGTAGAGGAAGTAACTGCAAACATGGTAGAAACAGCAAGAGAACTGGAATCATAAGTGGAGTTTGAAGATGTGACTGAATTGCTGCAATCTCATGGTAAATCTTAAATGGATGAGTAGTTGTTTCTTAGAAATGAGCAAAGAAAGTGGTTTCTTGAGATAAATCTACACATAGTAAAGATATTGTGAAGATTGTTGAAATGACAACAAAGGATTTAAACTATTACATAAACTTAGTTGATAAAACGGCAACAGGGTTTGAGAGGATTGACTCCAATTTGGAAAGTTCTACCGTAGGTAAAATACTATCAAACAGAATCACATGGTACAGAGAAATCATTCATGAATGGAAGAGTCAATAGATGCAGTAAATTTCATTATCATCTTATTTTGAGAAATTGCTACAGACATCCAGCCTTCAGCAACCTCCACCCTGATCATTAACATCAAGGCAAAACCTTCCACCAGTAGAGATTATGACTTGCGTAAGATTCATATGATGGTCAGCATTATTAGAAATATTTTTCAGTGAAGGTAGACATTTTTTTTAAATCTATTTTTTTTCTTTTTAAATTTTTATTTATTTATGATAGTCACAGAGAGAGAAAGAGAGAGGCAGAGACACAGGCAGAGGGAGAAGCAGGCTCCATGCACTGGGAGCCCAACGCGGGATTCGATCCCGGGTCTCCAGGATCACGCCCTGGGCCAAAGGCAGGCGCCAAACCGCTGCACCACCCAGGGATCCCATGGTAGACATTTTTTTAATCTATGTTCTCCTCTAGGATTATGATGGCTTTCTGTCTCACTTTAGGTCTTCATCATTTAAAATTTTTGTGTATTGTATCCAATTTCATTCTTCTGCATGTTGCTGTCTAGTTTTCCCAACACTATGTTGAAAAGACTGTCTCTTTTCATTGGATATATTTTCTTTCATTGTCAAAGATCAGTTGACCACATAGTTGTGTATCAATTTCTGGGCTTTCTAATCTGTTCCATTGATGTATATGTCTGTTTTTGTGCCAGCACCATACTGTCTTGATAACTACAGCTTTGTAATATAGCTTGAAGTCCAGAATAGTGATGTCTCCAGCTTTGATTTTCTTTCTCCAGACTGCTTTGGCTATTTGAGGTCTTTTGTTCGTTCATGCAAATTTTAAGATTGTTTGTTCTAGCTCAGTGAAAAATGCTGGTGGTAATTTGATAGGGATTGCATTAAATGTATAAATTGCTTTGGGTAGCAATATTTGTTCTAATCCCTGATTAGAAGGATTAAAATGGAATATTTTTCCATTTCTTTGTGTCATCTTTGATTTCTTTCATAAGTATTCTATAGTTTTCTTTGAATAGCCTAGAACAACTTCTTACTAGACATATCTCCAGAGGCAAAGGAAACAAAAGCAAAAATGAACTATTGGGACTTCATCAAGATACAAAGCTTCTGCACAGTGAAGGAAACAATCAGTAAAACTAAAAGACAACCTATGGAATGGGAGAAGATATTTGCAAATGACTTATCTGATAAAGGACTTCTCAAACTCAACAGCAAAAAAACAAATAATCCAATTAAAAATGTGCAGAAAACATGAATAGATATTTTTTCAAAGACAACATACAAGCAGCCAACAGACGAATGAAAAGATGCTCAACATCACTTATCATCAGGGAAATACAACTCAAAACCACATGAGATACCACCTCACACCTGTCAGAATGGCTAAAATTAACAACATAGGACACAACAGATGTTCGTGAGGATGCAGAGAAAGGGGAATCCTCTTACACTGCTGGTGGGAATGCAAACTGGTGCAGCCACTGTGGTAAACAGTATGGAGGTTCCTCAAAAAGTTAAAAATAGAACTACCCTCTATGATCTAGCAAATGCACTACTAGTTATCTACCAAAAGGATACAAAAATACTGATTCAAAGGGGCACGTGTGCTCTGATATTCATAACATTATTAACAATAGCAATTTATGGAAAGAGCCCAAATAAATGTCCATCGACTGATGAATGGATAAAGAAGACAGTGTGAGATGTGTGTGTGTGTGTGTGTGTGTGTGTGTGTAATGGAATATTACTCAGCCATCCAAAAGAATGAAATCTTGCCTTTCAGAATGATGTGGTTAGAACTAGATTGTATTATGCTAAGCAAAATAAGTCTGTCAGAGAAAGAAAATATCATGTGATTAAATTCATATGTGGAATTTAAGAAACAAAACAGATGAACATAGGGGAAGGAAATAAAAATCAGAGAGAGCAAACCATAAGAGACTCTTAACTATAGAGAACAAACTGAGCATTACTCTATGGGCTAAATGAGTGATGGGTATTAAGAAGGGCATTTGTGATGAGTAATGGGTATTGTATGTAAGTGATAAATTACTAAATTCTACTCCTGAAACTAATATTATACTATATATTAACTAACCAGAATTTAAATTAAAACTTGAAACAAGCAAACAAAAAGACACATACGTTTATTTTTTAGACATAATGCTAGTAGACCACAGTGTAAGTAAACATAACTTTTATGTGCACTGGGAAACCAAAAAATTCATTTGACTCATTTTTTTCTGATATTCACTTTATTGTGATAGTCTGGAACTGAACCCATAATATCTTCTATAATATAAAATATATCTCCCCCACCACTTGATAAAATCTTACAAGTGAGTGTATTTAAGTCAAAATGCAACAAAATGCTTAAGATTATTGTTTGTTAGTTTTTTCAAGATTTTAATTATTTATTCATGAGAGACACAGGGGCAGAGACATAGAGGGAGAAGCCGACTCCCTGTGGGGGGAACCTGATGCATGACTCCATCCCAGGACCTGGGGATCGTGACCTGAGGTAAAGGCAGATGCTCAACCACTGAGCCATCCAGGTGCCCAAGATTGTTAATAAAAATTGTCAAATGGCTTTTGATAATATTGATTTTACTTCCATTTCCTGGAGCAGTGTGTGAAAGTGCTTGTGGGACAACACCTTACGAAACACCTTGTTAAAAGTTTGATACCTGAAGCAGGAGGGACCAGAATGTTCACACATTCTGCTAAAAATAGACAGAAGGCTGAGACATTTTGGCATAAAAGCTTGGCCACTTCCAAATACCTAGATCTGAGGCAGCCTGAGGCCTTCTAAAGCCAAAAAAACTCCTCACTACTTATGTAATCAATTATGCATGGTCCAAGCCAGAAACTGAGTCCCACAGTCTGGGAACATGAGTGTGAGTGTGAAATAACATGCTCTCTCAAAAATAAAGTCATATATAGATTGTTACTATAGTACCTATGCATTATTAAGTCCTAAACCTAAAGGTTTTTTTCCCTATACCAGGCTCACCCTTTTTACATCATCTAATGAAGGAATGTTTTTAAAAATTGCCTGATGTGATGCCTTCCATCCGATTGCTTAGAAGCAATGGTTTCACTCCCTTTGTCTAGAGAACCTACATACTTACGTAATAAATTATATAATTATATTATTAGTTTACATAAAAATGAGGTAGTCATAGAGGTTTAAGTTCTGATAACTATTAGTATGAACTGTTAAGAGTTTTAGTATTAGGTATGAAGTAGAACAAAACATTGACTAAAGAAAAAATGGATATGAAGTAGGCTGAACATTAGGAAATGGTTTTGACTCTCAGACTCAGCGATTTCCTACTTTAGCATAACTGTTTGGTGAATACTTAGCTTTGTTCAGATGAGCACTGAACTGAAAGACTGTAAAAGAAAGTAACAAAATTTAGGTCATTAGGAGGTAGTATAAATATATTATTAAAAATTGTGCCCCAAATTTATTATTCTGGTAACAAGATCACTTATTTCATGTAAGTCTATTGCTTGGCTTTCTTCCATTCTCTCAATGCACTATCTCAAGAACACGTCATGCAGAAATGTGGAGGAGTGTATGTGCATGGGAATGTGGCTGGAGAAGCATCCAGTGAGCTTAAGATTCTGTTTCCTTTAAATTACTCCTTAGCATATCTTATTTATTTGTTTGTTTGTTTGTTTATTTATTTATTTATTTATTTTTTTGGTTCATCATTACTTGTGGGTTATAAATTATTTATACTGTTTTATTTTAATAAAAATTAATGTAAAATTTAAGCTTTTCATTGTAAGTGCTAATCTACTGCACCAAAAATGTGCACAATGAAGAGACTTCTTATTGTTTAGTCTCAATCCAAATTAAGCCTCCATCAGTATTTGAGGGCACAAAAGTCCTGGCAAAAGTCCATTTTTGGGAAGATGCCTATCTAATTCTATTCATGGGTTTGGGTATCAGTTAACTAATATTAAAGAATTTAATTCAAAAATAGTTTTTCAAAATAAAGGTTTTCTTCAAAATTGTAACAAAATATGATTTTCTTTTCATTATAGCCAAATCAGAAAAGGTAATGAGAAAGAAAACTATATAAAATATCTATCATTGCATATTGGATTAAATGCTAGCAAAGGTACAAAATAATTATCTTCATACTCTATAGACATTCCTTTCTTTACTCATAGTTTTCAATACTCTTTTCTTTCCTGTTTTCTTCTTTTGATAATAAATAATACAATAAATACATACTAAAATTGTCTTGAGACACTTGGGTGGCTCAGTGGTTAATTGTCTGCTTTTGGCTCAAGTTGTGATCACAGGGTCCTGGGATCAAGTCCCACATTGGGTTCCCTGCAGGGAGCCTGCTTCTCCCTCTGGCTGTCACTGCCTCTCTCTCTCTCTGTATCTTTCATGAATAAATAAATAATATCTTAAAAAAATAAAATTGTCTTAATTGTTAGTTGTATTGTTTTCAAATAAAAAGTGTATATTCATGATATTGTGCTTTTTCTATTTTTTAAAATATTTTATTTATGTACTTGAGAGAGAGAGTCAGAGAGATCACAAAGGGAAAGGGAGAAGCAGACTTGCTGCTGAGTAGAGAGCCTGATGTGGGGCTTGATCCCAGGACCCTGAGATCATGACCTGAGCCAAGAGCAGATGCTTAACCAACTGAGCCACCCAGGTACTCCTATGCTCTTCTATTTTTATAGCCAAAGTAATAGCATATGAGTGTGAAGAGTAATCAATAAGCTAATTATAAAGTAAGTTAAAAAGTTAATTTCTCTATACCCTATTATATATTTGTTACCTGTTGCTCTATGCAGCCATGAGTAAAAATCATAGGGAGAAATAATTTGTTTTGCATTAGGTAGGATTCAGTTGACTGAGTTTCTTTCTAACTCTAACATTGTACTGTATGAAGAGAAGAGTAGTAAGGACCCAAATCATAAAGTTGACTAACATTTCCCTATTATTGATTACTTGCCAGCCTTTCTGTTAAATGTTTTAGAAAGCTTCTCATTTCATTCTCAAAATTATTATTTTTTATTATTTTTTAAAGCTTGATAGTAAAATTAATATTATTCTTTTGCATTTATTTAAATTACTCCTTTACTTCAGCGGTGATATGGACTTTTAAATATTTTTTAGCTTACATTTAGCTTGATTAAGTACAAAAACTTATTTTAACAGCATTAAAAATACGCGAGTATCATCTGTATACCATATATTATGCTAGGGACCAATGATTATAATATGTTCAAACAATTACTGATGATGGCTGCAAAAATATACTTCAGCTTCTTCTAGTGGCCAAATCAAGGAAAATAAAATAGTTATAGTAAATACGTTCATAATATAAACAAGGCAAGCAACTTTTCCTGGTGTTAAATTTTAGTGAATTGCACCATTAATCTCTATTCTTCACTTCATTCTTATGTTTCCTATTTGTATGCTTTTTACCTAGTAACTTTATAGAGTCTCTTCAATCTGGGTTAACATTCTTTTCTATTCCTCCAGTCTGAGTTCGGTCACACTATTTGACCAATGGTGTGCTAACGTGTATGATACAAGCAGAGTCTAGAAGCATGCTTTTTTGATTGAGATTGCTGCAATCTTGCACACCTGCTGTTAAATGAGAAGACATGCATGTGTTAGCTCCATAAGCCCAGTAGAAGAATGTGAGCAACAAGTAGATTATCATTGCCTTATATCACTGAGTTTTGGAGTGGCTTGTTAATCAACAATAGCTAATTGTTACAAAAGTCTTGAGATAAATTTCTCAGAAGGCAAAATGAAGCTTATGGTTAAAATAATCTTTACAAAGGGATCACCCGGATGGCTCAGTCACGCATCTGACTCCTGATCTCTGCTCTGGTCTTGGTCTCAGGGTCTGGAGTTTGAGCCCCAAATTAGGCTCCACGGTCGGCATGGAGCCTGCTTAACTTCATTTAAATAAACAAACAAACAAACAAACAAATAAATAACTTTATCTGTATACTCATTTTCCTCAAAAAAAAAAAAATCAGTGATATATATGCAAAACAAATCGATGTAACAGTTTGCCAAACTTAGTTTCATTCCAGATGAGTGACTTGTAGCACATATATGCAGTAATAAAAGTGTTACTCAAGTTTTGTGATTCTCAAAGATCATCATCATTTCCAGGTTTTTTCCCTTCTCCAATTCTCTTGCCATATATTAGCCATAGTCAGCATTCTGAACCACTCATTTTCTTATCAGTTTCCTGCTAAAATCTTTCATTTGCTCTTTGTATAAAGCTTAAAGTTCTTAACATAGTGCACAGAGTCTTACATATCTTCTACATCCTGCTTAATTTTCTAGCTTTATTCTATATCCTCCTGCTTCTTCTACTAGCTCTTCTTCTGTCATACTACACTTTTCATTTCTTTCTTCCTAGCTGTTCTCTTTCTCATCCCTGTGGCTTTTTGCACACTGTTCCTTCCACCCAAAATGCGCACCAGTCCATTCTTTTTTTTTTTTTAAGATTTATTTATTTATTTATGATAGACATAGAGAGAGAGAGAATGGCAGAGACAAAGGAGGAGGGAGAAGCATGCTCCATGCCGGGAGCCTGACGTGGGACTGGATCCCGGGACTCCAGGATCGCGCCCTGGGCCAAAGGCAGGCGCCAAACCGCTGAGCCACCCAGGGATCCCCACACCAGTCCATTCTTTGCCTAATTGTTATGTATTTTTCCATTTTCAGCTTAGAAATCAGTTCCTGTGGGACGAATTCCCTAAACTCCTAGTCTGAATTAGGTCCTCCTTCATTTAGGACAAAGTACTTCCTATTACTGTCAGTCATCATACTGTAAGCAATTATTAGTTTGCTTAACTCTTATCAGATAGAGTGCCTTGCATAGTCACTTATTATGTTCTTAAGTATTTGCATGGGCTCTGGCAAGTTAATAACTTGATTTAACTTATATTAGTCTCTCTAAAACGGGACTAGTGAATTAGACAGGTAAAATAAAACTAAACAGGACTAGTAAAGACCCCAAGCTCTTAGTCACTTTGACCACTCAGTCATACTTATAAACCTAAAAGTTATTGTTTGAATGCTCTGTAGTCTGTTCACAAGGATACATGTATCATTTTGCAAACTTGGGGCAATTTGATTCATTAAACCTCTCTGTTACATATATTTTTCATGATGACTTAGTCACATTATTAGTGAACCGTATAAACCAAGTGTAGTTTTGAGTTCTTTAGGCATTGTCTCCATACTCTGAGTGTTTGCCTGGCTCATGCATGGTAGTCGCCAGTATAATCATTTTCAGCACTTTTTTTTAACTCGCTTTTATTTTCATATATCTGTATATAATTTTGTTGTATTTATAGTACATATTGTGGTGAAGACAACCAATATACATTTATTTGTATTTTGTGTCTATTTTATATTAAGTGAGTTTGAAAAACCTTATGGATAAGTCATTTCTTAGTGTTTTTTTGGAAACAAATACATAATTAGTTTAAAGCTCTCTTTCTATATGGAACTCTTCAAGAAACTATGTATTTCTATGTGTATTTCTATGTGTAAAGTATGTATATGTGTAAAGTATTTTTTAATACTGTGTGTAAAGTTTCTTTCTTTCTTTCTTTTTCTTTAATTACTGAGACAGTGTTTCTCCTGAGAAGCTTGGTAAGAGTAGAAACTGTGTAGCATTTGTTTTGTTTTTCCTGGGAACAGGACTTGTATTAACACTGTCTCATGATGATTCTGGTAGTATTCATACATACATATAATTGCTAACTAAAGGACAGAGGTAAACCGTTCATGGAGCTGAGTGCTTGGACTTTGTTAATACAACACTAAATCTTTTTGTTGTTGTTGTTTTGTTTTGTAGACCTATGTGGCCATAATTCAGATGAAAATGTTCACAAAGGCCAATTTTTGAGAAGGAAAATAGAATTACATCCCGTTCGCTTTGGTGCATCGATTAAAAAGCCAGATGTTAAGAACAGATGTCAATGAGTTATTTTTCATATGCCATGGTTTACAGTTATGAACTCTCCATTTATCACCTCAGATGGGAACAGTTAATTTGACAGTGAGTGTTTTGGTTATTAGCCAATTTCAACATGGGTCCTTGGGTTTTTGAAATCTGATGTACAGATATGTGATAAAAAGACTTACAGTGGAAGTGCTGTTAACTTGATTTTTGTGCCTTAGAGTTTACCAACACATAATGCAATGGGAGTGAATATTCCTCCTGGTGAATGAGCATAAATCCAGCATTGGCAAAGAAACAATGCATATGTTATGACCGCAATATAGAATGGTTAATCCAACTGTAAATTCCAAATATCCAAATGTCAGACCCTTGGACAGGTGTATGGCTTACTGGGTTTTGCTTATTTATTATTTGATTTAATGGATAACAATATCCATTAAAATATTTTTCACAATATTTGTATTAAATATGTTTTAGAATTGGTTTTAACATTTTATCTACTATGGGACGCCTGGTGGGCTCAGCAGTTGAGCATGAGCATCTGCCTTCAGCTCAGGGCATGATCCTGGGGTCCTGGGATAGAGTCCCACATCGGGCTCCCTGCATGGAGCCTACTTCCCCCTCTGCCTATGTCTCTGCCTCTCTCTCTCTCTCTCTCTGTGTGTGTGTGTGTCTCATGAAAAAATAAACAAAATCTTTTTAAAATATTTTATCTAGTATGGAATAATTTTCAAACGTAGATGATACCATATTTCAAATTGTTAGCTATATTGACATAATAAATATTTTTAAGTCAGCCATTTACTATCTTGAGCTAGGATATTTAAGTAGCAGACAAGATAGTGGGATAATAATATTTTTAAAATATGTATGGACAATATTTGGAAGATTAAAAAGCTTTAGCATATCCTATATTTTATATCAACTTTGTGAGCTAAATCATTAATTTTATTATTCCCAAAGTTGGAAAGAATGGATATGGGATTTAATTTTTTCCTTTCATTTTCTATTCTAGTTTTCTTTCTGCTACAGTTCACTACCTTTCCTTTAATTCAGAGCTCAAACAATATTTATTTCAGTCCAGAGGTTGAAAAGTGCATCAGATTCTACTGTAGGAGATCTGATCATATTATAAACAATTTAAGCCCTTTTCACATCTTTACATAAACTGATGACTTTGATAAGTGCAATAGAAATTGGCTTATATAGCTTACCTTTAACCAACTGCTAGATTAACTGAAGCTCTCCATTTTCTCTGTAAACATATTGATTAGAGCCTATAGTGCATTGAAACCTCCGCATTTCTGCTCCTATTACTTTCATTGTATGTTGAGTATGCGTCAATAGTGTCTTCTCAAAACTCTTTGTATCAGGGCAGCCCAGGTGGCTCAGCGGTTTATCATGCCTTCAACCAGGGGTGTGATCCTGGAGACGAAGTGGGATCCAGTCCCACATCAGGCTCCCTGCATGGAGCCTGCTTCTCCCTCTCCCTGTGTCTCTGCCTCTCTTTCTCTTTGTCTCTCATGAATAAATAAAATCTTAAAAAAAAAAAAAAACTCTTTGTATCAGTTGCATCTGTTGTATTAATGAAATGTAATTGACTATTGTATAAGTCATTGAAAAATAAAATCAAACAAAAAATTACTTCTATGAAGACTAAATGACATGATTTGAAAGCTTAAATATGGGGTAGTTGCAAACTTAAGTGTGTACCTGAAAATGTAGAAAAATTGTAGAGGAAAGGAATTATGAAGCACTAGGAGGCTCTTGCATTCAAATTGCTTTACATTTCTTTTTAAAAATTCTAGTTTCTCCTTAAAGAAACTTAAATTGGTACATTTTGCATATAATTGATTCAAGAAAATTTAAGAAACCTGCAAATTGTAAACCTAAAGGAAATGGCTTTCTTCCTACAGTAAAGAATAAGCAAATCAAGTTAAAATTGCTATGTTGTAAGTTAAATGTTTAAGTTATGACTACATCACTATTTTTATGATTTCCAGATTTAACTTCCATTTACAATGATCTTACTTACCACTGACTGATTTCAAGTGTGCCAGATATGAGGGATTCAGTTGTTTCTAAATACTTAATATTAACTCATTAAATATCTGCTGCCTAACTCAGTGTCCAAGTCACAATGATGTTTGTTCATAGAGACCTAGAATATTCTACCAAAAATGTTAGATCTATCATGTGAAATCTGCAAAGTGTGGAATCTGCACTGTCCATGGTAGGTAAGGAATGAGGAGAAACTTTTGTGTGACGTGAAGAAACAAACATATTACTACCTCACAACAAATAGAAGCAGTGAGTTTTTCAGGAATCTGATGTAGCATTCTGGTTCAGAGAAGTTCTGGCTGTGCCTTGGGGTTGAGCTTGCTGTTTATCACTTGAATGCAAGGGACAGATGACAAGGGGAAGTTTCCCACATGTGAATCCATCCTTGGACCTTAAAGAGAAGATGATGGATGTTAGTGTGGTGAGAGATAAATGGGCTCAAAGTAATTATGCCCCTGAGTATTCTGGCTTAAGTCTTTTTTAATATAGCATTCTCATGTAAATTATTTCTTTCAAACATTTTTTTTTTCAGGCTAAAGGGCTGAAAAATCTTTGGTTAGGATAAACAAAACAATTGTAAAAATATTTTTATACTCTAAATGAAATTTAAGTGTACTCGCAGATACTCTATATTAACTCTGGTTAAATTTCCTAGAACACATAATACTCAATTATACCACTGAAACTTCTGTTTTGGTCTCTCTGGCACCTAGATATATTTCAGAGAAATGGCTAGTTTTGCACACAGATATTGGTGATTACTAGATGGCCTAAAAATTTGGATTATTTTGTTAATTTAAATTTGGCTTTCTTAAAATTCTATAATTCTATTTTATGATCCAGATAAATATGACCTTGAAAGGGAAAATGTGTATCTTAAAATAAAATATAACACCCATAAGTTCTTAGGTTTTGTTTTTTCATCTGCAGTTCTGCAAAACACATTCCATTTCCATCCACAAGTTAATTTTTTCAAGTTATCTTAAGAATTTTATCTGCATGAAATTTTCAATAACTACAAAGTAACTGGAAATTTCTCTGAAGATATTATGATTAAATTACCAGCAAAAATCTTATGTGCTTGGAATTTCAAAATGATTTGGACAAGCAGCCAAAAACTTCTTTGTCATCAAATCTGTGTTAACAAAGTACAGCTAGACACATTTCTGTGCTTTACATTTCTTTGAACAGAAAAATTGAGTGTACATGTATGTATGCATATGTAATGAGGCCATATTGACTAGACTGACCCAGTACAAGAAGGAATAATCATCAGGAAAAAAAAAATTTCCCCCCCAGATTTTTTTTGCTATTGTCTACTAATTTAATAAAAATGTTCAAACAATGTATGTTTCATTAAAACCTGAGTTCTTAGTGTAGTTCAGGGTTTTTTTTTTCCCACTTCTTTTTAAGATTTATGATTATCTTCTAGAGCAGTTTTAGGTTCACAGCAAGATTGAACAGAAGGTACAGAGATTTCCCACCTACCTCCTGCCTATACATGCAAAGCCCCCACCCCCCATTATGAACATCCCTTACCAGAAGAAACATTTGTTACAATTGATGAATCTACATTGATATACCATAAACAAATAGTTCCCTTTTATGCATTAAATTCTGATAACCTACTGTGTACCTCATATTTAAATGGAACCTTGAAATTTTATGAAAACATTAGAGGGGTGGGTGCCTGGGTGGCTCAGTGCCTGACTCTTGATCTCAGCTCAGGTCTTCATTTCAGGGTTGTGCGTTCTAGGCCTACGTTGAGCTCCGTGCTGAGCATGGAGCCTACTTAACAACAACAACAGCAATTGAAAAACACAACAATAAAAAAACCTACATGTGATAAGTAAAAAAAATTTGATACCCAATTGGATAAATAAAGTACTGAACATGTTTTCCTTTGGCTTTAGCATGAGATTTTCATACAACTTCTGAGATACCATCTAGGTTTATTCAGTTTAAATTTATCCAAAATAATCTCTTTGGACAATATAAGCCTATACTTTTGAGTTATTTCTGTTATTCATTAGGAGAGTTGTAGACTGATAGCTTCAATTGCCATCTTAGCAGGAAATCTCCATCAAATGTGCTAAATATTTATAATATTTTAAGGGAGTGTGAACACATTTTAAAATGTATGCAGAGCAACCAAGAGGTTGAAGAGTTTACAGACGAGATTATACATAATGATCAAAGGAACCGGGCACATTTCTTGTTGATAAAACTGATTCTGAAGAAGGCGTGTATTGAAATACCTGGAGGGCTGCCATTTAGTGAAGATTTAGACTTACTGTTTACAGCTCTAAAAGGCTGAGGGAACCAAAGATAGAGGGAATCCACAGGGAAACATATTTTAGTTTAAGAGAATGATATTTGTAAAATTGGAAGAAATATTTTATAAGATTGTGATATATTTTCCTTTGTGGTATGAGAACATACTTGGCAAAACTTATTTATTTTATAACTGAAAGTTTGTATCTTTGACCACCTTCCTCCAGTTCCCCCTCCCCCAACCCTCCACCTCTAGTTACCACAAAACTGATCTTTTTTTTTTTTCTATGAGTTTGCGTGTTTTGGTTTTGTTTTGTTTTAGATTCCACATATAAGTGAGATCATACATTATTTGTCCTTCTCTGTCTGGTTTATTTCATTTAACGTAATGCCTTTAAGGTCCATTCATGTTGTTGTAAATGGCAGGGTTTCCTTATTTTTTTTTTTTTGGCTAAATAATACTCCATTGTATACCACATCTTCTTTATCAATTCATCCATCTATGGATGCTTAGGTTGTTTCAGTGCCTGGACTATTGTAAATAACACTGCTGTGAACAAAAGGGGAGCTGATATCTTTTTGAGTTAGTGTTTTTGTTTCCTTTGGATTTATTTCCAGAAGTAGAATTGCTGGATCATATGGCAGTTCTGTTTTTAATTTTTTGAATATCATCCATACTGTTCTCCATAAGTGCAACAGTGCCCAGGGTTCCCTTTTCTCCACATTCATACCAGCTTTTGTTAGTACTTGTCTTTTTGATGATGGTTATTCTAACAGGTGTGAGGTGATATCTCATTGTAGTAGTAATTTGCATTTCCCTAATGACCAGTGATATGGAGCATGTTTCTATGTACCTTTTGGCCATTTATATATCTTCTCTGGAAAAATATCTCTTTAAATACTTTGCCTATTTTTCAGTTGTATTACCTTTTTTTTCTGTTGTGTTGTATAAGTTCTTTGTATATTTTGGATATTAACTTTTGCAGGTTTGCAACTTTTTTCTCCGTTTTGTGTGTTGTCTTTTCACTTTGTTGATGTTTCTATTGCTGTGTAGGAAGTTTTTAGTTCGATGAAGTCCCAGATGTTTATTTTGTTGATTATGACAGAACATTCACATTTAAAATAATTATTGATATATTTACATTACTATCTACCATGGTTGTAACTATTTTCTATTCATTGCCTTTGTACTTCATTTTTCCTCTTCTCACTATTTTCCTGCTTTTTAAATTGAGCATTTAATATCATTCCATTTCACTTTTTTATTTCTCATAGCATATAAATTAAACTTCTTTTTATAGAATTTTTAGTGGCGACCCTAGACTTTGAAATATACATTTTAAACTAATCTGAGTCAACTTTCAGATAATCCTTTACCACTTCTAGCTATTGTAGGTTTCTTATGAAAGAGTTTTCCCATTTCTTGTCTCCTACCCCTGGTGACATTGCTGTTCTTCATTTTATTGATCCATACGGTATAGTCATCCAATACACTGTTACCATTTTTACTTCAAACAAATAATTATGCTTTTGATCAGTTAAAAATAAAAAATATATTTTATATTACCATCATTTATTCTTCTCTAATGTTCTTAATTTCTTTATGTCATTTTAAGTTTCTATATCATTTTCATTCTCCCTGAAGAATCTTTTAAAGCATTTTTTGCAAGACCATTCTTCTGGTTATGAATTCCTTCAGTTTTTATTTGTAGGGAAAAGGATTTTTTTCTTCTTCTGTTTTGAAGGATAATTTTGCTGGATATAGAATTTTGGGTTGATGGTTTATTTATTTTCTTTGAAGTCTTTAAATATTTTGTTTTACTCTCTTCCTACTTCTATAGTTATGAGAATACCACTCTAATTCTTATCCTTTTTCCTCCATAGGTAGGATATTTTTATCCCTTGGGCTTTTTTCAAGATCTTCTTTTTGTCTTTCTTAAGTTTGAATATGACATGCTTAGGTGTGGCTTTTTAGGTATGTGTACCACTAGGTATTCTTTAGGCTTCCTAGACTTTTCATTTGGTGTTTATCATTAATTTTGGAAAATTTTCAGCCACTATTACTTGTTGTGACCAATTTCCAATGATTATATTAGAGCCAACTCAAAATTGGACACCGACTGTGATCTTGGTCAGGGATTGCGATCCTGATAATCACACAGGTGCACACACACACACCCAAGAGGATATGAAAATTTTACTAGTCATGTAATGAGGCTTTCTAGGAAAAGCAGGGAATCTTCCAAGCAAATGCTAAACTGCCCTTGAGAGTGTAGGCATAGGATTTTCCTTGGAGTAATTATGGTGGTTAGGAGCTAGGGCCAGGATGAGAGTTCCTGTGCATTGTTTGAACTTAACAGCTCCCAAAGGAGCATCTAGGTTTTTCCAGATATAGGAAAGAAGGTTCAGACAGAGGCATGAGGCTTAAAAGATGTCAGAAATCAAATATAAAAAATTGAGTTAAACCCTTCATTATATTACTTTCAATATTTTTTTGTTCCAATCTTTTTCTAGTATTCAACTCTATATATGTTCTGTCTTTTGAAATTATCTAATTTGGATGTCTGTTCTGTTTTTTTCCCAATCCTTTCTTCTCTTTGTATTTTAGTTGGGAAATTTCTACTGACCTGTCTTCAAGCTACTGACCCTTCAGGCATGTCAAGTCTGCTGATGAGCCTATCACAAGAATTCATTTCTGTTAAAATGTTTTAAATTTCTAGTAATTACAAATTATTTGAATTTCCTTCTCTCTGCATGTATTAGTGAGGTTCTTTAATATTGTCTTCTTTTTTGATTAGAGCCCTTAACATATTAAATGTAGTCATTTTAAATTCTTTGATAATTCCAACATCTGCATCATTCTTTGAATCTATTTCTGATGATTGCTTTGTCTCTTAAGGCTGTATTTTCATTTATTTTTTTGTCATGTCTTACAATCTTTTTGTTTAAAGCCAGACATATTTAACTGGATGATAGAAACTGAGGTAAATAGACTTCTTGTGTGGGAATTTATGTTATCTGCTGGGAGTTAGACTGTTTGATGTTTGCTATAGTTACACTTGCTAGAGGTGTTAGATGTCCCTGGTATCTTTGTTTTCGTCTCCTCTTTCCACCTTGGGCTTCCCTTAGCATTCTTCATCATGTGATTGAAGTTCCTTCATCTCTAATCCACTCTAATCCAGGATCTCTGTTAGTGTGATGGGCGAACAGGAGCATTCTATAATCTTCTCATTATACCTTAGTGTTTTAGTATGCCCCATCTCAGGACTGTGCCTTTGACAAGTGTTTCTTTAGTGGCATAGCATCTTTCACTGACCCCCATACACCTTTCTCTCATTTCAGCATTTTACATCCATTTCTTTGAAGCCTCAGACTTTGTTAACTATGTTTTCTTTCTCTTTTTCCCTTAGGTAAGACAAAAAGACTAGAGAGGGCAAAGTGGAAGGATGCCCTTTTTTCACTTGGGAAGAAGCTCTAGCCAAGTCTTTTCTTTGGAGAGTGAGAATTTATGATGACGAAAGTTTTGGGCATTTCACAATCATCATTCTTATTTTGTCATCACCAGAGCCACAGAGTCTTTCTTAAATACTCAACTGTTGGGGTTCCTGGAGGCAAAACCAATGAAATTGTGAATCTTTCCTAAGCCTACATTTCCCAGGAGTTTTTCACTCTCAAGCTAGTTCACACTTGGCCCCCAGATATTCATCAAAATTGCCAGTTAAGTGTTCCACTAGTTCATGGCTCTAGTGGTTTCTATTTGAAGTGAGTCTATCTTGGCTGTCTCCCTGGATAAGTCTGCCTCTCCAGGTTCCAGGGTGACAGTTTGCCCTACAACTTCATTTCTTGATAAGCCCAAGAAAAATAATTAATTCTTAGTTTGTTTAGCTTTTCTGTTGTTGTTGTACAAACAAGAGTGATGACTCCCAAACTCTGTACAAACTGGAGTTAAAACCTGCTTTCTTGGGATCCCTGGGTGGCGCAGCGGTTTGGCGCCTGCCTTTGGCCCAGGGCGCGATCCTGGAGACCCGGGATCGAATCCCACATCGGGCTCCCGGTGCATGGAGCCTGCTTTTCCCTCTGCCTGTGTCTCTGCCTCTCTCTCTCTCACTGTGTGCCTATCATAAATAAATAAATTTAAAAAAAAAAAAAAAAAAAAAAAAAAAAAAACCTGCTTTCTTATTTTTAAACAATTGGGAAAAGTTTAAGGAAAGTTTTCAAAGTTTACATATTCATGAATAGTATAGAGATGTCTTCTTATCTCGGGATATTTGTGTCTGGTTTCTCATTTTTCCCTAATTCTCCTCACCACTTCCTTCTTATTCTTAAATCTCCTCTTAAAAGTTACGTTTTTAGTGATGCAAGGAGGATTTGAGATGCTTTGGGCATAGAGTGTAGTCAACTTGCATGTTTCAAAGCAAGCTCCCTTACTTACTAGTGGATAACTTTTAGCAAGTCATTTATCTAGTCTCTGTCTTAGCTCCCTCACTTGTGAAATGGAGATAAAAGTAGAATCCTATCACATTAATAAATTGATTAACATTAAGTTCTTAGGATAGTATGTGGCACATAGTTAAGTGCTCTACAGGTGTTATGTATAATATTAAATAAGTGGTCTACAATGAGGATAACTTACTGTATGTCTCTATCAGTTACTGTATTTCAGATCTTCACTTTGAATAATTGGTGAATAACATCTTGATTTTGTGAATTCCCTAACAATCCACAGAGCCATTATAATGACATCCAAAGCTACTTTTTATTCTGATCTTCAGAATCCTCTGAGAGAGATTGGGGAGACATTGCCTTTCTCATTTTAAAGGGACATCATTATCTTGCCAAAATCCCACTAGTAAGTAAACTGTGCTAGAGCTTGAAGCTAGGCTTCTGATTCTAAGTGTGGTGTTTGTTCCATATCATGTACTATGTCAATAGATTTTTTTAAGTTTATTTATTCATGAGAGACACACACGGAGAGGCAGAGACACAGGCAGAGAGAGAAGCAGGTTCCCTGCAGGGAGCCTGATGTGGGACTTGATCCCAGGACTCCAGGATCACACCCTGGGCCAAAGACAGGTGCTCAATCACTGAGCTACACAGGCATCCCCTATCTCAGTAGATTTTAATGAACTTTTAACCATATTCAAGTTGTAGTAAAATCAGTGTCCTGTTATCTTTGAGAGAAGATACTGAAAATGAGAATTTAAAATTCTTTTCCTTTTCATCTGCAAATATTATATGATCTGTGCAAAGCCATAGCTTAATAATATTTTTGCTTTTCTTATTGCAATGCATCTTAAAATGTCAATATTTGTAAAAATGAGGGTAATCATACAGAAAATGTAACTCAGAAAATGTAACTCTAACCAGTAGTTCTGTTCATAATACCAAAGAAAACCAGGGTGAATATTTTGAAGGAAACCGAGTTGCTGTATAGTCTCAATTCTCACTTCATTTTAAATTTGTAATGTTACATAGACTCACTGACGATTTTGTTATTACATTAGAATTAATGCATAGGTGTAGTTAATTATAATTGCTTCTTATTTTCCAGATCTAAGTTATTAACAATAGTTTATAATATTCTACATTTTATGTCTCCTTTTGTTACCAAATGCTTTGGTATGTATATTGTCTTCATTCTATAAGTTAGCATCCAGCTGCAGTACATTTTCAAGTTGATGAAGTAAGGAATTATTACATGGGATAAGGAACTTGTTAAATGACAGAAGGAGCTAGGAACCATTTATTTTACTTTATTTTTATAAACTTGTTAGTAAATCTTTGTAAGTCTATTTTTACAAGTTAAGCGGTTTTATATGTTTTAAGAGCAGTATACTGTGCTGTTTAAATTATTAATTGACTCTGGATAGGTCATTGATCTAGTGACTAGGCATTCTTAAATCCACTTTAATATGTTTGTTTGGCTTTTCCTAAAAACAAGGCTGGGAAAGAGGAATTCAGAGTTCTAACGGAGAAAATGCTCATTTGTGCCACCAGCATTTCTAAAGAATACATTTGTTTTCTGGCTATATGTAATACATATATTTTATTTAACTGTACATAAATAGGAAGTTTCCATAGTTTTGTAAACAGATAAACTATTGTTCAGGCTTCCTGAACACAGTCCATGTTATTGGCCAAGCTTTATTATTATTATTATTATTATTATTATTATTATTATTATTTGCACTGACAAACGTGCCCATATATTTTCATTTGCAGCACAGGTTTGTTTTGTTTTGTTTTGTTTTTTAACAGAAAACAACAAAAACAAAGTCTCCCAATAAAATCTAGTGATTTTTTTTTCAATGAATTGTTGAGAATAGTTATTCTCTAAAGAATGGCTGCATTCTCATACTTCATGAAACAGCAGATTTCAGAATGAGTTCCCGAGGTTGTAGGAAATGCCTCAGGGATATTTCAGAGAGCTGGCTGAGAATTGGAGAGGGCAGGTAACATTTAGTGGAGTTATTAATTTTCTGCTCCCACCTCAACCTGCATAGAGGTTGTTTGTAATATTTTATTTTATCATTAGGGAAACAAGAATTCTTCTGCTAAAATAACACACATTTGAAAGCCCCTATTCTTTAAAGGTGATATTTTGTACAACAATATTTTTAAAGGATTGATGTTGGAGTATACTGTGTCAGGAAACAGCATTAAAAATAAGTGTGATGACTTAACTATAGATTTTCAGAACTTTCAATATAGATCAAAATTTTGAGGACAATGATAAGGCTGAGAATTCACAGAAGGAACAGATTAATTCATATAGTTTATGTATGTGAGAATATAATGACCCTGGAATTTCTGTTCTGCGAAGCAGTCTGCGAACATCCAGTTGGTCATTGTTTTTAAGAATTGTTGTTCAAGAGGGACATGCCTAGACCAGCCAATTACCCGTAAATGTCCCCTCAATACTGAAGACTATTTACTTCCAAATACTCCGAAAAAAATACCACGTTTTCATCTTCTCCCTAAAACTTGGGGAGATCATTGAATTACAATAAGGTAATGAAATTCTAAAAAGTAATTTTAGTTCAGTATTTGTACAGTCATACAAGAAATGTTACTTGCCAGCAGATGAATTGTATTGCAGAAGTACAGCTAGGACATCTATAAAAATCCAATGTAGACTTTTTTTTTTTTTGCTTTCCCTTTTGCCCCCAAAATCCTTTTGTCATTTTTCAACCTTTAACCTTAAACTTCATTTGACTGTGAGGCCTGCCAAATTTTCATCAAGACAGCAGCATATAGATACAAAGGGAAGCATAAATTATTATCATTAATAATCCATCCTGTTCTTCCCCCACCTCATTTAAACTAATGGACCATATGTTGCCATTTTCTTTTAACTGTATCCAAGAAAATTTCAGAACAGAAGAGGAGAAGAGTTTGTAAAATATATGACCACAACCTCACATTTATTTTCCAATTAAGACAAGAAAAGTAATGATAACTGTGATACTTTTTTATCTGTCTCCATGGAAATATTTCTTGATGAAAAATAGAGTAATCAAATTTAGTTATTTAAAGTTTCAAAGGAGAAAAATATTTTTGAAAATGTTTCAAGGATTTTTAAAATTTTTAAATGTTTCAAGGATGTTATAATGAATAAAGATCAACAAAATTTTAGTGTATTATTATTCTTCATAGCATACATTTTTTTCTTTGACTACTCAGGTTAATTGGCCATGTTTTCATTTGTTGGTGAAAATCTTAACATTTTTATATCCAGTCAAAGGTATATATACCATTAGATGAAAGGAAATGCTGTTCAAACTAGGGAAAATAAGAGCAAAACAGTCAGAGTAGTTGGATGTAAATTATTTTCAGGATGCAAGAAGTAGTAGAAAAAACTGAGATGGAAAAAAAAAAAAAAAAAAAAAAAAAAAAAAAAAAAAACTGAGATGGAGCTTACATAAAGTAGAATGGAACTTGACATAGGAATTTTGAATATTATAAATCAGATATGACTGGAGGATTAGGGGAAAACCAAGCAATCTATTGAGAAAGAATTTAGCAAAGATAATATGGAAGATGTTTGAGGCATAAAAATTAGGTTCAGAAAACTACACAAAGGTAAGCAGAAAAAATGTGGTTCTCAGTATGGTGTAATAGTGACCCAGGCTATCCATGAATTCAAGTCTCGGTCCTGGGCTGGGAGCTCATCCTAACAGTTCTTTCTCAAAAGATGTTAGGAGCACCATTGGTGTTACTGTCATTGGAAAGAGGAAATCCCTAGACTTCAGCAATGCTATAAGATGATGCTGAGGCCTAGTCATCAGATTTCTCACCCTTAGGCTTTGAAGGGTTATTATATGAGCTGGAATATCTGCAGTGATTAGGGGTGAGGCTAAAGAAAAGATATTTTCAATTGTTGTTATGATCAGGGGCAAGTCAGGGTAGAAAGCATTTACATATTTTTCCTCATTGTTTTTCTAATAAATAATATATGGAGAAATTATGATAAACTCTAAAATTGTAAAAATTGTGTACTTAACTCATGCTTGATGACTCATTCAATTTGACTTCATAGTTTAAAAATTATCCAGTCCACATCAGTTATACACCAGGTACCATGCTAGGCCTTAGCTATAGAGAAATGAAAAAGTGAGGTACCTGTTCTCCAAAGCTTTTGTTTTTGTTTGATAGGATTTTCTTTCTTGAGACTTTTCTTTTACTTTGATCTCTAAAAATGTTGGACAGGACAAAAGAAAAATGAAAGGACAGGAGGACAGAAGGAAAGAAGGATAAAGTATAGTTTCAATAATCTGCCATCTGGTCTCCCTTTCTCTTCTTGCTACTCTTTTGATATTCTCCATAGGGTAAGATCTTTTTGGAATAGATTGCCCCCAAAAACATGCAGATGACTTATCATATAGCTTAAAGAATAAAAGCCTAGCTCCTAACTTTGAACACTCTATCTCATGAGTGTACATTGTAAACTTCAAATATACTGGTGTCTTTCTTCCCCTTTACACTTCTTGCCTAGCACCTTTGCACTAGCTCTTGCTTTGACGTGAGAAACTCCTTGCCTGGATCTTGTCATGGCCACTTCCTCCTTCAGATCTGTCATCTCTCCAGAGTATTCTTATGACTTTCAAATATAAAGTGGCCCCTCAGTCATTTCCCAGAGTACTGCCTTATATTATTGCCTTTGTGTGAAGTCTTACTACTAGCAGTCAGTTGCTCTACTTATTTAATTATGTTTTACTCATTCAAATGTAAGTTCATATGTTTGTTTTACATGTTTAACTACTAAATTGCCATATCCTAGAAATAAATTCTTATCTAAGATTTTCATCAAAACTTCTCATGAAAATCTCCAAATAAAGAGAACAAGCTCAGTTAAGAAATGCCAGAGAAAAACAATAATAACAATAATAAAATCCAGTAGCACTCCTGAAAAGGTTACCCAGATATACATTCAAAGTCTCTGGAAAACAGATTTAAAAATAAAAAACTTTAAAAAAAAAAAGGTAAATTTATTGGTTCATATAAGTGAAAATTCCAATGATAAGACGAATTTCAGATAGAGTTGAATCTATGTACCCTAAAGTTATTTTGAAAATTCAGTCACCTTATAGTTATGTCCCCAGTCTGCTTCTATTATATTAGCTTGATTCTCAGACAGGCTTTCTCCTTATAGTTGGCTACCATTACCTCAAAGCTTCTCATCCTATAAGGCAGTATTCTTAGCATAAAAAGTTTTTTTCCCTAAAAATTCTAGAATTAGCTATTATTGAACTACCTTGGGCCATGTGCTCATTCTTGACTTAAGTACTATGGAATACTTTGACCAAAGCCTTAGAGCCACATGAATAGGTAAGACTATCTGAAACAATATGCAATGAAAGTAGGAGAGGTTGTTCTTCAAACAGAGCAGGAGATTGTCACTTGAGGGAAAAGATAGATTATAAGCTGGTGAAAACCAAAAAATATTCATGGCAAAATCAAAAAATGTTTTTGAATATGCTTATAACACAAAAACAATACAGATTATAATATCAACTCTACAAATAGAATGCAAGAAGTGGAGAGGAAAGACAAAACCAGCACACTTTATTTCAAAGAAAATCCAATTTTTGTCATTAATGTTAATCAGATTGATATGAATTTAGAAATTATTTGAAAAATTTTAAGTCCTTGACAAATGCATTTATAAAATTAATGGCTATTTTCTGAACTAATGGTACATGATCTACATGGTATATTATATACTAATTCTTAGCTGGCTGATGTTGATTTGATGAGACAGTACTTTTGTTTTATGTTGCTGTAATATTAATATTGGCATGAACACAATATATCACCAAGCAATATAAATAAGGAAGAATTTTTAATAGTGAGATGGGGTATACAAATTCTGTGATGTCTTTTTGTAATGGAATCTGATGCAGGTCATACTCAATATGAACACTTCAACCTCTGAAACACCATCTACTTCCCCAGAGCACAGCTCAGAAAGAAATAACAGAGTACCTAGAGGTGGGAAGATCTATTACAACTTTCCCATTTCTGGAAAATAGCTGAGGTCTGGGTTTGAGAAAGAGCTCAACATGGAAGAAGGGCAGGGATGGAACTCCATTAAAAAAATAATAATAATAAAATAAGTAAATAAACAAGCAAATAAGTTTACCAGAAAACTTTGTACTTATAATAAACAAAATAATTGTGGGCAAATATGTTTATTTATTTATTTATTTATTTATTTATTTATTTATTTATTTTTTGCATCAGCATTAAAGACCCTCTCACACACAAGATTTTCTTCAAGTATTAGATGACCTGCTAATGGCATGGTTTGAACTGTATCCTCAAAGTGTGTATCCTCAAAGTGTATATGTTGAAGTCCTAATCCCTGGTACTTCAGGATACAACCTTATTTGAAAAAAAAAAAGGTCCCTTAAACAAAACAAAACAAAACAAAAAACAAAAAGACTCCTTAAAGAGTGGTAATCAAGTGCAGGTGAGGTCAGTAGGGTAAGTCCTAGTCCAATTTGACTGGTAACCTCTTAAGAGGAAGAACTCTGTCAGAAAGATGCCCATAGAAGAGTATGTGGAAAGACACAGAAAGAAGCACAGTGTCTACAAGCCAGAGAGAGGCCTGGAGCAGATCCTTCCCTCACAGCTCTCAGAAGGAATAAACCCTGGGAACATCTTGCCTGCAGGCTTCTCACCTCTAGAACTGTGAGATAATTAGCTTCTTTTGTGTAAGCCACCCAGTCTGTGGTACTTTGTCTTGGGAGCCTTAATAAATTAAAATAGTCTGTAAATAGAGTAGAAAATGGAAAAAAAAAAAAAAAAAAAAAAAAGAAAAGAAAATGGAATAGCATAGGAATGCCTGGATGGCTCAAGGCTTGATCCTGGAGTCCCCGGATTGAGTCCCACACCTGGCTCCCCAAGGGGAGCCTGCTTCTCCCTCTGCCTATGTCTCTGCCATTCTCTCTCTCTCTCTCTCTGTGTGTGTGTGTGTCTCTCATAAATAAATAAGTAAATCTTAAAAAAAAAAAAAGGAATAGCATAGACAAGAGAGAACAAATAAAGACAATGAAAGAAGATAGTCTAGGTCAGAAGAGAAAGATTTCCCACAGCCACACCCATTTTTTTTTTTTTTTCTTAAAAACAAATTAGAAGTTGATACTGGATCCACATTATGTGTCCTTGTGTACAATCTGCAGTTTGTTGTGTTTGGTAGTGGTCTAGAAAATCACACATAATTCACATTATGGAGGCTGAGTATTCAAAATAATCCATTTTATGATCTTTATAAATTAGTTAAATGAGTATCTTTAATATGGGTGAGTTGAAAATACATGTTCCTTGAGAAATAGGCCCTTGGTATTCTATTCTATTTGGGAGATACAAAGACAAATGCAGTCCGTGATATGATTTTAGTGTTCCTACTAACATACATATATATGTAATTTAGGGATAGTCTGCTCATTTAGGGGTATTTATACCTGGATTGGTACCACTCTTTAAGGAACAGTGCATCGAAAGAGCTCACTTCTTACCAGTTGTACTCCACTTATATAATTCCACTTTATGTCCTCTTTGAATAACAGGCTAAGACTTTATCATGCAAAAAAGGCAAATGTAAATTCACAGTTTTGCTTTGAGTCACAGCCTCTGCAACTTACAACATTTAATGTAAAAATGTATATAAAACAGAGATTCTAATTTATCAGTTCGAGTTTACTCGGTAATTGCCAGTTCTTAATCACAGCCTAACAGTGTAATCTAGTCAACAGTGTTTGAGTTTTACAAAGGGAGAATATCATTTGAGTATTATTATTCTTTCATGTATATGCTGTTTTTTAGTGTAAGGTAAGCAAACTCTTCCTAAAGGAAAAGTGAGGGATCTTCTGAAACATATATTAACATTTTCTGTGTTTCTCATTAATTATACAGATTTGGGTTTGGGTTTTAACATGGCATGCTGTCTCAGATAAATATAAAAATCTCCACATCATTTATCTTATGTTGTTGTTGCATTCTTTTGGTAAAAATTAGTGATTTTAGCCTTTGATTCTCAGGAGCTCACTATCTCATCAAAAAAATCCATTGTGCCAAATTAATTTTCATGTAATTTATTAAAGTTAGTGCCTCATCAACCTGAAAAACTGTCAGTACATATGGTTATTCTTTATTTTACTGGGGGATAAATTCAAACCATCTTCTATATTTAGAAATTCTGAAAGAGGCAGCAAGCTGTATTTATTTTACTTTCATCAGTTTATGAATTTGCAAATAGGTAAGAAACATGTGATTATTTGAAAAAGTTCTTAACTGTGCTATATATATCATGAAAAGCCAGGATAAAATGTGTAAAACATTAACGGAGTTTTTAGGATTATCTGTTAATGAGGCCTCGTTAAGGAGTCTTCTTTTCTAAGATGTTTACATTTGTAAGTCATTATTTTTTAATTAAACGAAATCAGGCACATCTGTGTCCAGTATGTGAACAAAAAATCCCTATTTGTTACCTCAGCCATTTTACTGCTGATACTAAGTGAAAAATGTACACAGCACAATTTCTTCCCCCTGAAACAAAATACCAATTAAATAATCTGGAAAGTGTTACTGATGAGCTGGAGTCTGGCTTCTATACTTAGATTTGAAATAAAGCATGCTTTGCCCTTTCACAATGTTTTAATTTTGAAAACTGTCAGAGAGTGTTTAACAGGAACAAAAACCACTGTGTGAATGCTTAATTCTTTATCAAATTCAACCCACCTGCACCTATATTATTAGCATTTTTCTGTCACCGTTTTGTTGGTTCATTACACTTTGAAAGAGAATTGTAGAATCTTCAACTTAGGGGAGTAGACTGCCCTGTAGGTCAGGTTTAGTTGAGAAAGGTTTTTCAGAACAGAAAAATAAGTGCAGAAATATACATGAATTTTACCATATAACATAGAGCAAGAATATAACCCACATTAATAGGTTGAAGTCTCCACTCATTTTTGTCTTTTGTACTTTCAATTTTTCTTTTTCTGGTTCTGTTTCTACTTAAGGTGCATGTATGAGACATCAGGAAAAATAGTTGAAAGATTTATGAAATTTTTAATTGTTAATTGTATTACACTATTTTATATTCAATTATATTATTTTTAATAATATTAAATAGCTTGAAAGATTATGCAAAGAGTTTTGTTGATTGTTTTTCTCTATAATTCATTGATTTTTCACTGACTGAAATATTAGGTGATACTTGGCAACATTTATAAATAGTTCTTTTCAATCAGCTTCTTTTTTTTCTAAAAAAAGAATTTCTTCCACATGTTATTCTTAATTTGGCTCTCATGGAATCATAGGATTACTTGAGTTTTTAAAATATCTTCATTCTTTATTCTCTCTTGTTTTTCCATGCTAAGAAAGAAGTTTTTAATTTATTTTTTCAGTTTTTTAACTTTTATTTTAATCCCAGTTAGTTAACATACAGTGTTTTATCAGTTTCAGGTATACAATTTAGTGATTCAGCACTTCCATACAACACACAGTGCTCATCATAACAAGTGCCCTCCTTAATCCCCATCACCTGTTTCATCATTCCCCTCACCCTCTTCCCTCTGGTAACCTTCAATGTGTTCTCTATAGTTAAGACTCTGTTTCTTGATTTCTCTCTCTTATTTTTACCCTTTGCTTGTTTGTCTTTATTTTCATTCTACAGAATTAAAAGCCAGAAATTATGCACTTTTGATTATTTATTTTTTTCTTTTTCAGTACATAATTTTAAAAAACTGACATAAATATTTTGTTACATTAATTTGCAAAATTTACATATGACAGATGCTGAATTCTGCATCTCCTGATTCCTTAACGATTGTTTATTGGACCAAAATCATAAAGCCAGACAAAAATTGTTCTAGAGCATTTCTATTGCTTAGTGTGTACATAGTCATATTTTAAAGAATACTTGATCTTGTCATAATGAAGTCTACATACATCTTGAAATAGAGTCGAAAGCAAAAGTTGTAAGGTCAGATTGCCTGGGTTCAAGTGCAGACACTAAAAATTACTAGCTCTGGGAACATGGGTAAAATTCCTAACCTTTATAACCCTCAGTTTTCTTACATAGAATATGGGGGAAAATAATAGTGTCAAACTCATAGTTCATTGTGAGGAGCAATTGTGATCTATGCAAAATGACCAACAAGGTACCTAACAATTTGTGAATGCCCAATAAAGGTTGAGTATTTTTATATTTAAAATACTTCAATGCTTTCCTTAAGTTATGATTAAATTCATTCCATCTTTACCAAGTGATTTAAAAGACATCATTTATGGGGTTTCACTAATTCAGTAGTACTAAATATTTGTTACCTCCTACTGCCATTACTGCATGCATTATTTTACCTAATAGAAGCAAAACATAGAAATGCTTTTCCATTCATAAGGTGGATACACTGGAACTTTTTTTTTTTTTTTTTAACTTCTGGGTAGCTTAGGAGCTTCTCAATACATTTTGGAAATTTAATTGGGTGCATAGCCATACTGCCATTGAAAATATCAAATTAACCTTCAATACAAATGAGAATTTTGTAAGAAAAATTCCATTGTAGAATATTTATTTAGTACAACAGCAGTCTTTGTTAAAGGTCAGAGTAAAATGAATTGCCTTTTTTTCCCAAGTTAAACATATGAAAATTTAGAGCTATAATTTCACTTTTCATTCACATTTCCGTTCTTGATGGTTTCATTATATGCATTCTCATGTTAAATGAATAAGTGTATTCAATTAGCAAGTACATTTTCAGCATTATTTTTGTCACAGTGATTCTGGATGTTCCACATTTGAGGATATAAATTAAGTAATAAAGAAAACTTTAAAAATTTTAAATTCAGGGATCCCTGGGTGGCTCAGCGGTTTGGCGCCTGCCTTTGGCCCAGGGTGCGATCCTGGAGTCCTGGGATCGAGTCCCGCATCAGGCTCCCAGCATGGAGCTTGCTTGTGTCTCTGCCTCTCTCTCTCTCATTCTCTCTCTCTCTCCTCTGTGTGTCTATCATGAATAAATAAATCTTTAAAGAAAATTAAATTCAAGCAATCATTTCATTTTGCAAGGTATATTTTACAAATTTTCTTCTATCATATTTCAGAAAAGAATGAGTTATAAATTCTGAACAATTTTATGCCATCTTTAAAAGCTTATTTTTTTAAAAGATTTTATTTTAAAGACAGGGGCGGTGGGGGGAGGGGGGTTAGAGACACAGGCAGAGGGAGAAGCAGGCTCTGTGCAGGGAGCCTGATGTGGGACTGGATCCTGGGTCTCCAGGATGGGGCCCTGGGCTGACGGCTGCACTAAACTGCTGAGCCACCAGGGCTGCCCTAAAAGAAATTTTAAACGTTAAAGAAATTAAGTAGAGCATAGGGATATGAAGGATTCACAATATGACTATACTTTGTTATCTGGAAGTTAAACATTCTTTGAAAATAATTACATTTCTAGAACTATTTTTGCCGGGGGGAAAGTTGTATATTTTGGCATATTTCTTTGAAATTTATAGGAAAGTCCCTTTCAAGGTGCTTGTGTACTTCAACTATCTCTCATTGCTGGCCCAGGTCAGTAATGACTTCAGTCTTATTGTCTGCCTCCACTCTATTTAATACTTCAATTTCTAACTAAACTTGAATGAGTGAGAGTTAAGCAAAATTGAAGGCAATCAACTTTAATTGAGACAGATGGGTAATTTTATTTTGATAAAAATTATAATTCCTAATGTAGATATATCCTTTATTACATTTCAAACATGTGTTATGCTGCCTCAAAAATACATATGTAAAATTGTTAGAAATCAAAAGGAAACTAACATAAAACAATTGCTGAAAATTTTTGCATATGTTGATCACCTGACAATGTTCAACACATCAAATATATAAGAACGTGGAGAAAATTTGAATGTTATACTTAAGGTTTAATTCATGAATTAATAATGTTGATCTTCTGTTCATCTCTCTTTCTGTGTAAGACCAAACTTTCTGGTACTAGCAATGGCAAAGAGAATAATTTTGGCAATATTTTATCTGGTTTTTATTTGGTTTGCTCAACTCCAGGCCAACTTAGGTGGATCATCAGAATAGTGAACTTTTGTCATTTTGAGCTTATAGTTTCTTCTCAGTAATGATGTCAATAAATATAGTAGATAAGAATATGTAGGTACATTTCTACCTGTAAAGATTTTGCCAAGTTATAAAAGCTTTCTCTCTCTCCTCTCTCTCTTGATATACAGATATATAGGTATGTCATCCATGGTGGCCTAGCACGTGGAATTCGCAAAGCTGCCAAAGCCTAAGACAAGTACCAAGCCCATCTGTGTGTGCTTGCCTCCAACTGTGATGAGCTTGTGTAAGTCAAGTTGGTGGAGGCCCTTTGTGCTAAACACCAAATCCATGTAATCAAGGTTGATGACAAGTATCAAGGGGAATGGGTAGGCCTCTGTAAAATGGACAGAGAGGGAAAACCCCATAAAATGTTTGGTTGCACAGTGTGGTGGTTAAGAACAATGGCAAAGAGTCTCAGGCACAGGATGTCATTGAGGAATACTTCAAATGCAAAAAATGAACAAATAAAAAGCTTGGTTTTTGTTCCTCAAAAAAAAGTAACATGTATACAATGTTACATATGTTCATATGTTATACATAAACATGTTATATATAATATAAAATCTTTAAAATATATATTTATAATATATGACATATATAAAACATCTCAATTCATTTCTAACATCCTATATCTCATTTTTTAAAACAAGAATAAAAGAACAATTCTTCTATCAAACAATCCATCTTAATCCAAAAGCCTATATCCTACTGAAAGTCAAAGTATAGCATTGGAAGGACTTCCTTGAAGAGACAGGCATGCTTGCTATCACCATAACAACTTAGCAGCGGACTACAGGTTACATAACATGCTGTCACGCATTTTATTCTTCAGCACATCATATAATCTGTTCTGACATAAGTCAAAAGAGCCATTATTTTTTTTATTTAAATTCAGTTAGCCAACATATAGTACATACTTATGTTCAGATGTAATGTTCAATAATTTATCAGTTGTGTATAACACCCAGTGCTCAAGGTAAAATATAATGCAGAAAACGCACAAATCCAGGTGTCCAGAATGCTAAATTTTCTTAGAGTATACTTGCGATGTCAGCACTCTGTTCCAGAAAGAAAATATTACCAATTCCTCAGAAGTCTCCCTGGTTTTCCCGTCTAGGCACTACTCAGCCCAAAGTTTATACACTGTCTTGACTTTTAACTCTATATATTGTTTTGCTAAAAGCAGCTATTGATTAACTACATTTACTTATTAGATAAGGAGACTTAGGGTTTGTCGTAAAGCCATTGCTTCGTCAATTAAAGGCAGTAAATTCTGCAAGCAAGAACTAGGTTATAAAAGTTGGAAGCAATATTAAATAAGCTAAATATTCTTGTCATAGAACTGAAAGTACGGTTACTATTCTTCACAGGCCTCCCTTCTGAAAATAGGACCTCAGACCTGGGAATCTGGCCTCTGTGCCTTGCTGGAAATTTTATCGTCAACCTATTTTGACATTGGCCGTTGGGAGTCTGAAATAAGGAACTCGGATGCTTAGTTCCAGATAGAGAAGATAGTCTTAAGGGGAACTGTGGGATCTGAATCTCAGCAGCAATTGTTGAAATCCTTTTTTGTCTGGCTTTAACCTTTGTAAATACAATATTCACCTTCACTTTCTCCCAAGGAACATGAATAGGCCTGTATAGGAATTGGTAAATGAGCCATGGAGAATGAGGATGGAATCAAATTGAGTGAAATAATTTCAGCTGCTGGGAACTCTTAATAGGCATGTAAACAAGAAGGGGTTTGTTGTGTGTGAACGCTCTCACGGAGGTGCATGAACCCTTATCTCTTCATGCTGGCTGCATTTGGAGCGGTTCGTGTTTAATTTGAAACAGTCTCCTGATGGTTCAGTTCAATTTGAAACTGTGCTCAGCCCATTATTTTATTATTTTTAGCTTAGAACAAAAGAAAACATTTGGAAATAACAGTCATTTCAAGTGGTGGGTTGCATGGGACACTTCATATCATTTTCCAAAGTATGTCTGCAGTATTTGGATATGTAGCTAAAGGGTTAGGGGAATTGAATGTGATGCATTTTATTTGCTTGTCAGAAGTAAAAAAAAAAAAAAAAAAGTAGAGAAATCATGCCTAAAAATAATGCATGTAGCTGTTTTGTTAACAGGTCTGTATCTTCCCTTTCTTTTCGCCATCCCTAATCCAGTATAATGGCATTGTCAGTATATCCTTGCTTTGTGTTTGTTTGAAAAAAAAACCTTTGATCTTCGCCTCAAAGTCTCCCTTCCTAGCGTTATTTTTCATTCCTCACTATCATTTTCTAGACCTTTCAGTGCTTGTACCAAAGGACTATTTCCCATTTTGAGAACCTGTGATGCTTAGGGTGCGACGGTTTTATATATGGTTAACAGAAATGCATTTTAATTAGACCAACTATTGTATGAGTAACAGCTTTAGAATAAATAAAAGACACGAAAGTCTGTGTGTCTATGATTAAAATGTTTGCAAATACATATTAACAAGTTTGTATCAGTCAACATATGTATTGAAACAAATTTTCTGAAAAAAATCCTTTTTTTCTACAATTAACTAAACATACAAGGAATTGTAAGAGAGTACTAATTTTAATACCCTGTCAACTAGAAGTTATATATTCCTTCAGAATAAATCAATATGCTATATTTAGTGATCTTTAAACATAATGGAATTTACCCCCAGTTTTTCGGTGTTCTAAACTCAGACTTACTTTGTTGCAGACATTTGACAGAATTAAGTTTAATGATCTCTTCAGTTTTCATTATCTCCACTCTGCCTGGGACTTTGCTAAATTTTTACTAAGAAAGAAATAGGGAAAGAAAAACCTAATCAAATAGCTTTAGTGAAACATAAGCAAGAAATGCTATATGTCAATAAATTAATATAAACCGATAATAATGTAACTGAAGTGATCCTATACTGGATTATTAATTTTGATTTTGAACATCATCCAATCAGGATTCATAACCAACAAGAGGATTGAAGGAGAAGTAGCCTGGGAGCCACCAGGGATTCTAACTTCGAGTGAAAGCATGGCTTTGGGTCTGTTTTTTGTGTGTTAATTTTGTTCTTCAATAGATGTCAAACAGTCACAATGAATCATTGTCACAACACTTCAGGAAGAAATATAAAAGGCAACTTTTTATCTATAGCTTCTAGGTGGGAAAAAAAATGCCTCAGTGAAATTTAGTAATATATTTCTGGCCAGAAAAAGGAGCAAAACCAACATCTTTAAGCTTCCCATGTTCTGTTTTCCTTTTAAAAAAACATTCTTCCCTCTGCCACCCCCAGACTAATTATGATAGAAACATGAATCACAAAGCCTATACTGTTCGTATAATTAATTGGTGATCTAGTGAAGATGTTAAAATGGGACAGTCTTTCCAAAAAAAGAAAATGAAAAATCTGTTAGTACAAATAACATTAGGAACTGGTGGAGACTTTTCCCTATTAGCTCCTATTCTAGAAGAGGAATGGGCCAACTAACAGTCCTAAGGCCAAATCTGGTCTGATGCCTGTTTTTGTAAATAAAGTTTTGTTGGAACACAGCCACCCGTATTCATTTATGTATTTACTAGGGCTGTTTTCATGCTTCCACTGTAGCAGAGTTAAGGAGTTGCAATAAAGACCATATGGCCTACAAAGCTTAAAATATTTATTATACTATCTGGTGCAGTAGAGAAAAAGTTTCCAGACTTCTGTTTTAGAAAATAAATCTCACATCACATCTCTGATTACATGAATCATGCTTAATCACTGTGACTGATTAGTTCTATTTTTACGTCTTTATTCAGTACTTAAATCCATGTAAACCATTAATAATAATAGGAATAATATCTATCTAGATTTATTCATCACCTAATGTGCGGGATAATGTACTAAAATGGGCATTGTTTTAAGCCGTTAAGTTTGGGGTAATTTGCTCCACAGCAATACAAAGCTAATTGAGTTGGCATTCCTATTTTGTTGATAAAGCACCTGAGGCACCAAGAGACTAATGTTCCCACTGTCACAAGCTAGCAAGCAATAGATTCTGTGCTCTACTTTCGACTAGATCTGCCTTACTCCAAACTGTTGGAAGCTTTTTGGTGTCTCTTGGAAAAATCTTTTCCAAGTTTATTTCCTGCCCCATATCATGGATCTATATTTCTAAGAGGCTGTTCTTAGTCTCACCCGCTGGACAGGTTTATTAAATCAAGTAAAATGGAAAGGGAAATGTTGGAATGTATTTCAACTTCTTTTCATCTGCAGGATGGATCAAAATATCATTAAATTTTATGCTAGAAGAAACAACCATTGTTTTTAAAATACTGCATGTGGTCTGCCTTATTATAAGATCATTTCATTGGAGCAGGTGGTTGGGCAACTCATCATTTTAAAGTGAGATATATTACCGCTTCTCAGCCTTTTGGCTAAGATCAAGTGGACTATCTGTTCTTATCAGTTTAATAAAGTGAGACATGTTATGCACAAAGCAAGCCTATCTTATCACTTAAGACCTAAGAAAGCAGAGAAATGTAAACCTGTGTTATTATAAATTTTCAAATATAGGGACAAAATAGAAGAATTGGAAATCCAAAATATGACCACATAATAATCAGGAACAGTTTACAATGATGCTATTTTTTTTCTCTATGGAATTTATTAATATTAACAATAAAATAAAGGTAAAATGCATTATAAAGTACAATCAATTCCTGGTGCGAATTTTCATTGCATTAGGAACAGTGTAATATTTACATTTACTCTAGAGGTAATGGAGCCACTCAACAATTAATGGAGGAAAAGTTATATATTTAAGATGTGACATGTCATGTCTGTCTAATTAGACTGCTTTGTTATTCACCAAAGAAGTGTGTAAGGAAGTTGGAGATCTTATCCTGGCAATATCTGGTTACTGTAGGCTAATCAAAAGTTGATAGAACATTCTGGAGTCCTCTTCCTCAGTGCCCTACACCTGCGTTTACAGAGAACCACAAGACTGTTCTTTCTATGGTATATCAGAAGCATCACTTGGATGCTGTTCATCTATTTTGTGAAAGGAACTTTACTCAAAATTTCCTAAGCCTGGAAATTTGTAAACCAACTAATCATAGTGCATGTTCAATATTTAAGGTTAATTCAAAATCTACAATAAATCATAAGAGTTTATAATTAGAGCCAAATGGTGACAATACATCAAAAACCTAAAATAAAACTTCCCATCAACACTAGTTCTTTAAAGAATTATTATGTTTCCTCTGTGTGTGTGTGTGTGTGTGTGTGTGTGTGTATATATATATATATATATACACACACACACACATATATATGACAGTGTGATTGGCTTTGGAGTTTTTATTCAACAACATTTTACTGAAATGAGCACAAGAGTGCAGATTAAAAAGAAAGACTCAGCCCAGATGTTTTGGGTTGTTTTTTTGATCTAATTAATAAGAAATTATATTTTTATTATAATAAAATTCAGACCC
This sequence comes from Canis lupus baileyi, assembly GCF_048164855.1. Classification (NCBI taxonomy): domain Eukaryota; kingdom Metazoa; phylum Chordata; class Mammalia; order Carnivora; family Canidae; genus Canis; species Canis lupus. The sequence goes on from NC_132857.1 coordinate 16,004,408, forward strand.
AGATTATGGGAAAGTATAAGGTATTAGAAACTTAATGAATTTTGAAAGAACAACATTACAAAATATTTCATAAATTTTAACTATTTTTTAGGATACAATTAACACCTTCATTTTGACAGCTTTGAAAAACTAGTATTCAATATTTAGAGAAAATAATCATGAATGTCATAAAACAATATTTTTATGTATTGTGTAAGAGGTTCTTTATATAAAATAAATAGTATAGAGATGTTTTAAAGATAATTTACTACCAGCCACCTGTGTGGCTCAGTTGATTAAGTGCCAGACTTGATTTCAGCTCAGGTCATGACCTCCAGGGTTGTGAGATCAAGCCCGCATTGCTCCACATTGGGTGTGGAGCCTGCTTAAGACTCCCTCTTCTCTCTGTGCCTCTCCCTTTTCCCCTCCGCATACCCTCCCATGCCTGCTTGCCATAGGCTCTCCCTCTCTCTAACAAAAAAGATAATTTTACTCCCTATTAATCATAATTATTGAATCAGTAGCTACAAAAAGTATTATGGAGTCAAGATTAGAGACTATAAGCCTATATGGAGAAACTTTAAGAGTTATTTATACCAAGACTTTGTTTTTTATAAGGAATTTTATTTTAGTTACTAAAAGTAAATAAAGATTATGTGAATAAGCTGAAAATGATTAATCATTGTTTCTGAAGTCAGGAAGTTCCTAAATCAAAATATGTGATCTCTCTACAAGATACTGGATGTCTAGTTTATCTTTCCAGAATATTACTGAACACTATCCTAAAATGAATCAAAGTGCATACAGCAGAACTTCACCTGACAGAAATTATAAGCTTCCCTTAATTTGTTTTTAGTTATTATTTTTATTGTTGTACATTTTGCAAAAACTTGGAAGTATCACTGTAGTGTTCATCTAATGTTCTTTATTTCACTAGAGAGATAAAAAGTGAAAAGAATATGGGATTAGAAAATAAACATGTCCAAATTCAATCCTGTTTTCACTTCATACATGAGTGAATTGCATAATCTCTACTTGGTTACTCGTATTCAAAATGGTATTAATTGGGGGTACTGGGCTGGCTCAGTCCACAGAGCACACAACTCTTGATCTCAGGGTTGTGAGTCTGAGCCCCATGTTGGGCATAGAGATTACTGAAAGAAATAACACCTTTTACAAAACAGGATTAATTGTACCTAGTCTTCAGTACTGTTGGAAGGATTAGGGATGGTGCCAGGACAGGGTGGAGTGCACAGAACTAAAAGCACTTCCACATATGTATGCTATGATTTGCATTCTTGCTGACATCATCACTCTTAATGATGAACTTCATCATTTTCTCACAGACTGAGAGATGTTTTCTAGGTTGTAGCCTTTCTGTTTTTCTTAGATAAAAGTAAAAGTCCACCTTAGCTGTAATTTCTTTAGTCAAAAAATATCACTAGCTGGGTATAGATTGGAACATCAGTAATCATATGTTGAATTTGCTCAAAATGCTGCTACTCATTATTCTGATCATTCAGGTATTTTGAAACCTGTAGGCATTAATAAAATTATTAAATCCTCCATGGGGGGCACTGGGTGGCTCACTCAGTTGAGCCTCCAACTCTCAGTTTTGGCTCAGCTCATGATCTCAGTCAGGGTCATGGGATCAGCTCTGAGGCAGGCTGTGTGCTTAGTAGGGAGTCTGCTTGGGTTCTCTCTCTCCCTCTCTCTAAAATAAATAAGTAGATTTTTAAAAAGAATTATTAAATCCTCCATGAAAACATTAGGTGGCCTTGTAATTAAACATAACTTTTGGAGGTTTTAAGACTAGGGGATATTAAAACATTGAAATTTAAATTACTTCTTTTATATTTGACTCTGTCTTGCTTTATAACAAAAACAACAAAGAAATGTAAGGTGTAGGATAAGAGGAACAGAGAGTAACACAATAATCTGGAAGAAAATTAATGCCATAAAATAATAAATGAAATAGAATGTCAAATTTAACTAGGCATACAACAGTGAGAAGTCAAAACCCTGCCCTCATGGAGCTAATACTCTGATACATGTAATAAATCTTGCTTGGAATTCCTAAATTTATTTTTAAATGGAGGAATCACATTAGGGATTTAGAATTGATGACCATGAACTTTGCTATTTTCTCAGTGGAACAATTTCATTACCCAAGACACCTTATAAAAATAGGGGAGGGGGTGGAATTCTCATATAAGACAACCATCTCTTTAAGCAGCAAAGAAAAACTTAAGATATTTAAAAGCAAACAGCAAACTATAACAAGATCTCTTTTATTATGGTGATTAAAATTTCAAGGTTCCCTACCAGGAATGTGGCATTTTTATTCAGATTTTAGTCTCCTGTAAAACTCCTTTGTTTCATTGAAACTTCTAAATCTCTCCCTAATATCTCAGCGTGCGCGCACACACACACACACACACACACACACCCTTATATAATACATCCATATAAATATACATAAATATTATATATTCTTGTTATATTTATATATTTTTAAAGATTTTATTTATTCATTCATGAGAAACACAGAGAGAGAGAGAGGCAGAGACACAGACAGAGGGAGAAACAGGCTCCATTCAGGGAGCCTGATGCGGGACCTAATCCCAGGTCCCCAGGATCACGACCTGAGCCAAAGGCAGACATACAACTGCTGAGCCACCCAGACATCCCTATTCATATGTTATATTTTAAATTACTTGTATATTCTTAGAAACTTTCAGATATACTCTACTTATTATTGGATTCATATAATTAGTGAAGAGGCTAAATAACACTAGATCTCCCATCAGCCTTTAGGCTTTCTCTACAATCCCCCTCAGCCCAGCCCGTTACACTGCTATTTATCATACTTTTTTAATATTTGTTTTTCTAATTCTTCAATCTTTTTGGTATGTTCCATAATTAAACAATGCAAATTCGTTTAGCGAAAAAGAAATAAACGAATCCTTATTTTGAGTTATAAACTTTCATTTTACTGAGCTAAATTCATCCAGTCACTAGAGTAAGCTCTCAGAATACCCAAAAATCGGTTTTAAGTTACTCAGCTATTTTTCTTCAATTAAGGCAGCTCTCTGAAAGGATGTGCTAGTACAATTTAAAATTTATTGAGCAAGTTAATTGTATGAGGATTAAGAAGAGGAAATGTTAGAATCTCGGGTGTGTTTTTCTGAAGATCCTGTTTCCAAAATAGTAATTCGAATCTATTTTTACATCTTCTTTTCTTACTGTCATAAGTTATATACGTCCATTACAATAATAAAAGAATACCAAAAAAGAGCTTAAAGCTGCACATACCTAAATAAAAAATAAAAGTCATCCTACAACTAAGATCTAGAGATAAGTACTTTTGACCTTGTTATACACAGATTTCTAGTGTTTTGAATTATTATAAAACATATCTTTTAAAAATTGTATTATATTTTTAAAAATATATTATTTTAAAATGTACAATGAGGGGCACCCAGGTGGCTCAGCCAGCTAAGCGTCTGCCTTTAGCTCAGGTCAGGATCCCAGGGTTCAGGCTTCCCGCTCAGCGGGGAGTCGGCTTCTCTTTCCTCTGCCCCTCTGAACCCTGCTTGTGCTTCTCTATCATGCTCTTTCTCTCTCAAGTAAATAAATGAAATCTTAAAAAAAAATTAAAATGTACAATGAATGTAATTTCCTTTAATGTAGTTGGTAATGGTTGCATGGTGTTCCACTATATGGATGTTTAGTAATGAATTCGTCTTCATTTTGGAACATTTGGGTTGTTTACAAGTTTTTGGCACTATAAACAATCCTGGAGAGAACATGACTGTAGCTGTGTCTTTCTACAAACCCTAATTATTTACTTAGGATAAATTCTAAGAAATGTAATTACTGAATCAAAGTTATATATATTTTTGAGGTTCCTATATGAATTGCTTGGAAATTCATATCAATTTAGAGTTCTGCTTAATATTTAATGTGCTGTTAGCATGAACCCTAAGATTGACTAGCTTTTAATTTTTATAATTTTGTTTCAATATTTTTAAGTTGAAAATGACACATTATAACTCACTTTTTATTATATTCCTTTGATTTTTAGACAGTTTAAACTTTCCCCCTACTTATTTCAGTAATTTTAACTTATTTTATGTAAAGTTCCTTTCATCTCCTTTGCTATTTTCCTTCTGTGGCATTAATAGTATTTTTCTTAATTTGCTAAATCTCTTTGAAGTGTAAGGAAGTAAGTATATTATCTGTCATGACTTTTATATGTTTTTTCTTAAATTATGTTTATAATATACTTAAATATATAAGTAAAGTATATCATTTTTAGTGTATAGTTTCTGCATTTCATATTACCAACTTTCTCACAAGAAACCAATACAACAGAAATAATCCTAGTGTCTGGCAGATAGTAAAGACTATTTAAGCATTAGCTATTGCAATAATTCTCATTGTGATAATGGAAGAAATATATATATGCATATATACATGTGTTTATATGTATATGTATTTATACATATATTTACTTGTATTTACAAACATATACATGTAAAATGCACTCGAGGTCACATAGCTGAAAATGTGTACGTAAGTACAAACTCAAGCTGATAAATTCTTAATTACTTGAAAACTTAAGTCTTATTTAAGACTCTTTCTTCAAGGAGTCCTAGTTCCCTTTAGTGGGAACTAAAATCTAGATCTCAGCTCAAGAGGTACATATTGCTAATGTTGTATCATTGCTTCTAGGCTCCTCCAGGATTTTCCAGCTCTTCTTTTTTTTTTTTTTTTTTTAAGATTTTATGTATTTATTCATGAGAGACACAGAGAGAGGGGGTAGGGAGGCAGAGACACAGGCAGAGGGAGAAGTGGGCTCCATGCAGGGAGCCTGATGTGGGACTCAATCCTGGGTCTCCAGGATCAGGCTCTGGGCTGAAGGCGGCGCTAAACCACTGAGCCACCCAGGGTGCCCCCAGCTCTTCCTAAAGAACTAGAACACACACATTGTCTTCCACAGAGTTCTTCCTCACTTTCCACTGGATGTCTGTATCTTCTTTCTTCCACACTGAGTCTTCTGGTTCCTGAGGATATCAATATGTTTACATATGTGATCTATTCTATATCACACATAAGGAAGATTTAGATTTAACTACATTCATACCCCAACAATAAACCAACTAAAATATAGCTGATCCTTGAACACCATAGTTTGAAGTGTGTGAATCTACCCATACATGGGATTTTTGTTAAATATAGTTAAAGTACTGGGATCCCTGGGTGGCGCAGCGGTTTGGCACCTGCCTTTGGCCCAGGGCGCGATCCTGGAGACCCGGGATCGAATCCCACGTCGGGCTCCCGGTGCATGGAGCCTGCTTCTCCCTCTGCCTGTGTCTCTGCCTCTCTCTCTCTCTCTCTGTGACTATCATAAATAAATAATAATAATAAAAAAATTAAAAAATATATATAGTTAAAGTACTGTGAGTCCTATTTTCTCTTCCTTATGATTTTCCTAATAACATTTTCTTTCCTCTAGCTTTCTTTATTGTAAGAGTACAGTATACAATACATGTAACCTATGAACTACATGTTGATTGACTGTTGATGTTATTGGTAAGGCTTCCAGTCAGCAGTAGGCCGTTAGTCGTTAAGTACTTGGGGGAGTCGGTAGTTATATGATTTCCGACTGTGCAGGGGGTTGGTGCCCCAAACCCCTCATGTTGTTCAAGGGTCATCTGTAATTCCTTTGTGGTGATTTTTCTCCTTAGGATGTCTACCACTAAAAAAAAAAAAAAAAAAAAAAAAAAAAAAAAAAAAAAAAGAAAAAGAATGTCTACCACTAACTGTTCTGCCAGAGGACTGTGTCCAAAAGTTACTCGACTTTATTTTATTTCTAATGTATGTTATTAATTGGAAATGAAGTTTGGTTTGTTTTTGTAGATGGAATGGGAGTGACTATTTTATCCTTTATAAGTTTATTTCTGAATATGTGAAATACTAATGTGGTTCAAAAGTCAAACCATAGAGAAAGTTAAACTCCATGAATTCTCACTCCCAGCCCTATTCCATTAATAACATTACTTCCCACTCTCTGAGTAATGATTTTTTATTATCATAATTCAGTTTTCCTAGTCTTCTTTCCACAAAAAATAGCAAGTGCATACATTGCCTTCTGATTTTTTTTTCTTTCATACAAACACTGGAGTATGAGGCATTTGCACTTTATTTTTTTAAGCTAGTATGTCTCAGAAACCATTCCATAGTGGTTTATAGAGATTCCACACACGTTTATTTATGCTTCCATAGAAATAGATTATGTTAGGTTGTTTTCAGTATTTTGTTACACAAATAATAATTCAGTGAATAATTTTGTTTATGTGTTATTTTATATCTGTTGTAGTATCTTCAGTTAAACCCTAGAAGGGGATTGTGCCAGTTGGCCCTCTCACTAGTAACGTATGAGGAGGTTTCTCTCTCCAGTTTTGCCAGCAGAGTGTAGCAATAGACTTTTGAATTTTTATTCACTTTATAGGTGAAAAATAGTGTCTTATGGTAGTTTTAACTAGCATTTCTCTTTTTTTAAATTTTTTAAAAAGATTTTATTTATTCATGAGAGACACAGAGAGAGAGAGAGAGGCAGAGACACATGTGGGCAGAGGGAGAAGCAGGCTCCATGCAGGGGGCCCAATGCAGGACTCGATCCCGGGTCTCCAGGATCACACCCTGGGTGGAAGGTGGCACTAAACCACTGAGCCACCTGGGCTGCCCCTAGCATTTCTCTTAATAAGAGTGAAAATGAGCGTATTTTAACATGTTTAAAGATGTTTTACATATCATTTTCTCCATAGGCTGATCATTAAGTTGTCCTTTTTAATTGAAGTATAATTGACATACAATATCATATTAATTTCAGGTGTACATCATAGTGATTTGATATTTTTGTACATTCCAAAGGATCCCCCTACTAAGTGTAGCTACCCCATCACCAGAGTTATTACAATATAATTACTATATTCCTTATGCTGCACATTATGAACCCATGACCTATGTATTTTATAGCTGGAAGTTTGTACCTCTTCACCTATTTTGCCTGCCCCCCTGACTAACAGTTTGTTTCCTGTATCTATGAGTCTGTTTCTATTTTATTTTGGTTTGGTTTGGTTTTTGATTCCACATATAAGTGCAATCATAGAGTATTTGTCCTTCTCTGACTTATTTCACTTAGCATAGGGCCCTCTAAATCCATCTATATCTCTTCATACTGTTACAAATGGCAAGATTTCATTCTTTTTAAAGATGTAATATCATACCTTCTTTACCCATTCATCTATCAGTAGATACTTAAGCGATGCTTTCAAACCTTGGCTATTGTAAACAATTCTGCAATAAACTTAGAGGTACATGTATCTCTTTGAATTGGTGTTTCCTTTCTTTGGATAAATATATATAAGTGGAATTGCTGGATTATATGTTCATTCTATTTTTAATTTTTTGAAGACCCTCCATACTGTTTTTCCAAGTGGCTGCACCAATAAATATTCCCACCAACAATGTATGACAGCTCCCTTTTCTCAACATCCTCACCAACATTTGTTATTTCTTGTTTTTGATAATAGTCATTCTTACAGGTGTGAGACTGTGGCTTTGATTTGCATTTCCTTGATGACTAGTGATGTTGAGCATCTTTTCATGTGTCTGATGGCCATCTGTAGGTCTTCTTTAGAAAAATGTCTATTTAAGTCTTCTGCCAATTTTTTAATTGGGATTTTAAATGTGAATTTGTGTAAGTTTTTGTATATTTTAAATATTAAACTATATCAGAAGCATAATTTTCAAATATCCTCTCCATTCAGTAAGTTTTGTTTTGTTTTGTTGATGATTTCCTTCACTATGCAAAAGCTACTTAGTTTGATATCATCTCTTTTGTTTATTTTAGCCCTTTTTTCCCCTTGCCTGAGGAGACTAGACGAAAAATAAATATTGTTAAGACTGATGTCAAAGAGTTTACTGCCTATGTGTTCTTCTAGGAGTTTTATGGCTTTAGGTCTTGCACTCAATTCTTTAATACATTTGAATTTATTTCTGTATATGGTGTAAGGTAGTGGCCTAGTTTCATTCTTTTGTATGTAGCTCTCCAGTTTTTCCAGCACCATTTATTGAAGAGACTGTCTCTTCCCATTGTATATTTTTATCTCCTTTGTCATACAGTAATTGACCATATATACTTGGGTTTATTTCGGAGCTCTATTCTCTATGAGTCTATTTTTATACTTATATCACACTGTTTTGGTAACTCTAGCTTTGTAATATAGTATAGTTTGAAATAAGGAAGATAATAGCTCCAGCTTCATTCTTTCTCAAGATTGCTGTAGCTATTTAGGTTTGCTTGTTTGTTTGTTTTTTTGTGGTTCCATACAAATTTTATGATTCTTTGTTGTAGTTTTATGGAAAATGCCATTGGTATTTTGATGGAAGGTGGATTTAATCTGTAGATTACCCTGGGTAGTATGAACATTTTAATGATATTAATTCTCCCAATCTAAGAGCATGGTATATCTTTACAGTTTTCATGTTGTCTTCAATTTCTTTCATTAATATCTCATAGTTTTTAGTGTATGAATCTTTCACCTCTTTTGTTTTAGTCCTAGCTATTCTATTCTTTCGATGTAACAGTAAATGAGATTGTTTCCTTAATTTCTCTTTCTGGTAGCTCTTTATTAGTATTCAAAAATGCAACCAATTTCTGTATGTTAATCTTGTATCCCGCAACTTTATTGAGTTTATTTATTAGTTTTAATAGAGTTTGGTGGAGATTTTATGATTTTATATATTATCATGTCATCTGCAAATAGTGACAGTTTTATTCCTTTTTTTTTCTGATTTGGTTGCCTTTTATTTCTTTTTCTTTTTGAATTGCTGTGGCTAGGAATTCCAATACTATGTTGAATAAAAGTGGCAAGGATGTATATTTTTCTTTTGTTCTAATCTTAGAGGAAAAGCTTTCAGTTTTTTACCATTGAGTAGGATGCAAGCTGTGGGTGTCATGTATAGCCTTTATTATGTTGAGATACATTCCTTCTGTATCTACTTTGTTGAGAGTTTTTATCACAAATGGTTCAATTTTGTCAAGTGCTCTTTCTGAATCTATTGAGATAATTGCATTATTATTATTTTTCAACATTTTATTTATTTATTCATGAGAGACACAGAGAGAGAGGCAGAGACATAGGCAGAGGAAGAAACAGGCTCCCTGTGGGAAATCCCAGGACTCTGGGATCATGTCCTGAACCAAAGGCAGATGCTTAACCACTGAGCTACCCAGGTGTCCCTAACTGTATTATTTTTATACTTTGTTTTGTTAATGTGGTATATAATATTGATTAACTTATGGATTTTGAACCATCCTTGCATCCCTGGAATAAATCTCATGTGATTTTGATGTATCTTATTGTATTGTGGAATTTAATTTGCTAATATTTTATTGAGGATTTTTCCATCTGTGTTCATCAGGGATATTGGCCTGTTTTTTGGTTATTGTTATTTTTTTGTTTTCTTGTTGTTTTTGTTTATTTATTTATTTATTTTTTATGTCTTTGGTTTTGGTATTAAGGTAATGTTGGCCTTATAAAATGAGTTAGGAAGAATCCCTTCCTCCTCAATATTTTGGAATAATTTGAAAAGGATAGGTATCAATGCTTCTTTAAATGTTTTATAAAATTTATCTGTGGAAAGCTGTCCAGTTCTGGAGTGTTGCCTTTTGGGAGTTTTTAAATTACCAATTTGATTTCATTACTCATAATCAGTCTATTTAGATTTTCTATTTCTTTTTGATTCAATCAGAGAAGGTCTTATTTTTCTAGCAATTTATCTATTTCTTCTGTGTTTTCCAATTTGTTGGCATAGTAGTAGTCATCTCTTTTGATCCTTTGTATTTCTATGGTGTCAGTTGTAACTACTCTTTTTCCACTTCTGTTGTTATATATTGGCTTTTTTTCTTCATGAATCGAACTAGTTTTCTTGAACATTATTTTGCCCTTTTAATAAATTGAGGATTTGGTCTTTTTATTTTCCAGTATTTAAAGAGTCCTTTATATATTAGACCTTTAGCTGTAATATATGTCACAAATACTTTTTCCATGTTTTCAGTTTTCTTCTGATTTTGTTCATGGTATTTTTCTATATGATAGCTTTTCTTTTTAATGTAGTTGAACTTACCAAATTTTCTTGTATTGCATCTGGATTTTGAGTCATAATTAGAAAGATTTTCCCAAAAATAAGTTTATAAAAAATGTGTTTTCTTCTAATAATTATATTAACAATGTTCCTTTAAAAGTAGAGCAAGCCCTATTAATAATACAGTTGGCATTTCAAATGTAACACAAGACTGCCCCAGGAAAACAGGGACATATAGTTCCTTGTTTATAGGTATTATCTCATTTAAACTATAGAGCTAACATCTATATCATTTACCTTATTTTCTTTTTTTTTCATTTACCTTATTTTCTTACTTAATTTTAGGTTAAAGCTGTAGCTGTTTTGCTTTCTCAATCTAAAATTGTTTATCATTTCCTTATAAGTGGCAGTGCTACTCTATTAAGCAAAAGTTTGCTGTATTTTTAGATATTATCATATTTCAGGACAGATATACATTAAGCATATTCTGCTCCTTAAATCTTCACTGACTGAAGAAGAGGTTGCAGCATGCATTTATTCTGCCTAAGAGTTGACCTCCAGATCGTTATTTTTCTTTAATAACTAACAATTATATTCTGTAAAAAGAAATAATTAGTCATTTTAAATTTTTCTAAATGGCAAAAATTCTATATCATTCTTGAAATTCTTCTATAATTGTCATTGGTTTAAAAAAAGTAAATGCAACCATCCATGTTAAAACCAAATTAATTTCAGTGGGGGAAAAGGAAATTTACTTTAGAACTATAAGTTTAATTTGTACTGATGTTTTTACCTATGTTATTTCAATTAATTCTTCAGAGAGCTTAATATAGTCTACATTACCATCCTCATTTAAGAAGGACAGAAACAGAGGCCCAAAAGTTAACTAACCTATCTAAAGGCAAAAAGAAATAAAGTGAGTATATAAACTCAAGAATGCCTCACTCCAAAGACCTTACTTTTCTACAATACTTTGTGGCTTCAAATGAGAAACAAATTGCTAAGTTTTCTAGGAATTTCTCAGAGTGCAGTATTTTTACTTGACTATCATATGTTAACAATGTAGCTATATAAGCTATAAGCTATAAGCTATAAGCTCCCGTGACGCCCAAATTATCACTCTACTTCACGAACAATTTAAAGATGAACCCTATATTCCAGTGAAATGAAGCACAACAAATCACAGAAAATAAATTCCTATGCAGTCATGCTGATAATCCTCCCAGATCAGCTCTCAAGTGGGTGTTGGCTATCCCTGTGTGCAGGGATATATGCCTCCTTCATTTAGACTTTCCTCCCATTTTGTTGTCATCTTTACAAGAGATGTGTGTTCTTGGGACATGGAGTTTCTTTAAAGGTTTCTTTCAGTAGACCGTTGAGGGATGGATTCGCTTCTTCTCAGGGTCTGAGAAATTAAAGGACATGCATAGCCTCAGGCCCTCATTTTGAAAGCACTATCCATTCCTTATAAAATGACAAAAAAAGCAGCAAAGCCAACCTTTTATTTTCCTACCTTGGACTTCGATCTATTTAGTAATGCCATGACATTTCTATCAGGTTTCCTCCATAAGGCCCTTTCAGAACACAAATAAAAGAATGAATACAGGAGCTGAGCTTTCTCCCATTCAACTTTCAGCTCTGTTAGCTTTCAATACCAGAAATGTATTTAAAACTGGATAAGGTTTGTTAACTCTTATATACCACTGTCACTCATCCAGATAGAAAAGAATAAAACTATATATGTGATAAGATTTGCAATTCAAATCAAACCATTTCACTTTGAAAATATAGAGTGTTGTGGTTTGGGGAAGACAGGAAAGGCAAGAATAAAGTTTCAAATTTACCTTTGGTAATAATATTGTAGTTGATGTTCATGAAACTAGGTATATACATTTGTATATTCTTTACCAAATATTATACTAAAAGTTTTCCAACCAGGTTATATTTTGTTGTTTTTTCCAGGTTATACTTTATGTTTGACTCTAACTATGCTTTAGCATTGAGCTTTTAGAAAAAAATAAGTATATCTCTGAACAAATTTAGATTTTTAAAACTATGAAAGCCAAATAAAGCTACTTTAGAGTTTTTCAAGATATTTGTATATTTTAAGTCAGATGTTAAGGACCTCATCCATATTTCATACAACTCGGGAAATTCTTGTAAAGAAGCAGACAAAGAGAACTGGATGGGAATAATTACAATCTTTTAATACACAAAACAAAGCAAAGAACAAACTCTTTTCATAACAGTTCAGCTAAATTCCACTGCCTGTCACTCAGATTGCATTATTTTAATAATTCTGTAAGAAGCTTACTCCAATAACTTCAACTTACTTTTAACTTGAAAAATAAACTCAACACATTTTACATAACAGTGTCATCAAAATACATTGGATTAATTTAAAGTGAACTTAAGAATTTTCTGAAATGAGAACATCATAATGTTTCCAAGTGCTATGCTGTGAGTAGTGATTGTGAAATATATTACAGGTCTTTAGGAAAAAATGTGGAAGCAAAGGAAATAATATGAATTCAGCATATGTCTACTGCATAAATGTAGTTAGGGTAGTTTCAGTAGTGGAAAGTAAGTTCCATCATCCACCCTCATTCATTTATAGATGAATCAGATAGAAGGAATAGAGAAAAGCTTTGACACTGTTATGCTAAACCTCCTGAATCTAAGAACAACCTACTTGCCACATATGAATAGTCCATAAGCAGTCAGCTTCATGCTTCATGACTTTTCCCAGCCCACGTTGATTTGCCTAGCAGCAGAACACCTAAACCAAGCAGATCCAATCAGATTCTTTCTCCCAAAGGTTTGGCATTTTGATTTGCAGAGTAATATCTGGGTTCTGACTTGTGGCTAAAACAGGCCTGTGATTCTTCTGTGAAAACATATGGGGAATGTTACAGCCAAGATCTCTGAAAAGATTCTTATTACCACCCTTTCTAAAGCTTAGTAGATGGGCTCATCCTTGGATTCTGTGAGTTATTCATTATCCTTTTAATAATTTTCCTAATTATATTACCTCAAGTTAGTTTCTATTAACTACGAGTGGAAGAATTAGCAAGAAGTCTCCCAGTTTAACCTGTTCCTGGTATACCTCTTTATTTTTAATACCAAAACTTTATAGAATATGCATACCTCTAAATATAATGTTTTGGGTTATGTTTATAGAAAAAATATGCCTTCATTTCCAAATGTTAGAAATTTTTTAAAAGATTTATTTACTTATTTTAAAGAGAGTATGTGAGCGGGGCAGAGACAGAGAGACAGGGAGACAATATCAAGCAGACTCCCCACTGAGTGTGGAGCCAGATGCGGGCCTAATCTCAGGATCCTGAGATCATGACCTGAGCTGAAATCAAGAGTCTAATGCCCAACTGACTGAGCCACCCAGGCACATAATTAGAATTATGTGTAGGCATTTTGAAAAGCATGTCCAATGTCAAAAATGGGAATGCGCATCTCAGATGTAGCTGATATTGAGAGAGGTCATTACTCTATATGAAGCCATCTTAATTGATATTCCAGAAGAAATGTTTTAAGCACTTAACATTTTTTTTTTAAAGATTTATTTATTCAGAGAGAGAGAGAGGCAGGGACACAGGCAGAGGGAGAAGCGGGCTCCATGCAGGAAGCCCAACGTGGGACTCGATCCTGGGTCTCCAGGATCACACCCCAGGCTGCAGGTGGCACTAAATCACTGCGCCACCGGGGCTGCCCAGCACTTAACATTTTAATGCAAAGCTACCTGATAGTGTTTTAGTTTTCTGGAAACTGGTTGAAAGTTTTGCTCTATATATGAATTATACATTTTTTTGGTTAAAAAAAAATAAGTGGAGAATAGTTTCCATCCCCCACTCCCACCCTGCCTTTCCCCCCCACCCCAGTCAGTAATTGTTTAGTAAACATGAATAGGAAATTCCCTTCTCTAAATTTCCATGCAGATACTGCAGTCTATTGGATGAGATGACACAAATGCAAAGTTGAAAGTGTAAACTGTCACAAGAAGGGTAAAAGAATAAAGTTATGACAATTTAGAGGAAACAGAGGAAATGAGACCTAACATCATGTAAGAGATGCTTGTAAGCAAATCAAAAAAGGTTCAAGAGTTGAGACTAAGATTTTGGAGCTCTTTGCATAGACATAATAGATAAAGGATTGCCAAATAAAAAGACTTTGTTAGAGAAAAGATAGTGTTCTTTGGTAATTTTTAAAAAAGATTCTACTTATTTATTTAAGAGAGTACAATTGGCACAATTGAAGGGAGGAGCAGAGGGAGAGGGATGAGTAGACTCTGTGCTGAGCTCTGAGTCTGAGGTGTCTCAATCCCACAACCCTGAGATCATGACCTGACCCGAAGAAATCAAGAGTCAGACACTTCCCCAACTGAGCCACGGACATACCCCAAGACAGTGTTCTTTGAGAAGCCTTTTGGAAGATCTTTGAAATCATGTGCTAACACATGTATGATGTGCAGTTTTTTTTAAGATTTTATTTATTTATTAATGTGAGACACAGAGAGAAAGAGAGAGAGAGAGAGGCAGAGACACAGGCAGAGGGAGAAGCAGGCTCCACACAGGGAGCCTGACATGGGACTTGATCCCGGGTCTCCAGGATCAGGCCCTGGGCTGAAGGAGGCGTTAAACTGCTGAGCCACCCGGGCTGCCCTATGCACTTTTCTTAGGAAACGACCAGACCTTTCATCAAATTCCCCTTCCACACTCAGCTGGAAATTACAATTTTTCAAGAAACTTTTATGATTGTTTTTTCAATTGTGCTTTCTATAAGAAACATGAAAAAGAAAGTTTAAGGTTATATAAGGAAGGAATTTAACAATATTTTCCAGAGATGTTTGAGTCTAGACCACTTTCTTAGTAAAACGGGTCAATGGAATGCTTAAATAAGCAAAAAGATCACCATTATTGAGTTAAAACAGAATCAATTCATTTAGAAAGAGCATAGAGATAAACATAAATCTCTAAACCACTTGAAGTAATTTCCATACCAGAATGACTAGATTGTAATCGCAGTGAAGAATTTTAACATATCTAAAGAAGGAATATAGCAAATAAACCTAAAAGAGAAGGTTTATTTAGGAAGAAAACCTTGGAAAATGATTGCAAATAAAGATATTGGTATGCCCCCATCTCTTCTTAAACCTGTCCAGGAAGAAGCTAGCCTGATCAGGCCCAAGAACCAAATCCGTTACTGATGATGGTCTATGCCCATAACTGAAGGACCAAGGCATTATTAGGTTGTTTAAATCTTAAAAAAAAAAAAAAATCTGATGCCTTTTAGCATTTTAAATCATATACCAATCTTTCTTAGTCACATTTTACAATCACCAAACAGCATTTTGATTTTGATTTATAGTGTTTTGAAATAATAGGAAATATATACCCCCAGTTCCTGCTAATAGTTGGTATTTGACCCCAGTTCCTGACACATCTCCAAAACCATTGTGATTTCCTGAGTGATAGGAGTGTCTGACACAGAGCTCCTAAATCCCTGGCAACTTCCTGGGTAATAGGAATATCTTTTGTTGTAAAGAGGTTACTCTTGGCAGGCTTCTGGATATGGGCTGATCACCAGAAAGACCAAGATTAGAAGCCTGGAACTTTCAGCCCTCACCACCTACCACCCCCCTCCAACCAGAGGGCTAGGAAAATGAGTCAATCATGAGTCAGTCATGCCCACATGACCTAATGGACCCTACTTAAAATCCTAAATGTATGGTGTTTGGAGAGATTCTGGGTTGGTGAATACATTCACATGCTGAGAGGGTGGTGCACCCCATCTCCAGGGGGATATAAACTTCTATACTTGGGACTCTTCCAGACCTTGCCCTCTGTAGTTCTTTATCTGGCTATTCATCTGTGCCCTTTATCATATCCTTTATTATATAATAAGCCAGTAAATATATGTGTTTCCCTGAATTATCTGAACCATTCTAGCAAATTATCAAACCCAAAGAGAGGCTCATGAGAACCATATTTATAGCCAGTTGGTCAGAAGTGCAGGTGACAACCTGGGATTTGTGACTGGAGTGTGAAGAGGGAGCAGTCTTTATGGGACTAAGCCCTTAACTTGTGGAATCTGATCCTAACTCCAGGTAGATGGTGTCATCTATACATAGTGTAGAACTGCATTGAATTTTAGGACACCAAGCTGGTATCAGAATTGGTCAGTGTAGGAAAAAAACAAACAAACATATCTGGTCACAGAAATGTTCTGAAAGAGTAGTAGAGGAGAAACACAAGAGTTTTTCCTAATAAGCCAATAAGGAGAAAAGTGGCTAACTAGAGGATATATAAGGGTCAAATCTTTTAGTAGTTATATTTCTTCCTAAAATAAATATAGGAGTAACTTGATTATCTATTCACCATCTTCCACCATTTCAGAGAATTATAAAAATGTAAAATTCTAAAAGATAAAAAAAATCATGAGAGTCTCATGGAAAGACAATATGGTCTGGAAAATAATATAGCCAAAAATATATCAATGAACAGAAATTGAACCACATGACCCATATAGCTGACAGAAGTGAGGATGTAACATCATGGCACAAGGATGAGATCAAAACAGAGAACAAAGTATAATCATTTTTATATCACTCAAAAGAATAAGCAAACTGGCTGTTTGGAAGATCTGTTTTTGCTTTATTTGTTTTTCTGTTTCTAAGATCTGGAGTCAATTTCTCTCATGTATTATGATAAAGAGAAAACTTTCATGTGAGAGAACAGGTCTTTTTAACATCCCTAAGATAGGTATTCTAGGGAGTGAGTTTATATCATGCTTTCTTCTAATATGACTCAACGTAGGTCTGTAGAATAATGTTGATATAAGACACAATAAATTGAATGTAAAAAGATTTGAAACAATGCTGTCCATATATGTTCTTTTCAAATGGTTTATTCTCATAAAAGTATAAAATTTGTATTTCTAGAAAAATGTATGGACTTCCATTCTCCATAATTATTGTTTTTATCAATAAAACAGTTGAAATTATAATCTCTGAAAATTACCTGGAGTGAGTAAATACTGTTTTTAATTAAACGCACTTCATTTTTTTTGATAAATGCAAAGTAAAGTTTCCTTTATGAAGACTATAAAATCCTAATTTCAAAATTTGCTTCAAGGTGTTTAAGTTATTATGATTTACTCTTATGGTAGACACTATTAGTAATCATCAATATTTGGTTTCCTTTTCCTTTTTTGGATATAAGTAAAGACTATATACTTTCCAGCCCCTTTATATAGTTAGGAAGGCAGTGTTGCCAGTTTAGACTGTTGAAACATGA
This sequence comes from Canis lupus baileyi, assembly GCF_048164855.1. Taxonomy (NCBI): domain Eukaryota; kingdom Metazoa; phylum Chordata; class Mammalia; order Carnivora; family Canidae; genus Canis; species Canis lupus. Next base: position 16,021,855 of record NC_132857.1, read on the forward strand.
ACAAACATGATATAAGGCACCTCTTTTATAAGGCAATGTAACTGCCTGTTGAGTTCTTAGGTTCATCCCTTCCTCTATTGTAACAAAAATGTTCATTTCATATTGAAATGGTAGAGCCACTAGGATAGAGTCATAGCATCTTGGCTCACAGTTACATCTAGCAGAGAACTATTATGGAGAGTGTCGACTTATGGTGGATCATGTGTGAGTGTCAAATTTTTATTGTGTTAATCCCTAAAATGTAGTAGGCGGTATGTGTCACTGCAACAAAATCTAGCTTTAGCTTGTCAGGGCACTTGATTGCTTCTCTTTTAATTATTATTTTAAGTAACAAGTAATAAATTGACATTCTGATTTTGTTCTTTGTAAGTTTTACCAAGTCACTAAACATTCAATGAGTACTTATTGTCTGCCAGGCACTGAACTGAGGAGAAAAAGATAATTTCTGACTTTGGGTGATCACAACCACCTAAATAGAAAAAAAAAAAAAAAAGGATTTAAATGTCATTAGAATTCAATTTGGTAAGAGAAATGATAGAGATATGCAAAAACTCATGGGAATTCTGAAGATGAATGACTAATTCTCAGGAAGTAGATGTGGTTTCCTTTGCTATTTGAACTTGAAGCTGGCATTTTGTAGACTGGTAGATTCACATTATATACATCGCATACCCAAAACAAAAAAATATAAGATACAATTGTGGGTAGTCTAAATTATAAATTGTAAATTCATAAAGAACCAAGTTCTATTTTTTAAATTTTCATAAAATAAAATAAAGGTTCTGCTTCTAATTTTCATCTGCTGGTAAGGGAAAAGTTTCCTCACACCAAACAAGCAATTTTCTAGACACCAGCAGGTGTCCTACAATTTGACTCAATTCTGACACTATTTACCTAGAAAGGAATCTGCCCCTCCCTCCACCAATTTCACATGTTAATCATAAGTCCAAATTGTGACCTGTGCTTCTGACCAACTGGCTATAAGACTGGAGGTTCCAATGAATCTCTGTTTGAGTTCCATTAATTTGCTAAAATGGTTCACAGAACTCAGAGAAACATTTTACCCACTAGAATACCAATTTATTATAAAAAGGTATAGCTCATGAACAGTCAGATAAGAAATATACAGGGTAAAATATGCATCCATGTGCTCTCAGAGTGTGCCACTTTCCACAAATCACCACATGTTCACCAACCCTAAAGCTCTCACCCTTTTGAGTTTTTATGGAGACTTCATTACACAGGCATGATTGATTAAATAATTGATCGCTGGAAACTGATTCAACCTCTAACCTTTCTTCCCTCCCCAGAGGTCAAGGGAGTGGGATTGAAAGTTCCAACCTTCTAATCACATTATTGGTTCCCTTGGCAACCAACCTCATCCTTATAGAGTCCAAAATTCACCTCATTAACATAACAAAAGACACCTTTGTTGCTCTCTACACTTAGGAAATCCCAAAGGTTTTAGGAGCTTTGTGTCAGGAACAATGGATGAAGACCAAATATGTTTCACAATACCACAACCACCAAGCCTCCTTTATGGGGCTATTTGTGGCCATGCAACTAAACTGTAAAGAAAAGAAATGTTAACAAAATGATGTGTGTAAATTATGGATTATATCGATAAAAGGAACTTGCTTGTCCACCACTTCTCATTCCAATAGCTTAGAATAAAGATACAGAATTAGTAAGCTATCTTTGACCATGACATGTAGAAAGTATCATAGCATATATAGGAGTCACAGATGGAACACCTCCTTTGTGGAGGAGGTTTTGTCCTTACCATTTGAGCTGTTCACCTCTCAGATCCTTATGTAGTATAGCCCATTCCTCTTCTTCCTTCCTGGGAGTGGGCTTGCCCACAGAGAAAATATTCTAATCAGTTAGCCAGGGAAGACACTGGTTTCCTAGCCTCACCTATGTAAGCATGTATAATTCTGAAGTTCAATATTTAGAAATACTTGCCCACGGCAATGAGCCCCTTCCTCAAAAAGCTAGGTTGTTCAGCCATTTTAATAAGTTTATATGTGGATTTCCCTTTTCTGAAACTCCAGTTGCAACATTTGTTAAGTGTGAACATCATTATCTATCTACAACAAGAAATATTTCCACATTCACCACTTTCCTCCTTTCGAGTAAAGGGTTCCTTTGAGAAAATAATCAAATGTTAATAAATACAATGAAATTGTCAGTGAACATATATATATACTTTTTACTACACATGAGACATACAGTATTCAACATATAGAAAATTATGCACCATAACATGAAATTCAGGGCTGATGCTTAGCAGAACTGAAGAACAAAGATGCCCCTGGCTGATTCTAATGGAATTCTTTTTTCACCCTGTAGTATCCGAAGTTACTTTTTAATGACCCCGTTAATGTTGGTTTGTAGTAACAGTTAAAAGAACATTTATGCAATTGATTCAATTTGCCTTATAGAAACTGATTTGCACTAAAGGATATAATAGTGCTCCCTATTTCCAATGTAAAAGCCATATTCTATATTAGGAGAGACTTTCAACTCAAATCTCTGACTGTAGAAGCACAAATTTACATATACATCTCTTTCTATTTTCTTGTTTCACATTTCCCTTATTTCCCACAAGATAAGAATACAATTGTTCTAGGACTGATATACTGTAGCTACAGCTCTTTTATATAACACTAAGAATTTCATTTACTAAATATTTTGCTTAGAGTTTTTCAATCATTACCATTTTTAAATCAACAAAAGAATATAACTATGTTTCCTTCTCAAGTGTCACATTTGAAGATAAGTGTCTGCAGAGCAATAATAGGTATTATAGTTATGGAAATGAGAGCTGATGGGGAATAATAAATACTTACTCTAAATTAATATGAAGTTTCTGATTATTCCGCTCTTTAATGCAGGAACATATTTTTCGGTAGTGCAAAGTAAAATACTATTTTTAATCCCTATAGAATAATGTTACCATATTTCCTTTCTACTACAACATGAGCGGATAACATAAACATAATTATTTTACAATAATATATTATTTTTGTGTGAGGGTGTATAGTAAAAATGCTATTTATATATTTAGCTGTCTGCATTCTTTTCTGAAAGCAATTTATCCAGTGCTCAAAAGCATTTAATGAGCACTAATATTCCATAGACACTGATATGTACATTGAAGATGTAGCTTTGAACAAGACAGCAGAATTCATATTTCTCCTGGAATTTATTTTCTGAGAGAATATGGGAAGCTAAATAACTTACTTCAGATAAGGAAATGTGGTACAAATAAAATAAAACAGGGTACCAGAGCCAATAGATAGGCTTAGGAAATACTTTCTGAGGAAGAAATATTTGGGCTGAGACCTGAATGATGAAAGACAGGCAACTATGAGAAAATCTCTGGGAAATGCATTCCAGGCACAGAGAACAGCAAGTGTAAACACTCTGAGGATAAACTTATGCCTGTGAGGAAATCAAAGAAGGCCAATAGGTGATGCATCACAGCTGAAGTGGAGATGAGGTCAACTAAATAGGCATGAAGCAGACCAAGGAAGAGAGCTTACATACTATAGGTTTTGGATTTTATTCTAAGATTCTCTCAAAGTACAGTGGCATGTGGCACGTCCTAAAGTCTTGAAGTTTCATTCTGGATACTCTGGAGAAATTACTGAGGAGAAATGCATAAAAATATGCCAGCAATAAAAACAAGTAATGCCTATGTGAGAATAAAGTTTCACTGTACTCCAGATAGAGAGTGGTTTTACCCAACCTCCGAAATAATGTAAAAAACTAGACAAAATGTATGAAACAATGGTTTTCAAGACATTGGACATGAGGTAATGAAGGTCAGTAATCCCTAAGAGATAATGGGGTAAGCCCTATAATTACACTACGTTTACAGTCTTGAGAGAGTTTCTAGGTTGTAGCATCAAGGGAAAGCAGGTGAGGCACGGTGGATTCTATTGGTTAAGGAGACAGAGCTGAGAGCTAGGGGCAGAACACAGAAGAGAACAAAACTGGACATACAGAAAACTCTGAAGGACTAAAGAGGATATACCCAAGTATTCCACAGAGTACAAATCAATATATGCAAGAGAGGAAACTACTCAAGGCTATAGAACCATCTCGCAGGATTTGAAATAACAATAGCCAGGCCTCGTGGAGCACTAAGAATAGTGCCTGTTTTTTTTGTTGTTTGATTCAAGTCTTTCTTTAAATTCTAATTACTAAACATATAGTGTAATATTGGTTTCAGGAGTAGAGTTTAGTGATTTATCACTTACACACAACAAACCAAGCTCATCACAACAGATGCCTTTCTTAATCCCCATCACTCCTTTAATCCATCCCCCACCCACCTTCCTTCCAGCAACCCTGTTTGTGCTCTATAGTTTAAAAAATGTACAGTGCCTATTATCACATTCAGACTGGAAAACCTCATTGTTCATATGGGTTAGAGTGCTCAGAAAGTTCTCTTACAGTAATTTCCTAGGGCTGTAGCAACAAAATTCCACAGACTGTGTGGTTTAAATAAGAGAAATGTATTGTCTAACAGATCTGGAAGTTAGAAGTCTAAAATCAAGGAGTTAGCAGAATTGGCTCCTTCTGAGGGCTGTGAGGGAGAATCTGTGCCATATCATTGTCCTAACTTCTGTTGGCCCCAGGTGTTCCTTGACTCAAGGCAACATAACTCCAACCCCTGCCCATACTTATTTCTGTGCATGTCTATATCCAAACTTCCCCTAATTAAAATGCTATCAGTCATACTAGGGCTCTTGTAGAAGAGTGACCTCATTTTCACTTGTTTAAATCTGCAAAGACTGTATTTCCCAATGATGTCACATTCTGAGGTACTGGGTATTGGAACTTCAACATATCTTTTTTAGAAGGGACACAAACCTCAGTAAAGGTGAATGACCAGATTTAGAAGAAATGCTACTCTCATTCTACCTAAAAAAATCTTTTTTTTTTTTTACCTAAAAAAATCTTAAATGCCAATAAGAATCAAACTGTTTCCAAGTTACTCAACTGTGTCCCAGAAAAAACTCAAGAATATGTACAAGGAAATAAAAAAAATAACTACCACCAAACAAGGTTAAACTTACAATGTCTGGCATCCAATGAAAATTACAAGGCAGGAAAATATGAAACACACCAAAGAAGAAAATTAATCATTTTGAAATCAATGCATAGCTGACAGATATATAGGAATTAATAGACAAGAATATTAAAATAGGCATTATAATTGTATTATATAAGTAGAAAAACCTAGGAGAATGAATATGCTAAGCAGAGAGTTGCAAGATATAGATATGTATCTTATGTATATTTGAAAATGTATTTACATTTTATTCTCTGGAGATTGACTTCATTTAAGTCATTTTGTTATTTTGTTTTTGGGCAGGAAGTGCCTGTCATTTAGCCATAAATTCTTAGTGCTGTCCTTGGTATGATCACAATGTTTTGTGTGTTCTCAGGATAGGGCTTCTGTTTTTTTTGTTGTTTTTTTTTTTTAATTTTTATTTATTTATGATGGTCACACAGAGAGAGAGAGAGAGAGAGAGAGAGAGAGAGAATGGCAGAGACACAGGCAGACGGAGAAGCAGGCTCCATGCACCGGGAGCCTGACGTGGGACTCGATCCCGGGTCTCCAGGATCGCGCCCTGGGCCAAAGGCAGGCGCCAAACCGCTGCGCGACCCAGGGATCCCAAGGGCTTCTGTTTGAGTAAACATCTATAGTGTTACTATTATACATCATGCATTATTATAATGAAGACAATTTGAGCAAAATGAATACTTGATAAAACTATGTGGAGACAGTTATGATGCCATTTGCTCTCAGGTTCTAGATGGTAGATAAAACCTTATGATATATGAATATAAGAGATGATATAATTTTAATATTCCATAGTGATTTTGAAGAAAATTATTCATCTTATATTTACATAATATATGTTTTTCATATTATAAAATGATACCCATTTTAGAACATATGTAAAAAAAGATTTAAACACAATAAATTTATATAAGTTGTGTATCTAGATTATTTTACTTTGATATTGTCCCATGAGAATTATTTATACCATTACCATTTAATTTTCTTTTTTGATTTTATTTACTTTAGAGAGAGAGAGTGCAAGTGAGTAGGGGGAGAGGGGTAGAGGGAGAGGAACAAACAGATTCCATACTGAGTGTGGAGCCTGATGAGGGCTGGATCCCAAGACCCTGAGATCATGATGAGAATGGAAATCAAGAATTGGACACCCAACCAACTGAGCCACCCAGGCACCCCCCATTTAATTTTCTTTAAAAACATGTTTTCAAATGGTTACATAATATTTCATTACATAATTATATAATCTATACTAAAATGTAAGTATTTCTTTATCTTTGGGTATCTTGGAATTTTGGACATTGATTTCTCTTAAACAAGTTCTTAGCTAACAGAGCTGCTGTGAGATTGTGGGAAGCATCAAGTACACAAAACTATCAGTATAAAACAACATGTTGAGAACTGTATATAACTGTTGCATATTTTGTAAGTATTGACAAATACCTTAGTGACTTTTGTCTAGTTTGACAATGCATAGTACAAAAAAGCCCCACATAATCTAAAAGTTCATTAGATTAATTAATATTAATGGCTTCTAAAAGATAATGAATTATCGATTTAAAGATAAAAACTTATCAATTTAAAAAAGAAACAAACTTGTAATATTTGTTACATGTGGAAGAAAATGAAAACTAAGGCTTTTAACCTTTTTAGCAAAATCTGAGAGCTTGGGCTTAATTTCAGATGTACCATTTCCATTTTATGATGAACTGCTGGGCCCATTGGTCCATATGATTTGGCAGGGCAGGTTTTCCCTTGGTCAAGTATCCATCTCTACTAAGGATCAGTAGCATGCCTGGAGCTGTTTCTCACAGGGTGTATAGTTCTCTCCTATAGCCTCGCTCCAGATTCCCAGGGGTCTGCATTATGATCCTCTTGTTTGCTGTAGTGCCTACTGCATCTTTTCCCATCAGGGGTGCCTCCACACAACAGATCTGCGCAATTGTTTGGCCTACGAGGCAGGGCTGCTTGCATTGTATCCTGGACCAACTCCAGAGCTTTTTACCACTGTGGGACCAGCTCAAATTTGGCAGCCTTCCATTTTACGTAGTATATGGGCTGGGGCAGTAGTCCTTGGTGTGTGATTTTGAGATCCAAAGAAGCCTACTAGAAGACCCTTTGCTTCCTTCTTTGTGCTAGGGGATGTAAGATGCATAATTTGCCTCTTTTTTTGGAGGAGATATCTGGGCAGGCCCTGACTATTGCACTCTTAATTTTCACTGAAGTAGCATATACCTCTGAACCTTCATAGGTCTTAACATTCAATTCATGAAGCGCGTATATCTTATCAAGGTCTCCAATGTACTAGCCATCTCTTGCTTGTTCTTCTCAATTGGCATGGCATCATCAATATAACTGATAAATGTGGTATGCAGGTGATATTCAGGTGGCTCAGATATCTTTGTACTGTTTTATGATGGAGGACAGAGCATTAACACAGCTCTAAGGAAGACCATGAATGTGCTATATTTGGCGTGAGATGTTGCCAAATATAGAGATGTTGCTTGACTGAGTGTAGTAGTCTAAAATCATTCTTAAGGATATATACAGTTTCTCCAGTGGCCCGGCTGGCAAATTAAATGCAGATATGATTGGGACCAATACCTCTTAAATCTTCATGTCATTAATAGTGGTGTTAATTTCTGCCATCCCACCCCCTTCTCTACCTCTGAGATGTAATATTCCTTTTTATTTACTAAAATGGTGGGGGAGGGCAGTTTCATAGGTTTCCACTTGGCCTTACCTACTCTGAGTACTCTTCCCTATATGCTAAGTGTGGGGGGGATTATTCTAATTGCAAAGTATAACAATTCAAATTATACACTTGGGTGTTGGAGAAAGGAACATTTGGTCAGTCCTAGTTGTCCACTGTGACCTGGACTTTAGCCAGGACTCCATTTAGTAGGGTTCCAGTAAGCTCCCACTTTATGCCATGATGATACCTTAATGTCTACTCAGACCCTGGTTCCCCAGCTGTTCCAGTATTCCTCCTACCTCACTATGTAGTGACTTGAGTAAATGATCATAGCTCCCTTTGAGGGAAGGACTGGGGGAACCATTACAGTATGTAATCACCGTGGGGCTCTTTCTCTGAGGGACCAGGCCACTTCGTTAGTCAATGGGTTCCAGGTTTGAAAATGCCTCAGAGAAATGAACAAGAGCTCGTTACTTTTTAATGGGGGCAATTGCCCTCATCCCTCTGCTCCTGCATTTTGCCTTTCTTGGTTATAGATGCTAAGCAACACCCTTCTTGACAGCACATCTGTTTTGTCCCTGGGGATGCTGTGCTTAATTATCTCCCCAAGTCCCTGAGGATAATACCCCCTTGGTGTCTCCACTGCCGTTGCCTTCCAATTATAATTGTAGCCTCCTGGCTTCTGGTGATTAAATAGTGCCATCTGGCTTCTGTTAGTGGGGTGCATCTTCCCTATGGAAGTTAGTGAGTTCAGCTCTGTGACCTTTGTGACCAGCTTCAGCCCCAGACCACAGAAGCCAGTTGCCAGTGAACTTCTTTATGATCCTGAGCTTTGTCACTAGAATGAGGTGCATCTCGCCTCTCACCAGAGCGTGCCTAAGGCCCTCGATGAATGGTATGTCCTTACATCCCTCCTATGGAACCTAGCCTTCAGGTGGGTGCCTTGCCTTTTACATATATCCACTCAAGCCTAGCCACTGCCCCAGGCCCTTTATTCCTTCCTCTGACATCTGTTAGGTAATTCGGGCATTTCCCCTTTACAGAGCACAGGCCTTGTTTTTTTCTAAGATTCTTTAAACCACACTAGTAGGGAGTTTGCTCCATTCCCCACGGTCCTTTCCAGGATGTTAAACTCTGGGTCTCTGAAACAATGAGCCCAAGTGAATTCTTTTTTGTCCAGTCTCACATTCTAGCCCCTTTAAGTCACCATCCTCAAATTCCAAACCTAGGAATGTTTTCTTGGCTCCTACTTGTACAAACTAACAAATTCTTAAAACTTTTTGGTTAGATAGTCTGTTTCATCACTTATGAAGCCCAGCACCTCTCCAGACAGGCTAGAAAGGGATGTAGCCCTGGAGGAAGCCAGAAAAGGTATTAGGAGAAGCTCCTGAGGGGTTGTTACATGGCAGGAGGTGGAGGGGTGGAAGTGTGATCTGTAACATCATTCAGCATGGTAGAAATGCTAGCTCTTAACAAGAGAAGGGTGGGCCACCTCTCTAAACCTAGGGGGCGGTTTGAGGGATCTGCAGAGCCAACATCCCCAGGTGCATACATCCAAACCTCCCTTTCTCATGTTGCAGGATCCCACATTTTCCTTAGTAAGACTTTGACCTTTACATAACACTTTGGCTGAGTCTATTAGTCCAGGTTCTCTAGGAAAACAGAACCAGCGGGACGTATATCTGTTTCTGTCTATATGTATAGAGAAATTTATTATGAGAAATCGACTCATGCAATTATGAAGGGAGAGAAGTCCCACCATCTGCTGTCTGCAGGCTGGAGACACAGGAAAACTGGTTAATTTGAGTCCTGAGAACCAGACGAGCCAATGACATAGATGCCAGTGCAGGTATGAAGGCCTGACAGTCAGGATGCTGAGTGCAGGGGATCAGTGTCTCAGCTGAAGCAATCAGGCAGGAAGGAGTGAAATAATACTCCTTCCTCTACTTTTTGTTCTGTTCAAGTCCTCAACAGATTGGATGATGCCCACCTGCACTGGGAGGGCAATCTACCAATTCAAATGCTAATTTCTTTCAGAAACTTCCTCACAGACACACCCAGAAATAATGTGTGATCTGGGCACCCTGTGGTCAATCTAATTGACACACAAAATTAACCAACATTGAACATTCAAAAATCTTTGGACTCTGTTACAACTATTTATCCTCCTTAGGTATTTTTGCCTTTCCCCATTAAATCTTTAGTCACTGAGATGATACCTTTTGCTAGGGACTGTCTGTGCCCTAATCTACCAAGTAGGATGGAATCTTTTTGTGTGCGTAGTGGTGAGTGGGCCAGTTCCAAATCCCCATCTTACAGCCTGCTTTCTGTTTTATTAAGAATTAAAAAAAAAAAAAAAGAATTTTCCCCAACTCCTACCATGAGCTTTATATATCTACTTATACAAGCACACACATAGTTTCTCTCTACCTTTTACCCTGTATGAACACACAGTCCTTCTAATTAAAGCCAATGCCTCCACTTTTGACTAGATTCTATCCCCTCTCACCTACTTGGATAGCATTCTAGCATCCTCCCTGTCTCTGTTGCACCATCAAATTGGTACTCTATCTGCATTCATCACTTTTCATTGCTTACACTGTTAACAGACTACACTCAATCATCGTAAATACTCAGACCACTATCAGGCCTCCTAAATGTTCTCCCTAATTCCTCCTTTCCCCCATCCCCAATCTATTCTCAACATAGAGGCCAGAGGGAATCTTGTAAAATTTGAATCAGATCATGTCCCTCTTCCGATCAAAGTTCCTCAGCTTCTTCCCATCTTAGTAGCCAAAATCTTGACAATATTCCAAGAGGACTAACATGATGTGGTTGTCCCTTACATCTCTGAACTCATCTCCTAGTATACTTTTCCCCACTCTGCTTCTGTTGCATTTTCTTCTTTGTCTATTCTTGATTATGTCAGGCATCCACCTTAGAATTAGCATCAGCTGTTCCCTCTGTATGGACTATCCTCCCTCCACAAATCCACTGGGCTTATGCCCTTGCTCCTTTCAGATATCTGCTCAAATGTCACCTTTTCAAAGGATACACTCTGACACTTCATTTAGAATTGCAATGCTACTATCCTCATTAGCTTGTTTCACTTTTCCCCCATAAGACTTCTCATCCTGTAACATATGACATATTACTAATTGGTTACAACTATTCTTTGTTTGCTGCCTCCTCTCCAGAGAATATAAACTCTGAAGATGACATTTAATATGAAATGTGAAGGACAAGAAGAAAATACATTATAGGTACAAGCGCTAATGTTAAATCCTTAAGGAAAAATGGGCTAAGTGTTTTTGAAGAACCAAAGAAGGTCAACATGATGGGAATTTAGAAGGACACGATTGGCTCAGGAATCAGAGGGTTCCTGGAATGTGAGATGTTTTCAGGCTTAAGACGAGAACAGTCTCAGACAAGCGTTGGTCTTGGTCACTGTGATAGGCGGAATTCTAAGATATCCCCCAAGAGTCTCACCCCATGGTGTACACACACCTTCTCTCAATTATTTAATCAAACATCTAAGTAGGTGCTGCTGTGAACTCCCTAATCAGTTGACTCTAAGAAAGGGAGAGTACTTTAGGTGGGCCTGACCTAATTAAATGGGCCCTTAAAAAGAATCTAAAAAGATTTCAAGCAGCATGGGTTTTCCTACCAACTTGAAAGTAATCAAGCAGCCGTGTTATGAATTGCTTATGCAGGAGTCACATGGATAGGAACTGAGCATTGCTCTCAGCTGCTAGAAACCAATCTGTGTAGCAGCAAGAAACGGGGAGTTAAGTCTTACAACCACAGAGTTTAAAATCTACCAAGAATTTAAATGAATTTGATAGAGGGCTCAAGCTTCAGATGAGAGCCCAGCCCTGGTTGACACCTTGATTCCGGCATTGTGAAGACCTGACCAGGAGCCGGTTATGCCATGCTGAGACTTCTGACCTACTGAATGTGTAAGGTAATAAATGGGTATTAAATGGCTAAGTCTGCAATAACTTGTTACACTATAGTAGAAAACTAATACAGAATCCTGAAGCAAGGAGGGGTTTTTAAGAGAAATTTAGAGGAGAGGCAGGCTCTGGATCATACAGTGTTTTGTATTTTAAGTCAGAGGAAGGAGCTTGGATTCAGTGCTATTGGAAGATAAAAGGTTATTTTAAACTGAGAGGTGCACAATGAAACATTTTCCCCGGGATGCTCATGACCACTGGATCCTTAAAAATACAGCAAATGGGGCAGACCTTGAATCCTTATCAAGTTTATCTGTCTCAAAAAAAAAAAAAAAAGTTTATCTGTCTCACCTCTGTAATATATGTGTCTCAACAAAGCCCCTGGTAGTGGATCAGTGAGATGTTCTACTGTCCAAGTAGTTCAGATCTCTTTGGACTATTATTATGGCACCCCACTGGGGAGTTAAGGCAGCCCTGGAGCAAAACTGTGAGTGTATTCTGTTGTCTGTTCCATGCGATTATGAAGTTTTAGGGAGATTCTTTTATCGATAATGTTATAGGTAGCAAAGAATACATTCACCGAATCAATCATTATATGCCATGTCCAGAAGACTGTATGATGATCTATTCTAGAAAATACACCTGGCAAGGGGGCTGCAATTGGAGCTATTGCTAAGTTAGGTTTGCAGTGATCTATTTTTATTCTACAGTATATTTCTATTTATGTGGGAAATAGACTGGTGAAGTAGAGATGTGTAGGAACCTACACTGTGGAATTTTTAAAATCCTTAATGGTGATACGTATTTCCATCACTCCTCCTCCAAGGCAATACTATTTTTGATATATTGTACTGGTTAAGGGTGGGTATGGGCTGTTTCAGATGCTGCCAGTCACTTTCAGGTGTCTGTTAATTGATCCCAGCTTTTTGTTATCTTTTCATAAGGCATACATTGAGTTTAGCCCAATTCAATTTTATTTTTATTAAATTTCCTATATTCTCCAAATGTTTCAAACAACTGACAAATTGTGCATTCCTTTCCACTGGGATATTGTTCTGATTAACAAGTGAATTTTTTTAAAGGTTTTATTTATTTATTCATGAGAGACACAGAGAAAAGAGAGGCAGAGACAGCAGGCAGAGAGAGAATCAGGCTCCATGCGGGGAGCCCGACGTGGGACTCCATCCCAGGTCTCCACGATCATGCCCTGGGCTGAAGGTGGCGCTAAATTGCTGAGCCACCTGGGCTGCCCACAAGTGAATTTTTAACAAGTTGAACCAATACCTTGTGCCAGGGACTATCCTGTGCTTACATATCACAGGTGATGGGTCTTTGATGCCAGTTGGTGACAAATGATCCAGCTCTGAGACCTATCTGAATGCCTGCTTTCTTGGACCACTCTTAATATCAACTGGTTGGGTCTGTGACAGACTCTGAGATGATGTTAAATGTGCAGATATTTTCTAGGGAATAGTACTAAAAATTAGTACTTTTGGAAGGTAGGTAAAAGAAGCAGGGTTGGGCAGGGAAAGATGAGCAGTAACAAAGGTCTGACAGTTCAGCCCTACCACATGGCGCTCTGAAGATACAAATTGCCCTTTAGGGTGTCCATCAAAGCAGCTATCCTTGATTATGTTACCACCAAATAAGTCCTAAGTAAGCAGAGGTTTGATCTTGACATCAGTCATTTTCATGACTCAGCAGTTCAAAAGGCTGGGTATTTTTACTCTTGCTTCCAGCAGTCATTAGATATAGAGATGTGACCTTGGATAAGACAGCTCTCTGTAGCTGAGACAATACCCAAAACAGTTGACTACTGAAAAATATCTGCTGATAGCAGTCCCTGCAGCCAGAGCAACCAATTCTTCTATGAAACGGTATTTGAAAGTATTTCTGAAATATTTTGAAAATATTTCAAAATGATGGTCATTCTTGACAAAACTTGTCTTGAGTATGAAGCTGAGGCTGCACTTGGCACAGTGGAAGGGCCACTTCCTGGTGTGGAGCTGCGGGTGGTTGATCGGGTATTCCTTCTTTCTCTAGCACTTCTTACAGTCAGGACATTGGAAGGGACACTCACCTGTATGCAGGGTGTGGAAGCTTTGGGAAGCCAGAAGTACTCAAAGCTCTTCCTGCGCTCCCAGATACCGGTGGTGCTGGACCATCTCAAAGCCTACTGGTGCCTCCTGGCCAGGAGCCACCACTTCTGTGTGCAGTGCTTCCTATACTTCATATCCAGGTGCAGCAGTGGGGGTGGGAAGGGCAGGGGGAGAAAGCCTCTGCTTGACTGCCTTGTGGCAAAGAGGCTGTCAGAAAGATTCACTGTCAAAGGTTTCCAAACCTGGGTGGCTGTGGGTGCTGGAGTGCTACCACTGGAGCATGCCATGGAGACTTCTGATTGAGGTAACTACAAGTATGTGGCTGCTGAAATTTTTACTACAACCAGCTAGGTTGAAGGGCATCTTTGGGTCTGGGGGTTCACTCTGATAGCTCAGCTGTGGAGCTTATCCTGGGGAAGAGGCATGCAGGGAGGCAAGTGGCAATAGCCCATGCATTCATATGCCTCATCATTACCTGAGTGTCCTCTGACACAAAGTCTCACTACTCTCTACTCAGGAGTTCTTTTTTTCTCACAAAGTATGCACTAGAAAAGAGTTCCTTGTATGAAGGGGAAAAACATCTGAAGTTGTAATTATAAATCTCTTTGTAAATTAAAGGGTCTTTTTTTTTCTTGTTATAATTATAAAATAAACATACTACTGATAATGGGATGTTCTAGAGCTATCAGAATAATCCACTATATACTAATAGTTTTCGAACTATAGAGAAGAATCCCCTGGAGTGTTTATATAAGATAGATTTTTTAAAAATCTACTTCTCTAGACTCCAACTTACTAGGATGAGGTGGGGTTTAAGAATTGGCATTTTTAGCAACCATGGTAGATAATTTTGATGTAAGTGGTGAGCAGTCATCACTTAGAGAGTTATGACAAAAAGCTTTTATGTTCATAAATGGGTTGATATTGTTAGGAGAAAGGAATCTTGGCAAACAGTGGTGTATAACATCGTAATCTCAAAGAGGATAAACTGGAATCTCAAAGTCCTTCACCTTGAAGTCACTGCCAGAACTCAAGCCAATGCTCTTTCTGTCACCACCTTGTAACTAGCATGTCGTCAAACAGATGCAAGGTTGGTTTACCAGAATTCAGATTCAAAAACTTTACTAAATTCGTTAAGTTTTACAACGACGCTCATGAAAAAGTGGAATCCTTTACTCTTTGATTACTGTGTGATTATGTTGATATAAACAACATAGATTCTTCACTTTCCCAGAGATACGTTGATAGGCAGAAATATCATTACATGTCTTCATAGAGCTTTGCCTGTGAAAAAACTCTTGCTTGTACACATTCTTTAGTAAGGTCTTGGAGATAGAGGTGCCTTACTTGCAACATGAAAGCTTGAGCTAATATATAGATGTAAGAGTCCAACTACATCAACCCAAATCTATTTGGATTGTATATGTCCTCTCCAGAGATTCTAAGGAATTTTTAAAAGATGCAAAGACAATTTATCCCTTTTTTCAACTTATATCCTGGTAGATACTGTGGTTTCTTTGGATAGACATTGAAATATAGTTTTAACATATGGCCCATATGCGTTTCTAATTAAAATGTTCAATGTCAAGTACTAAAGATTCTTCTTCCCATAAATTACTTTGCATTTTTCTTGGTTTTCCAAGCTGAGAATTTTGGGAAAATACCATTTGACTATGTGCTTTCATTGGGGAATCATGCTTTTGGCCCAAAGTTGTTCTTATTGATGTTAATTCTTGGCTTATACTAAAAATTGGAAAGTCTAGTTTGCTCAGCAGTACTATTTATGAAAATGGGAGGAAAAAAATGTAGGCAGTAAACCATGCTGGCATGATAAAGGGAACAGAGTAAGCAGAGTGCAGTGAAAGAATATAAAAAAGGCAAACTGGGCTATTTTAGAATTTAAAACATGAAATTATAATAGATTTAGTATTAGATCTGATTGTTTTACATATTTACCATTTGACATAGCAAAAAGTCACTTACCATCCTTCTAATTTAGTTTGTGAGTTCTCAACCTTTTATACCTTATATTTTTTCAACCTGGCTACCTCCAAGGAAAACATTCTAAAAAAAAAATGCTTATAACTATATAATCCTTTCAGAGTACCTGAGTGGCTCAGTTGGCTCAGGTCATGATCCCAGGGTCCTGGGATCTAGTCTGCATCAGGCTCCCTGCTCCTCAAGGAGACTGCTTCTCCCTCTGCCCCTCCCACTGCTCATGCTTGCACGTTCTCTCTCTCTCTCTCTCTCTCTCTCTCTCGCAAAAATAAATAAAATCTTTTAAAAAGCTATATAATTCTTTCAGAAAAAATACCCTTTTCTTTTGTTTACAAGAATTGGTATGGACATAAAAATTGTAGTGGTAGCTTTGAGTGTAAATTGTAATGCAAATTCTTGGTAATTTTTATGAAAACCTTTTGTTTTATTTGAGCGACTGTATCCCACTCCAGTAAAAGGAATGGGTGTTGAGAAAGGAGCAACAAGGTTTAGGAATGTGGTGAAGAATCATCTGAAATGGGGAGTGAAGGCAAAGCAGTCAGGAAGAGTAATGGCCCAAAGATGGAGTGAAAATTGTCTCATTCATTGCTTTACAGTAAAATTGAATTTAAAGTTTTAATTATTTAAGGTTTGTTAATGACCCTAAGTCAAAAGAGTAATGTTAAATATTTTTCTCCTGAATTTGAGAATATAGATGCTGATCTTAGCTTTGAATTTTGGCAAACAGGAACTTGATTCTCTTTCCCCTTCACTTTGTCATATCCTATCCTTTTCCAGGGGTCAGTTTAAATATCACTTCTTAATTCCTAAAGTAGTTAATGTTACCGATTATACATACCCATACTGCAATGCATTTTTGCTGGGTTAAAGTTCATCATACTTCTTTTAAATTTATTGCTTAATGACTTGTTTATAACTACCTTGTAACCTTCAAGAAGGCACTTTACCAAACAGAGTAGGTGATCAGTATTTGTTGTGTTGTCTCTAGGAGGATGCTCGTCCCTCTTTTCTCACTGAGGACTTTTTTTGCTTACTTGGCCCAAAATTTCAGATATTACTATACCACAATTCATTTGTTTGTTTTATTACACCAACTTGTCTAAAAAATATGTGCTGTAAAAATAGCCTTTTTTTTTTTTAACATTTATTTGAGAGAGAGAAAGAGAAAGAGTGCATATACATGCAAGAGGCAGAGGGAGAAAGTCTTGAAGCATACTCCTGGATGAGTGTGGAGCCCAATGTGGGGCTCAATCCCAGGACCCTGAGATCACGACCTAAACTGAAATTAAGAGTCAGACACTTAAATGAGCCACCCAAGTGCCCCAAAAGGAAAATCTTGGTAGTTTATGATAGACTGTTACAAAAAATGCTATAATGCCAGGAAGGGACCCTTGCTCGTTGGAAGAAATTATCCATTTATGGAAGACAAGGAAGTGAGAAGAGGAGAAACTAGGAGGACAGGGACTGGCCACATTCATAGCCCTGGGAAGGGTCAGTTAAAACAAAAAATCAAAGTATGCTGGTAAAAATGGAGTAGGGAATCTTGGGCTCTCCTTAGAAAGTACTTCTTATGATAATTGGTAACAAATTATTTTCTATGACTATACCAGCAAAATGCAAGAAGGTATTTGATCGTGACATTATATTGACTATTTTTCTCTTCTGAAGGGGGGGCAATAGTTTTTTCTTTGCATGTTACAATGAGGAAAAACAGTGTTTTGTACGATTTTTCTCATTTAACACAATATTTTTAAAATTGTGATTATATTCCATGTTCATAACTCAGCACAACACTGTGGCTTAAAAAAAGAAAGGGGGCAGGGGATGTAATCAAGGTTTTTTGTTTTTCTTTTTAGCTAAGAAATATTTTTGAAGTGTGAAATTGTGTTGACCACTGACAAATTTTGACAATGTTCCTATTTACTATATGTGAAAGGAAACTTGCCCCAGGAATGTTACAAAACAAAACCTAAAACATTGACTTCATGCTATTCAGAATGGAATTATTGGTAGTGAAAAAAGTATATTAGAAAAACTGTACTTTTCTCAATTTAACTCCAAATATCTCAGCAAGTGTGTGTATAACAACTTCTATTTAAACTGAGTATGTGTGTCATTCTTTGCTCTTTATTAAAACACAAAAATCCACATTATTTTGAAAGTCATTTTAAAAACTAAACTTACCCCAATCTCTTCACCCTACTAAATGTCTCTTTGCCTTTCCCATCCCTTCAACAAATATCTTCGGAAAATCAATTAGTTTCTTGAGCTTCAATTATGTCATATTTCATAAAAAGACTGTCTTAAGCTGAACTATTATTCAGATACCTTCCAGAAGTGTTTGAAGTTCCAGAAGACACAGCTGCAAATCATTCAAAACACATTGTCAAGCAGACATTAAACAGAAAAAAGTTAATTGTAGGTCCTTTCTTCCTTTCCTTCTTTCACCCTTTCCTTCCCACCTTCCTTCCTTATTTTCTCTCTAGCACTCTCTCATTGGCCAACTGAAGGGAAAAATATTTGTATACAATAACTTTAATTTTTAAAATTCTCATTTTTGGATATGTGTTGTTATATGATTTTTTTTTTTTTTTGTCTCTTGCTTCCAGCAATGTTTTGGCCCTTTGCCACAGGATATATAGTTTTAAGACATTGTAAACAATTAAGTTTCAATTACACCTATCATAAAAAAAAAACTTTATTTCTCTTTTTTAGAGGATTTTAAATCCTGTAAGTATTTGACCACCTTTGAAATCTCCACAGATATGAAAGGAACAAATATCACTGAAATAAAAAGAATCATTTAATCAGTAGTAGTAGCAATAGTATTTGTAAATAAAAATAATAGCCAATATTTACTGAATATTGCTTTTATTTGAGATACTATTATGTTTGACATTTCATATACACAGGTAGTTTTTTTTCCTATCGATGTAAAAGGAGAAGCTTCAGGTTAGCACTGTTAAATAACTTATTCAAGATTATACAGCAACTAAATTCCTTTAGAGCCCATGGTCAACACCACCATGCTAGAGAAACAAAATAGAAAATAAGTTTTCTATCATCCCGTCAACTGGACACAACATCTTTTCAATTGTCTGGAATGAACCTCCATGCCTAAGGCCATTGTTGGTGCTTTGCCCATGTAAAGACCATAGTGGTGATGTCCTCAGTGCTTCCAGGGAAGCATGTGCTTCCATGCTCCTCTGCTTCCAGGGAAGCAGACCTATTCCAAAAATCTTGTGTAGTCAATAGCCGAGTCTCCAAAAAGTATCATTGTTTGGGGGTAAATCTTTAAAATATCATTATTTGGGAATAAATAATTCTCTTTTTAGGCCCCTTGTTTTAAGTTCAGATAACCATCAAGATGGATAAGTGTTAAGTGGTTAGTAGTTATTAACACTTTACAAATACTATAGATATGAAGTTGAAATTAGTTACCATGATCACTTTTGCCTCCGAGTCTATGCTAAGCAATATGTGCTTATGCATAAGTGTGAGCCTGTGTTTTTGGATTTGTGCACACATGTGTCTGTGTGCATGTTTATATTTTCATTCTGTCTATAAAATAACCAGTTTATGGAGGAAAAAAAAATTGAGGCTCAGAGTTTGTAAGTAATATGCCAAAACTTCCTTGCCTGGCTGATGACATGGTAGAAAGAAAATGTAATTTGGAGTTAGATATAACTGAATTTTTAATCTCTCTGCCAGTTTCTAAATGGGAACTTGTAGAAGATCCTGTCAGTTTCCACATCAGTAAAACTCAGTAATATACAACTTAGTTATGTTGTATGAAATTTAAATGAGAAAATGTGTATGTCTATGTGATGTATGTAAATGTATATGTAATATATAAATATCGAAAACCACATAGTACATTGCCTACAGGGAGTAAACCATTTTTCCACATTGCCCAAGTCCAACCACTCTGCTTCTGAAAGGATGAGCAAATAGGTTCATCTTCTCAGTCTACTAGGAGCTTTGTAGCACAGGCTTCCAGGAGAGCCAGAAGGGAACAGTGGTGGTAATAAATTATTTCCTCAACAATTAGTCTATGTGAGAGATTATCACTGTACTCATTTACAGCCTTCCTCTCTGGGAGGAAGAGCACCATCCGCAGGCAGTACAGCACCCTTGGTGTAGAGCTGCTTCCCTTGCCTCCTGCGTGCCTCTGGGCCCTGCTGGCTGGCTTTATGTGCACGGTAAGGACACAAAGACGGAAGATCCCATAGTTTGACTGCTCGCACTTCACACTCACTATGTATTTAGAACCAGTGAAGTCATCTCCTGATCTGCTTCACCAAACGCATCAACATCAAGTAAAAGAGGCTTGATAAATTCAGTGATAATTTGAAAGCTGTGTCGAAAGCACATTTTGCTGAAATGGAACTACTAATAAAACCATGGACTCAGAAGGAGTCCATTATCTTCCTCACCAAGTTTGCAGAGAAATTGCCTCTCGTTAGTTCCCATTCCCTGGCGGATTCAGGCTATTTTTACAACAGGGTTTGAACAGAGCGTCTAGGACTACCTGCCAAGGAAGAGCAGGAGCTTTGTTCAAGGGGCTTGCTCATCACATGAGGTAATGGCACATCTGTTTGGACCGTCTGAGCTGAGCTGAGATAGCAGATGCTGCTGCAAACTGCATATTTGGAGAAACAACAACAAAAATAAAGAGAAAGCTACCCTGAAACGATCCCCCTTCAGCACAGATTCACAGGCTGCTGCCAAAGACTTGCAGAGAGCTGTCTGCACATCCCAAACATGATGGGGCAGCTCTGATGCATCACAGATCTCCTTGGCCAGTTGGAAGGAGTAGTTGAAAATAACTTTTTTTTTTTTAATGTAACAGATTCCTTGCAACATTAGAACATTCAAAATGATATTCTTAACTGGTGTAACTTCTGGCAAATGGCAAACTGCTTTGTGGCTCTGTTCAACAAAAAAGGGTTATGCAATCCAGGCTAATGTTGAAAATTGCCAGATATCATTCCACCTCTGGTCTTCATGGACCTCACCTTTCTGGGCAGTTCATGTTCTATATCTGGGTCATTTTAAAACCTGCAACAATCTATTTATCATTAGTTTTTCGTTTCTCAGACTGTCCATCCAAGTAATCCAGTAAACTGAGCATCTGGGCTTTGTTTCATTTAGTTCTTAGACTAACTCAAATTGTGTATTTTAAAATAAGTTATTTAATATACATTTTTCTTGGGGATATTGGAGGAGATAGTCAAAATAGGTTTTCATTAATGAGATCTGTTTCTTTGTATCTATAGAAAACAGTACTACGAGGCAGATGCTAGATGCCCTACGCATAGGGTGACTACAACTGTGTGTGTTTGCCCCAGTAATCCCTATTTTTGCCACTTATCCTGGTATTTAGCTTGTCATTTTTCCTAGATTTTTCTATCTTAAAGTACTAATTTGTATTAAAATCAGCTTGGATGAGTTTGGTAATTCTCACATTGTTCTCCGAACTTCTGTTAGAGTTTCAGCTGGTAATTTTGAGATGCATTGGCAGTAATCAGTCTTATTTAAATATGTAGTTAAATGTGCAAGTTGACCAGTTTCCCCCCACCCCCACCCCCATCATTCTCACTTTACAACCCTTTACAGATCCATACTAACTACTCATTCAAAGGAAACACAAAGTTTGCTGATAAAATGAAGTGCTCTCAGCTGTACATGGCTAGAGCCTGCTAATTCTTTCTTATTCCAGTGGTGGCAAGAGGTGTTTTTTGTTAGGTGACCAGTTTTTATTTTATTAGAAAGGAAACAAGTGAGGACCCCAGTTGCTTCCAGGCACTCCTGCTGGGAAAATGCTAGACATCCAGTTATCATACCTAATGCTGCAACGTAGATTCCTTCATCCTTAGACCACAGAAATAAACCCCATTGAACTGCTCATTTTTAGTATCACCAAAAACATGTCATATATTGACAGCTGAGCAGAATTTGCTCCTATGTAATATTTTCACATATCTCCCAAATACAGACAACCTGGAATTTCTTGCTGCTGCAGGAGCCCCATAAAGCATGGGGAGAGAGCATTTGCTGCAGAAAAAAACATTTATAATCCATAAGATGTGATGTTGGGTAGACAAAAGAAAATAAGTAGAAAAGGGCACCTGGAACTAATGTCCCTTCCCCTTCACAGTGATTGAGCCTGGGAAATATGTCTAATATCTCTAAAAATATGTCTACCTGTTGGTGGATTGGTGGGAGGTGGGCAGTCCCAAAGAAGTCCCTCATCAGTGGGTTGAAAGGAAAGAGAAATAAGACAGGTTGAGGTAGGTTGAGATTTGTGTTCTTGTAGGAAGACTGGTAACTAGACTGTTAGCTGTCCTGGTGGCCTTCAGTCCAGTGTGAGCCAGGTGCTGAAGTGACAACCTGGATACCATCCAGTCTTTAACCCTTCGCCAGCATAGGGTTGCACTGTCTGGGTCCAAGTAATGGTGAGGCCTTTGTGGTCGTTAAAATGGCCCCTCATCTTGAGGTTGGCATCATATGGAAGCTGTGGATGGAGATGAAGAGCGTGAGCAAAGGGGTACGCAGTCCCATTCAGATGACTAGGGAGTAAAAGCCAGCACACTCTAGTAACCAAGGACCCAAGATAAAGGCCCTGGGCTGCCAAGAAACTCAGCATTTAATTTCTAAAGGATGTAGTATAAGGGCATGCCCTGAGAGCACGAGGACGTGCTATTGCCTGAGAAATCGTGAAGATATCAGTCTTCTAGTAATCACAGTGATGGGAAGTATAGGAAATTATAGGTTATGCATATAAGAAATATGTGATGAGTGGGGTTGAGCTGTTTTTCTGTGAAGCTTACAAAGAATACTTTGAACATTCTTGCTATAGTCCTATGGTTATATATTGTATAACACAAGCCTATAATCGAGTATATGTATATATGTTTAAATATACATATAAATATATTTTATATAATGTACAAATATATTTATAATATACATATAAATATATTTATATAATATAAATATATTTGTGTGTGTGTGTGTATATATATGTGTGTGAACTTTACACCTGGGTCTGCTCTGGTAACCCCTATTTTTGCTAATTATCCTGGTATTTGTCATTTGTCAAGGATTTTTCAGTCCTATAGTATTCATTTGTATTAAAATAGGCTTGGTAACTACAATATTGTTCTTTGAGCTTTTGTCATAGTTTCGATTAGTTCTTATTTTAACATGTAGTTAAATAAATATATGTAAGTTGACCAGTCCTCCCCATTCCTTTTTGCAATATATGTGTGTATGTATTACCTAGTAACATTTTTAATGTTGCAATAAATCCTTTCCACAATAAGATGCTTAAGATCTAAATGCCTATATAATGAAAAACTTAATAATGATTTTTCAAGGAAACTGATGATGAATTGTATAACTTGACAAAATATTTGTTGACCTTAATCAACCAACATAGGGGCTGCAGTGACAACACAAAAATCAGGATGCTTCCTAAGAGGCATAAACCAGTAATTTAAATGTTAGTAATTATTTAGAAGATCACAGCAACAATTTAACATGGCCTACTACAGAGGGTGTATTTAAATAGCATTTTGTCTGTCTTTTTGTGTAGATCAAATGACAATTTTTAAAAAATTAATTTTACTTATTTTGTATTCAGTGTGTTTTGTTTTGTTTTTAGAGAGAGCGCATGTGTGTGCTAGCAAGGGCTGAGCAAGGGGAGAGGTAGAGAGAGAGAGAGAGAGACAGACAGACACAGACTGAGAGAGAGAGAGAGATCCCAAGCAGTCTCCATGCCCAGCACAAAGACCCGGAGATCATGACCTGAGCCAAAATCAAGAATCGATTGCTTAACCTACTGAGCCACCCAGGTATCCCTCCCTATTCTTTTTAAAATACTTTAGTTATTTATTCATGAGAGACACAGAGAGAGGCAGAGACACAGAGGGAGAAGCAAACTCTTCTCAGCCCAATGTGGGACTCAATTCTAGGACCTGGGATCATGCCCTGAGCCAAAGGCAGACTCTTAACCACTGAGCCACCCAGGCATCCCTCAGCCACCCCTATTCAAAGCTGTTTTTTATGTGTAGATATGTAGTAATTGATGTAACAGTTGTGAACTCATTAAGAGAAAAATTTGCAAAGTTTTTTATCTGCATCATTAGATGCTTCTGATAGAAAATCAGATTAATTCAAATAATTAAAATTTTCCCATTCCAAATCATAGAATCAAACCTCTATTTTTAGAAAGTCATTCTGTTGAATGTAAAATATCTGACATTATTATACATGGTATTATAAATTCAATTGAAGATTTTATATTAGGATAAATTACATGTGTTTTCAGTGATAGTGCAAGTACATAGATGGCAGAGCATGGCAAGTGTAAAAAAAAATCATATTCTTACTAAACTGGAAAACTTGGAAGTGGTTTCAGTGAACACATAATTCATAATTTTAGTCAAACAAGTTCATATTCTCCCAGTCAGAAAAAGGCTCTAGTTATCAAAATATATAAATATCAACATTTAGATGAAATATGATTTTGGTTAAGCATAGTTTTAAAAAAATGTGGAACAACAGGCATTCTCATATATTGTTTGTGGTATATAAAATTATTCCATCACATTGTAAAAATTTGTTTGCAGTTTCTAATAATGTTGAACACTTGCTCTCTCACCCAGTAATTCCACTCTAAATATGTATCTAAGAGAAATAAATTAATGTAATATGTTCTCTAAAAGACTTGCAAAATAATACTTACAGCAGCTTTATCCCGAAAGGCTGAAACTGCAGACAAATGTCAGTCAACAAGAGAACGGGTAAATAGAAAAATATGATCAATCATACAAAGAAATTCCTTTCTGCAATTAAAAAAAGATGAGTGAATGATATAAGTAACTATGAATGAATGTTACATAATTCAGAATGGAGGGAGCCCCACATAAAAAATAGATATAAAAGAGTAGGATTCCCTTGTTCTGAAGCTCAAGAACAGGTTGCACTAATCTTCAGTAATATAAATAATTCCAAAAATATAAATAAATAAATAAATAATAAATAAATCAGTGTAGTATCTGCCTCTGGTTTGAAAGGGCAGTTGACTAGGAACAGGCAAAGTAGGTGATGGGAATATTCTAGAGGGTACATATGGTATATACATATGTCAACAGCGATACAACATCAATACAATTGATGTTGGCCCATTTTCCTATATGCAAACTATTCCTCATAAAAATAAAGTATTAAATGCTCAATGGATGTTCTTTATATTAAAATGTGTTTACATCATTTGATAAAAATGATATTTCTAAAAGGAAGCAATACTTTTAATTGAAGTATAGCTGACACATAACATTATGTTAGTTTTAGATGTACGGCATAGAGATTCAAAAAATTTATACATTATGCAATACTTACCATAAGTTTAGCTACCAGCTGTTACCATACAGTGCCACTACGATACCAGTGACTACATTCCCAATGCTGTACCTTTCCACCTTGTGATTTATTCTTTCCATAACTAGAAACCTGTATCTCCCCTTCTTTTTCACCCATTTTCGCCAAACTTTTCCTTTCTGGAAGCCATTAGTGATCTGTATTTATGGGTCTGTTTCTGCCTTTTGTTTGTTTATTTGGTTTATTTTTTAGATTCCACATAGAAATGAAATCACGTAGTATTTGTTTTTTTTTTTTTTTTTTTTTTGCCTGACTTGTTTCATTTAGCATAGTACCCTCTAGGCCCATGCATGTTGTTGCAAATGGCGAGAGCTCATCCATTTTATGGGTGAGAGTCCATTATTAGTCTATTTTGTGTGTGTGTGTGTGTGTGTGTGTGTAACACATATTCTTTATCTGTTCATCTATCAGTGGACACTTGGGTTGCTTTCATATTTTAGCTATAGTAAATAATGCTGCAATAAACCCGGGGGTACATATATCTTTTTGAATTAGTGTTTCCATTTTCCTTGGGTAAATACCCAGTAATGAAATTACTGGATCATATGGTATATCTATTAATTTTTTTTGAGGAAACGCCATATTGTTGTCCACAGTGACTGTTCCAATTTACACTTCCACTAATGCTGCATGAGCATTCTTTTTTTTTATTTTAAAGATTTTATTTCTTATTCATGAGAGACAGAGAGAGAGAGAGAGGAGAGGGGAGGGGGCAGGCAGAGACACAGGCGAGGGAGAAGCAGGCTCCATGCAGGGAGCCTAACGTGGGACTCAATCCCAAGACTCCAGGGCTATGCCCTGGGCCGAAGGCAGGCACTAAACTGCTGAGCCACCCAGGAATCCCTAGCATTCCTTTTTATCCACATCTTTGCCAACACTTGTTATTTTGATTCCAGCCATTCTGACAGGTATAAGGTGGTATCTCATTGTGGTTTTGATTTGCATTTTCCTGATGATTAGTGATGTTGAGAATCTTTTCATGTGTCTGCTGGTTATCTGTGTGTCTTTGGAAAAATGTCTATTCAGGGCTTCTCACTGCTGGTTATCTGTGTGTCTTTGGAAAAATGTCTATTCAGGGCTTCTCACTTTTAATCAGAACATTTGATCCTTTTTTGGTGTTATAGAAGTTCATTATATTTTGTATATAAACCCTTTATTAGATATATCATTTGCCAATGTCTTCTCCCATTCAGGAGATTGCCCCCTCCTTTTTATTTTTTTTATGATTTCTTTCACTGTGTGAAAGCTTTTTATTTTGGTGTAGTCCCAATAGTTTATTTTTGCTTTTGGGTCCCTTGCCTGAGGAAACATATCTAGAAAAATATTGCTAAGGCCCCTGTCAAATAAATTACCGCCTGTGTTTTCTTCAGAGAGTTTTATGGCTTGATGTCTCACATTTAGGTCTTTAATCCACTTTGAGTTTATTTTTGTGTATGGTGTAAGAAAGAGATCCAGTTCCATTCTTTTGTGTGTAGCTGTCCAGTTTTCCCAGCATCACTTATTGAAGGGACTCGCCTTTTTCTTCATTGTATATTCTTGCCTAGCAGTAATAATATTCTTCAAAACAATATAGTGACAGTATTAACCACAAGTGGCTAAGAAACTTACTAAAATACAAAATATATTAAAAGGATAACTATTTTTCTTTGTATTATAATAAAAATAAGTTTTTAAAATTTTACTTTCACGTGCATAGACATGCACCTTCAGTTTGGAATTGGTTTTCAAATAGGATTATTTTGTAACATCAACAATATCGTAAGTACCTTGTGAATCAATCTTTAAAAATTCTTAATTTTACTTTTGAAAAATGCCTCATTTTACTCTTAAAACTGTCCTGCTATGGACAGTAAATTATATAGTCACCTTATTTTTATATTTTATCATTTGAAATGGCTGGATTTCATGAGGTAAATGCATTACACACATTTTGCTTTTGAGAAAACTAATGCTTATAGAAGATAAATAATTTGCCAAAAGCTGCAAGGTATCTATTGTCAATTTGAGTAGAGGTGGTGGGAAGTATTGTGTCTAAAATCTTTCCACTAAGCCTTGATCACTGCATTTCCTTTAAACTGAATGCTTGCTCGCTTGATTAATGCACTTTAACAAGAAGCATTTATTTAAGGGCCACAAGATGCTATTCTCTAGCCTGCAGAGTTACAAAGGCCCCAAAATGTAATTGTTTCCTAGCAGAAGCTCAGAGTCTAGGGAAGGAGACAGAAAAAATTACAAGATGAGGGTATTGTGGTCAGGGTATGGACAAAGATTATGGGTGCATCTTCGAAGAACTGGCTAATCTTTCTGGCAAGTAGAGTTTGGGAAAGAAGTGATGTTTAAGTAACATATTTTTTGTCTCCACGTTGTTTTTATTTTTTACAGTGAGATATAGAAGTGAAAGAGTGCATGAAACATGTGTGTACACTTAAAAGATAATTAGAAAATACCTAACTACCATTGAAGTTAAAAGAATCTCAAAAGTCTCTAGGATCCCAGCCATTATATTGACTCCTGTAAAAATCATTTTGTTTTTAGAATAGTTTTAACATTTATTTATACATCACTAAAAATATAGTTTTCCTTTGCCTGTTTTTGAATATTTCCTAGTTGGAATCCTATAGTAATATTAAAGTGTCGTTTTGCTAGACATTGCCATGCCCTTTGGGATAGGCCTGGAGGAAATACCCACCAATTTCATCTTGCATCCCTGGAACAATCTGGAGGCAACAAAGGAATTTTTTCTCACTACCTTCAGTTGAAGGTTGAAATGAGAGAATTATATTCAATATTACTTATATTCAATATCATTATGAACTATTCTATAATTTTCTCACAAGTAAAATATGTATAATATTATTATTTGTATTTTTAGTAATACTAAGAGACACTGAATGCTAACTATGCACCAAGCATTTTTTAAATGCTTTACATTATATATTTTTTAAAGATTTTATTTATTTATTTGAGAGAGAGAGAAAGCAGGAGCAGGGGGAGGGCCAGAGGCAGAAGCAGAGTCCCCACTGAGTGGGGAGTCCAACACGGGGTTCTATCCCAGGACCCTGGGACCATGACCTAAGCCAAAGGCAGACGCTTGACTGAGCCACCCTAGGCCCCACAGTGTTTTACATTTATAGATGTGTAAACCTGTGTGCAATT
The DNA here is from genome assembly GCF_048164855.1 of Canis lupus baileyi. Taxonomy (NCBI): domain Eukaryota; kingdom Metazoa; phylum Chordata; class Mammalia; order Carnivora; family Canidae; genus Canis; species Canis lupus. The sequence goes on from NC_132857.1 coordinate 16,050,304, forward strand.
TCAAGGTTTTCAGTTAGTCCATGAAGTGGTCTTTTGGCAGAGAAGGGCAAACTGATCATCTCTTCTCTTTTCATAGTGGATAGCAGAGCCTTGTTACCACTCAGTGTTTAAAAGTCTGAAGGTACAGAATGTAAGTACTTGGGAGTTTACTGAAGAAATGCAGAGTGGGAGATAGATAGCCAGGCCAAGCCAAATCAGAAAAGAGGTAATGTCTGCAGTGCATGCATTCAGGGTTCTCTATTAACTTTTCATAAGTTAAGAATATATATACATACACATACGTATACACACAGGCTTGACTGACCAGGTACAAAACTATATTTGTATTTGACTTTTGATTGACTTCGTTAGAATTCATATAATTGCCTCATTCAGACTTAAGGGCATCCATCAACTCAGCAGATATCTTGTCTTTCTAAAAACATTGCAAAATTTTACGATAGAGATTTTAATTACAAAATGCCATTATTAAAATCTTTCTGGCGACTTGGAAAGACCCAAACTATGGTGGACAGGTTGCCATATGTGTTAAAAAAAATCTTTGCTAGAAACTAAGTACGTGTGACTCTAAAAGACAAGAAGGAGTATACTTGGCTTATGATGGAATGTTATATATGTCAGCCAAGAAGACAATAACAGATAATGTATGTGTTGTTATTTAAATAATTACTGACATTGGAGTTTCTCACATCTGTCTAGTTCACAAGGGAAAGATAGGATGTTGTAAAAGCCATAAGATTAACATGAAATGTGAATTTACGAAGAATTTGTTCTTTTGAAGACCTATTTCTGTCAATGCTGCAACAGGATATAGAACTACACTGAAGACAATTCTTGAGATCATCAACCAAAAATAAGATATCCTAAACATTTAGCCATAATGCGTTTTCTTTTTGGTTTCTCTGATGCACACTACTTTGACACCTAAATGGAACAGGAATTCCATTCTCCTAGGTATATAAAGTTCCCGTTATACAGCTGCCTCCATTAGGACCTTGAGTTTGCCTGTGAAATCCCAACAGCCATTTTCATTTGTTTTTCCTTGTGATCCAGCTGAACGTAATTGTATCAAATAATGGGTGACCTAAAAGTCCCTAGGCAATTTTCAGAGAGTGCCCAAGAGAACAAAACTATAGATAACCATTTTGATATTCTATTATAGTTTTTTTTTTTTTTTTTTTTTTTCTGGAATGCTTTACCTTTAGTATCTGAGGGCCTTGTTAGACTTTGGAGCTCACCTTTCTCCATCACTTGTCTTTATGCGCTTATTGTTTAATCAACTGATTGGTAAACATCAGACCTTACACGCAGTTGTGTGTTCTGGCAAAATGTGTTCTTTTCAAACTTCAAAGTGTTGCCATTACTGTCAGCATAATGCATTGGTTCCTTGATTGCTTATTTCTAACTCCTCAGCTCCACCCTAACTAAACACATTTTTTTTTCGTAATTGTCACCATACATTCAACCCTATCATATGTGTGTGTTTATCCTTTGAATGATCACTACAGTCCTTGCAATCATCCTGTTAGCAGATAGCAGTAATGAAATTACAAAACATCTGCAGAACAAAGTTTTCTATTTTATCATTTAAATCTTAAACTATGGACAATGATTGCAGTTTATACTGCATTTCCTCTACCAAGCTGTTGCTTCCTTTCCTACTATTATTTATCCTTACAAATGTTTTGCTCCAAAGTACAAAAATATATTATGATATTACTTTAGTGGTATACAGCCAACAAATTAACATACACATTGAAAACTACCTAAACAGGTGAGGGAAAATGGTATGACTTTTGGGAGAGGCGAGAGCCATAACATTGGTTTGAGCTGATTCCAACCTTTACAGTGCCCACCTCATAAGTCTTAAGGTTAAAATGGGATAATCAACTCATACCCGTCATGGTAAGTACTCCAAATTTTTATCACCCCAAGTTCTTCTTACACCTGGGCATAGAGGAAAGCCAGCTTTTAAGAGACAGTTGCCAGTTAAAATTTGCATTTGAATTCCTTTAGTAAAGGTGATTAAAATGAATTCCAAGTGTAGAATAAAAACACAATGAAGCAAAAATATAAAGAGGCTGCTTGTTCTTTTTCCTTCAGTTAGAGCAATGTATTTATTAAAACAAATGTAAACCACACTGTTATTAACTTTTAAAAACCTATTACTAAACTTTTTTCCCCATATTGAGCAAAACCAATAAATAAGAAGTTCCTAGTTAATAGGTCTCAATATATATGACAAAAGATTGTCAAATTATGTGAACAAGTCCTACTGCAATGGTATAACCACTCTACCAACATTGCTGGTTGACCCTTGCTTACAAAGAAGATCAATTCCTAAGAGAAAAAGAACCTCTTATTTTTACTGTTCAAAAGTGAACTTAAAAAGGTGTTTGAGGTGGAATGTATATAGAAGGAAAATAAGTATTATCTTTGATAATTTTTAATGGATGGGAAAACTAAGATGAATAAGTGATATGTTTGATGTGTCCATATATATATATATTTTATATATATGTATATATATATACATATATATATGTATGAATGAATGAATGATGATGAATAAGTGATATGTTTGATGTGTCCATATATATATATAAAATATGTGTGTGTATATATATATATAAATATATATATATATATATATATATTTTTTTTTTTTTTTTTGCCTTCACCAAGCCTTATTCTGGAAAGGATTATATCCCAATTGGAAGGTGACTGGAAATAATAAATATTTTTTAAAAAAACTTGTCAAGGTGGAAAAATAGGTGAAATATTAAATAGAGGCAAAGAGGGATGAAGCAAAAGGAAAATATCATGAAGTCAGGACTGAGGCATGATGGTCACTGGTGTCATCCAAATACTAGTTTTGGCTCTTCCACAGGGCATATGGTAGGATTGTATTCTATACCTTCTTGAAGTTAGTTATGGAAAGATGAATTAATTTGGTCAATAAAATGAATACAAGTAACATTTGTTGTTTGAAAGAAAGCTTTAAGGGCCACTGAGTATATTTCATTCTTTCTTTCCCTTTGTCATGGTGACCAGCAACATTTGTGATGCTAAATGCTCTATTAATCTAAGATACCAGTTGTAGACCTGCATGAGTGAAAAACAAACTTTTGCTTTTAAGCCACTATGATTTGACGTTGTTTGTTACCACAACAAAATCTAGCCTAACCTAATACATAGGGTTTGTACAAAATCCATAATGTGAAATCTTCATGACTTAATAGAAATGGTTAAAAAAATTGGCTGTGTTTTCTATCCCACTTATAATTAGCAATTGGGTCCTTATGGTCCTATGAGTTATAAATGACCCAATTCCGCAATCTGCTTCTGAGAACCACTTCCACTAATAATTGTGGTAGGCTTGGTGGTCCTAGAAGCTGGCCATGAGATAAGAGTTTGAGTTATAGATAGCTTTTTTTGGAGTATTTTATCCCAGGAGGCATCTGTAGAGGGGTGGGGAAGTGGGGTGGTTAGGGATGAAATCCAATACTGTGAACACTAAAACATCCATCCATTTAGGACTGTCTGTTGAAACTGTATTGAGTACAACTCAAAATTATTCTTCCTGAGGACTGTGGAAGCTGTGTAAATAATCTAACAATTTTTTTCTGTAATTGGCTGAGAGTTGTTCTTGAGTATTAGCTCCTTGGCATTGTGAAAGCTAGCAAAGATTGGTTGTCGGAAAAAGCCCTCAGAATCACAAGTTCTTTATCTAGAAAGGTGAAGACTCAGAATGCAGACTGATTGTAGATTGGATATGAGCCATGCAGCGAAGTTAGTATATACTTCAATAATATTTGTTTATTTCTAGTATTTTGTTAACTCTAAACCAATACTATGAAAAATTGCGTTATAGCTATGGCTCTGTGATTCTGTTCTGTGTGTTTGTGTGTGATTGTCTAGAAGGTAAGTCATAATCCTTCAGCCTCATGTTCATGGACCTCACAGTCTGGACTCAATCTATCAACATAGAATTAGCTTCCATTTTATGGTATATATTTCTTATTCTAAGTAGTCTGTTATTTTACCAAGCCAATTTCTTCATGGTTATTATTATCATTCCTTGCAGTGAATGAAATGGCCAGCCTATATTTATCAGCTTGCCTAAAGTCAATTGATTTTTTTTTTTTTAAGGTCTTCCTCAAGCCCACTTTCTCCATCATGAATATTCACACTCCTAGTTGACCTCTCTTATTTTCTGAAATTTAAATGCTGGGTTATATATTTTACCCACCTTAGCACCTAGTGGCAGATTAGTTCTTAGAACTTTTGTAACCTTTAACATGGATTATATATGCATAGAAACCAAAGATAGCATTTTATTTCTTTTAATTTTCTGCTAATGTCTTGCCTAGCTTTGTAGCCCAGCAAGCACATAGTATGTTAGTGGAAGAATTATTGAATGAATAAATGATAGCATGATTTAGATGTTTCTGAGAGCCATTCATTTTCCTAAATCCATAAGCAGCTCCCTACTTTTTTGACTGAAATAGCCAGTTATAATTTTTCCTTTGATGAGAAAAAAATCCAGTTGTGTCTGTTTATCACAATTACATAGGGAGCTTGGAAAAAACTATCAATGACTAGGCCTCATCCTCAATCTACTGAATCAGGGTTAGAGGAATTTAGAAATCTGTAAAATGGGGATAATAATAGTACAAACCAAAATATTGCAAGGACTCAGTTAATCAATGGGGATTGCTATGTTCAATGTTAATTTTACAAATCCAAACTAAGTCTCTCCAAAGCTTGGAAATAACCACATTTTACAGCGTTTATAGACATTTCTTATGATATAACATTTAGGAATCTTTATACCATAGCTTAATACACGTTATTTAATACTATAAGAATTGCTTTTCTTGATTTGTATTTCATGGAACTTTGTTACCTCTTCTGTTAAACTTTCTTAATCCTAACCATCAACCTAATTTTATTTACCCTAAGGAAAGTAAATTTCATCTTCCTCCCCGCCCACCTCACAGTCTCTATACCTTTCTGATAGTGATTCTTAGTGCATTTTGCTGCATAGTGTCTGTTTCATCATTGGACCACAAGTCCCTGAAGTGCTAGAAGAAAGTTTTATTATCTACCTTCATATACAATTCCTAGAATACAGGCACTAACAGGTTTTTTAAATGCAAGTCTTAAATCTTTAATGCCATTCTTAGTTTCCTGACTCTTAGAAAATAAACTAGAAGAACCCAACATTAGCTCTCTTCCTCTACCTTCATTCTACCTTCAAATATACATGCCTTAACATTCAGAAAGAAAGAATGAATGTTCATGCATTAAGAAAGAAAAGTTCAGATGATTCCAAGAGAAATCATTTATTTGCTGTAGATTCTGTTTCTTCTGGAAATTTTAGATTTTTGCCACATCAGGTGTCTTTTATACCTAAAATATTTTTATTTTTGGATGAACTCCTTCATATTCTTCCTTCCTCTAAATATTTCCAGTATGATCATCTTTCACATATATACACACACACTTTATAGACCATGGTTCTTGCCTTTTTTCAGAGTTTTTCCAAACGTTTTTCTATCTTCAAATTAACTAATATTCTTGATTATACTTCTGTAGTCCATGTCTCCAGTTCTCACTAGGTTGTAGCTACTTTACATTTAAACTATTTATTTATTTATTTATTTATTTATTTATTTATTTATTTATTTTTACATTTAAATTATTGAAAATTATATGAAATTAAAAATCTTATGAGTCACACTGGACATATTTCAAATGCTTAATAGCTAAATGTAGCCAGTGGCTACTATACTGGATTGTGCAAATAGAGAATTTCCATCATCACAGAAAATTCTTAGAGCACTGGGTAAGACCAATTTTCAAGTGACATTTCATGAATGAAAGATATACTCCTTTAGGTGAAATATGCATTTATTATTGAATATAGAATACATTGTCCTGAAATTAATAATTCTCTAGAAACACATTTCATGAATATGAAAACATTCATATTACATCAAATTTATTTAAACAAGGAAGAATATCTGTATATGTTTATGTAAGAGCACATTACTGAAAGTCTCATTATAAAAATTCTAAAATGTATTAAACATATTTTTGAAATCTGAAAAGGGACAATAATGAAAACAAAATAGAAATAACTAAAGGTAATAATAAAGAATGCTTACATAGCAGAAGGTAAACTTAAGCGATATAATTGTTTCTCAGAATGTTTCTAGAATTCTTGATTATTTGAAAAAAAATACCAAGTGCTACCTAAAGAACAGGACTCAATTTATCTTGCCAGAGATTTAGATGTAGTAATGTTTTTTAAAACAAAAGAAGGCTTTATATTTCTTGAAGAGTGAATTATATTATTGAAAATATTGGTCATTTGAAAAATCTAAAGGTTATATTAATAAATTATACACATTCTTCAATTAAGTTTGACACCACATAAGACACATGCATAATTGATGTTCATTCAGATTAAAACAAAATGTAAATATCAAACCTTAGAACACTGGGTATTCAGTCTCCTTGGGCATTATGGTCAAGTAAATCCCATTACTTTTTAATGTCCGTTTATGAAAGATTGCATTATGTAGTATTGTCAAATCCTGTTCTTGTGTTTGAAAAAGCCTGTATCACATCTAACTACTATATAGGCCACATACATACCAAAATTTTTGCCAATATTAGTGGTAACGCAAGTGAATGATTTGCTCTGTTTAACCCAAATCTAATTAATACCTTATATTAATAATTAATATTATATTGGCTATTTAATAATTTAAAATGTACTACTTGTGAAGTAGAAATGTTAGATGGAGTTTTGGTGGAATAAGAATGAGAGGAAAGCAGAGCTTCCAAAAACAGGTTAAATACAATAGTTGATAGATGGATCTCTTAAACCAATATCGATTTCTGAGAAAATATTGTTTTGTTTTTTAATTCTTTATGTTATGATTTACTTTTACAAGGGAACTTTAAATTCTGGAATAGACATTTTAATCCCCAGCTTTTCACACTTCTGTCTCATGGTTTGGTGTGTGTGAATGTTTTCTAGTTGTAAATATCAGAGGTCAACTCAAGCCAGTTTAAACAGACCAACAAAGAAATCTACTTTAAGGATGCTGAGTTTTTGTTTGTGAAGATTTTAAATGAAACTCAAGTACAGAAGTGCAACTGGGCTTTACTGACAGGAAGTAGAAGTAGGAAAAAACCCTGTGTGGAATGTAAAATGTACACCCCTTGATTCTCATCTATGTCCTCTCTCTCATTGATGCTGAATTTTCTCCTTGCAATTGAGTTTTCTCTATTACTTGATTCACATGGCAGAAAATGGCTGTCCCCAAATCTTAAGTTTTTAGATCTCTACTGTTCAAGAGATCAGCATGTTAAATATACTTCTTAAGCCTAACTGGCTATCTAATCTCCCATGAGTGGGTCACCAATACATCTTTCAGGACAGGAGTTAGTCTTGCAGTGAGTTTGGACTATCTACCCAAAGTGTGATATAGTTTCATACTTGAATGCTTTTTCTTCATTTACAAGCCAGCCCTCACTGGTTATTGGGAAGTTGTAGCTCTCTTTATTTTGTCTGTAAATAAAGGAATGTCATATGGGCATGGAACTGGGACATTTAAGTACGTCATATATTTTCTTAGGATCTTATTTATTAATTTGACAGAGAACAAGAGAGAGCCTGCACAAGCACAGAGAGCAGCAGGCAGAGGCAGAGGGAGAGGGAGAAGCAGACTCCCTGCTGAGCAAGGAGCCTCATGCAGGGCTCAATTTCAGGACCCTGAGATCATGACCTGTGCTGAAGGCAGACCCTTAAACCGACTGAGCCACCCAGGTGCCCCTGTACCTAATATTTTGATCTTTAAGTACCTAATACAGGTCAAAATGGGCCGGTGCAGGCAAAGTATCTAGCCCTAAGCCCACTCTGAGATATACTTTTAATTTGTACAGTCACTTGTGAAATTTGCCACAAGATATCTGAGTACAGAAGAAGGTTGATTTATTAAAGGAGAGGATGGGCTAATTCAGTATACAACTTCTGCTAAAGATTTTTCAGAAATAATTCTTCCAATGTTCAGTCTTTATTCTTCCAAACATATTGGCTTGAGTTACATTTTTTGCTTCAATTGTGTTTCATCTGTGCAAATGATAAACTGCTCATCAGTGATTAGACAAACTTGCTGGAATTTGGCTGAATTCCAAGCAGCCATTTTTAGGCCAATATGCAACAGCACATGCATATCAGTCTAGGTTTCATTGGAGAACAGATCAGATTTCTTATTTGCTCATTAGCTTTTGGTGCAAACGATTTTGAAACCGGGCAATGATTTCTATTCCAAGCTATTTTTAATTAAAATATGTTTCTGTAGCCCTTCTGTCTATTTAAACATACCTTCTAACCTTTTACTACCTGAATCTGGAGAACAGGCCATAAAACATTAAATATGAGAAAGCTGGGAAATGTAACACACTATAAATGCATGAAGGTAGGAGTTCAAAATGTGTGGACATAAAGATTTTATTTCTTTACATAAGGTTTAAATGAAGAGTCTGTTGTATAAATCTTTGCTTTCAAAGTGGACTATCATTTTTAAGCAAGAAGAAAGGAATGCTTGATTATTAAGAAAACATACCTTAATAATTTTGAATAATTCAAAAGAACCATAAGAAAGGCTACTTACACATAGCTTGAAACACCCCATTTTTCCAAAGCATGATTTAAGTGTGGTAAATATTTTTAAAACTTATGCATGAATAATAAAATTATCTGAAAGGTGTGTATCTTATATAAACTATTTTGTTAGGGCATATTTTGTATATCATTTTATATTTGTATTAAGACATAATTTAAGTTTCATCTCCTATAAGTCCTATGTTTCATTATCATCCTGTATTTGTGAATAAGGAACCCATGACTGCGAGAGGAGAAAATGACTTACAAGAGGCCACATAGACAGTGAGAATATCTCCTGGCACGGAACCTATTTAACTTGATTAAATAATGCCATGATGTTTTAAATGACAAAATGCTACTTATTATTACTGTATATGTGTATGAAAGAACTTTAACATTAACTAAAATATTTTATGTTTTCATAAAGTTGTAGTGCTTCTAGTGATAGTATTGGTGATGAGAAAGCACTAACTGATAGTATATTAGAAAAATACTCCAGGATCATGTGCCACTTAAAATTCACACTTGAACATGCACAGAACTAAAAACCAAGAAGCAAAAACCAGATAAGCCAAAACCTAAACAAACAAACAAAACAAATGTGGGCGGGTTAGGAAACTGATGCTAATTGATGAGCTGAATTTAACTGTGCATGCACTTGAATGAACACTTAAATAAAGCCTTTCAAAGTAAAGACTTGCTAAGTTTGAGATCACAGAACTATTTCACAGGAAATTCAGGTGAATTGTACTTATACAAATCTAGCACATACAATAAAGCAGATAAGGATAGATGAAAGAGGAATTTGCAATAAGAAATAAATTATCCCCAAAGCTAGCTTTTCTCTTCTGTATAATATATACAGTTTAGGACAGTAAAACGAGGTTTTTAAAATCAAATATAAAAAAGAACGTACTTACAATTAGATTGAGACTTTCCCTCTGATTCTTGTGTGAGCCCGTTGACTACACTAAAAAGAGGATTAATCACATCTTCTAGTGAAAATCTAGTGAAAAGCTCACCACAGTTTTCCAGATAATAGCCTATGATTGACCAGAGAAATACTGGCCTGTCAGCTTTGTGAAATCTAAATATCTCCTGTGTCAAATTAGAAAAAACTATCTGCTCGCAGATGTGTAAATAAAATGAGGTGTGTGAAATCATTTTATGAGCTGCAAAGCACTATACAATTTGCAGCTATTGTTTTTAGTTAACTGTGATATGGAGATATATTAGAAATTAAGTTTTTCTAGTGATCTCTTCAGAAACATATTATTATAATCTCATGAATAAATGCAATAATTTTTAGTTATTCATTCTGAATCCACTAAGTATTCTTATTTTTGGTCATTAAGAGGTTCTTATTTTTGCAATGGCCAGTCTAAAAACTCTGCCACCAATATAATTAAAATAAATATATGCCATAGTGTTTTATAATTGTTAATTTTAAATGTGTATCCATGTCTCAGAAACTTGTGATTTTTTTTTTTAAATCTAGCAAGCTATTATGAAAATCACTAGTGACAATACTTTCTCTAAAATGTTAGCTTAAATTCAGTTTTTTAAATGATTACTCAACGTTATCACTGTCTCTACTGCACTCACTTATACATCTATTTCACCTTTTAGGTTTTACTACATTTCCAAGGTTTACATTCATTTTCATTACAAGGTTTTGTTTTTTGTTTTTTTTAATTTTCTTTAAAGTATTTAAACACTGTAAATAAAATGAATCTTGAGCATACACAATAAATGTCACATCTGATTTTGTTGCTGAGGGAAAAACCAACTTTTCTTGAGGAAATTTGCTAGTCACTAGATACTAGTAAAAATTAGAATATTAATAGCATTTACATTATACATTGATTCTCCAAAACTCTGGTTTGACTCAAAATAACTGTTTTCTTCAAAATTTCTTTCAAATTCATGACAGACTAGGTGATAGAAGGAGGGTTTATGGTCTAGAAGGGTTTGCCTTTTTAATATGACAGTACCTTTAAAATAATGTCAAGTCACTGAGATAAAATATATCAGGTTGTGATTTTAAAATTATAGATAAAACGATAAATGAATATTTGAACTCAGGGTATACATTTTTTTTATTTTAATCATTAAAAAAAATTTCCCATCGTTAATCAGAAAGTGCCTTGTCCATAGCAGGTGCTCAATAAATGTGGAAGGAACTAGTTCTGCTCACCAATACCGAACCAAATATAGGATTATTAGCTAGCCCCACTGAACTGCCCACTAGATGGCAGTACCACACAGAGAAGAATTTGGAATTTGCTTGGTAGAAAAATTACATTTATGCCAAAACCTGGGGGGTTTTTTGTTGTCTTTTACAACAACAAAAAACTTTTAAGTATTTTAAAGTTAAAACCACTTCAGCTTTTGATTTTTTGTCATTTGTCAGTTTTTCTTTTGATTTTTAAGTTAGTTTTGAGAATTACAAAATTACCATCTTCCTGGAAAATTGTATATCTCTTGGGTTCAAGTCACTTGAATGAAATTATTGCATGTTGTAACACTTCCAGGGATTGAGAAAGTGTGAGCAAAGCAAACACTGAAGGAACTTTCCTTGTTCATCATGGTACAACTGCTTGTAGGGGGTCATTTTGTTTTAAAGGTAAGCATACTGGAAATACATGAAGCACAGAGCATTATGTTTGCAATCAGTGATAACCAGTGTCCATGACTGAAGCAGGTGCAGACAAATGAGATTGAACAGAACATTGTGTAATTCACTTTCAGTATCCAATAAATCTTGTTAAAAAAAACTTTAATCCCAATATGTGGCGCTGTAGTTAAAGTGTATCATAGCTGAAGTTACGGATTTATTTTTGAATATAAGAAAGTTGTTCATGTCCCATTTTTATCATTCAAATTTAGCATTCTAAAAGCAAATATGAGAAAAGAATTATGTTTTCTTTGACTAAGGTAGATGTGATAAATATGTTTGTTTGCTGAAGGTTAATAACTGAGGTAATTTGTAAATTCACTCAAACTTACTTTTTTTTTTTTTTTTTCCACACCTAACTTTTTGAGTGAGAGATACTAAGGGCTAATGTTAGAGGTTGATGACTAGCTATATTGGAAACCTAGTTGATTTGCCATCATTGCATATCAACACAACTTTCTAAGCCTCTGTATTAGTTATCTATTGCCTCAGAACAAATTACCCTAAAACTTAGCTAAGTAAAACATCAAACTTTATTATCTAAAGATATCTGTGGGTAAGGGAAAAGCATGACTTAGCTGTCTGTCTCTGTCATAGTGTCTTTCATGAAGCTGCAATTAAGGTCTCTGTAGGAACTGTATCATTCATGTGACTATTGACAGTGCTCAGATCAGATAAGATCAGATAAGACAGTCCTTATAATACTCAAAGTATAATACTGGCTATTGGCCTGAGACATCTGTGTGAACATCTTCATAGATCCATTTACAATATAGCAACTTTGTCCATTGATTGAATTCTAAGACAGGGCTATACTGATACAAAGTGAACAAGCAAGATAGATGTCCTAGTTATTTTGTAGCCCTATCCCAAAGTGGCATCCCATCACTTTTGCCATATTGTTTTCCTCAGAAGAGAATCACTAGGTCTAGGACACACTTAAAAGATGGAGATTATGTAAGACATTAATTACCCTTGGCAGAGACCATTGAGGGTCATTTCTGAAGATTTCTGCTATTATTTATTGATTTTGCTACAACTGTCAAAATCATAAGGTGTGAATTTCTTCTGAAAAAAAAATCGTTAAAAAGATAATGATCAGAAATAGTGATGAAGACAAAAATAAAAAATAAAATGTTGGAAAATTAAACAATGAAATGCCAAATAATATGTTGGTCGTGATTTATGGGTTTACTATTAGTAGAAGAATAAGAAAAGTATATCAAGTTATTTCAGTGAATGTTATAGACAGTGCAGCATTTGCTTATCACAAGAACTAATCATGGTTAAAGAAACTTGAAAATAGTTGATTCTGAGTAAGATTAAACACTAAAAATATATCATTTATATGGATTATTAAAAGCCTAGACAATCAACATGATCTGATTTATATTTTGCAAAAATTTGTCACACCTTAAGGAAACATTTAATGCCATTTAACTTTTGAAATTATTATAAATTAAAATATTGAACTTTTCTATTAGCATTCAAATAGACTGCATTTTTTATAGACAGTACATTTCTTATTCTAGCCAGTGTAAGATTATATGTTTTCTGTCTAGGCACTGGACATGTAAATCATAGAAATTTTCTTCCTACCACTCGGAAAAACAGAATATATAACTTATAAAAATTATGGTACCTTCTGCCTCTGAAATATCAAGAGCTTCCTATCTCAAAGTATAATACTGTAGTATACTTGAGCATAATTTATATTGTTAAAATGAAAATAAGTTAATAATGGAAACACTGGTCATTTTGAAAAAGCTAACATTTATTAAATATTTATAATGTTCCCACCACATTGAAAATTCATTCCACTTGCTTTCTATGCAAAGTCATTTGGAAGATTAAACAAGATCATTGATGATAGTCCCACCTCAATTTTACAAATAGAGAAACCAAACCGATATTCAGAGTCATGAAGTGGCTTTATCCGAGGTTACTAGTTAGGATTAAAAATTCAAGTCACTCAAAAAACTTGAGCTCTTTCATGGTTTTGTGAGTGTGTCAAAAATTCTTAACAAACAGCATTCGTGATTTACAAATGTGAATTACGATCTTAGCTATTTAATTGCAGTGAAAATGTTATGTACAAAATAAAATGTTCTAAATGGAGTTTGGATGCATAAAAACTCAGCTTCTTCCTCAAATTTTGACAAATTTGATTTGTAACTTCAAGGAAACTAAGGCCTTTCTTTGAAAGATATAAATACAAAGAAGACAATAGAATAAGGAAATGCCTATGGAAATTTTAAATATAAAAATCAGAATAGTGTAAGAAAGCCCTATGTATCTACCCAATTTCAACAACTATCAATGTTCTACCATTCTTGTTTCACGTATAGCATCTTCTACCCACTTGATTATTATTTTTATATATTTTTAATATTTTAATATTAATTTATATTAATAAAATATATATTTTAATTATTTAAATTATTTAAATATTTTAATATTAATTTATATTAATAAAATATATATTTATATATATATAATATTTTTTAAGATTTTTTTTATTAAAAGCACAAGTGGGGATAAGGGGTAAGGGATATAGGAAGAGAGACAAGTAGGCTTCAGGCTGAACTGGAGCCCAAAGTGGGGCTCAAAATGGGGCTTGATGTGGGCTCCATCCCAGGACCCATGAAATCGTCACCCGAGCTGAAGTCAGACACTTAACCAACTGAGCTGCCCAGGCTTCCTTTTTTTTTTTTTTTTTTTTTTTTTGTAGTTTTTAAGGTGATATGTATATCCAATGCAATGTAACACACAAATCTCTCAAGCCCAAGAACTTTTCCTCACCCTGAAAGTTTTCTTCATCTCCTTTCCCAGTCTGTTCCCTCTCTGCTGCTTTCTAATTATTTCTCCCCCTAGAACATCTTTACTTATTCTACCACTCCATTTATATATGGAGTTACAAAGAATGTGATCTTTTTTATGTGGTTTCTTTCTTCTGATATAATGTCTATGAATTTTATCGTGTCTTTTCTTTTCTTTATAATGCCATTTATCCAGCTTTATGGAGACATAATTGACATATAGCATTGTGTAAGTTTAAGGTGTATAATGCAATGATTTGATATATATCGCAAAAATGATTACCACAATAACGTTAGTTAACACATCCATCACCTCACATAGTTACCTTTTTTGTGTGTATTGAGAACTTTTAATATCTATTCTTTTAGCAATTTATCTACTCTTAATTTTCTTAAATGGAACCTTTTGCAGAGCAGATGTTTTAATACTGATGATTTTTGTCTAATTTATGATTTTTTTTCTTTTACAACTGCTGCTTACCTTAGGAAATATTTGCCTAGTCCAGATTTAAAGATCTTCTCCTGTGTTTCCTTCTAGTTTTATGGTTTCATCTTTCATATTAGGTTTGATCCATTACAAGTTAATTTTTTTTGTAAAGTGTGAGGTAAGGGACTTTCCTTTCCCCATTTTGAATTGCTTTAATGCTTTGCTAAAAATTAATCATATCAGTGCATTCATAGCTTTGAACTCTAAATTCTGTACCATATGCCTTTTTTTTTTTTAAGATTTTATTTATTCATTCATGAGAGGCAGAGAGAGAAAGGGGGGAGCAGAGACATAGGCAGAGGGAGAAGCAGGCCCCATGCAGGGGGCCTGATGTGGGACTTGATCCCAGGACTCCAGGACCACGCCCTCAGCCAAAGGTAGACGCTCAACCACTGATCCACTTAGGTGTCCCTATTCCATATGTCTTATCTGTCTTTTGGCCAATAGTACATTTTTCTTTTTTACATAGCTTCCTAGAAAACATTAAAATCAGCTAATATAAGTTCTCTAGTTTTTGTCTTCAAAGAATTATTTTGGCTATTTATATTTTCACATAAGTAATAGAACTTCTTTAGTTTTTTTAAAAATGCTTCTTGGGGATCCCTGGGTGGCGCAGCGGTTTGGCGCCTGCCTTTGGCCCAGGGCGTGATCCTGGAGACCCGGGATCGAATCCCACATCGGGCTCCCGGTGCATGGAGCCTGCTTCTCCCTCTGCCTGTGTCTCTGCCTCTCTCTCTCTCTCTGTGACTATCATAAATAAATAAAAAATTAAAAAAAAATAAAAAAAAATAAAAATGCTTCTTGGGGAACCTGCATGGCTCAGTCAGTTAAGCATCTGACTCATGATTTCAGCTCAGGTCATGATGTCAGGGTTGTGAGATCAAGCCCAGAGAAGGGCTCCACACTGGGCATAGAGTCTGCTTAGGAGTCTCTCGCTCTCTCTGTTCCTCCCCTGCTCCTTCTCTTAAAAAAAGAAAAATGCTTCTTGGAATTTAGTATAGTTAATATGTGAGTTAGATAGTCAACTAATATTGAATCTTTCGTTTATATAACTTTTTAAAACTTATTTCTGATATGTGAGCTTATTTATGTTCAAAATCATAATTAGCTGCTATCACATGTATTAAATTTAAAGACAGTGATACAAGGCATATTATGTGAATTTATTGTTAATATCTGAATATTTCTAATTTCACAATAGTTTTAGAGGTAATTAGAATGACTATCTTTTAATCAAGGATAAACTGAATATTATTAAACACATCTTGGAGTTTCCTTTCATCAAACTATGTATAATTTACAATGAGGATGGAAAAGCAGCTATTATGTATATAAAGATCTGCATGTTCACAATGAAGTCTTGAGTGTTTTCTTTACAATATATACTAATTTATAATCAGTAGTTTGTAAAGAATTGAGTTCCTTTGATGTTATCTGTTGAAACATTATCCAAACATATTGAAGTGATATATGTTTAAAATGATTATTTCTTATATGATACTTATAGAAAATATGCTTATTTTTTACATGAGAGATGATACTGAAATTTATATACATACAATAGAAGCTGATAGGATGATAGAAATATGGACAAACTTACCTCTAAACACAATTATAAGTTTTAAGAATAATTTTAACTTAAGCATAAGAAACATCAAATATATATAAAATAATAGAAATACATATATTTAATAAACATATCCCTTTCTAAGAACATCAGGAAAAAAAAAAACTCCTTTGAGAAAAACATAGAGCTTCATTCATGGGAGAGAATCCATGAAATTATTTTACCACCATCAATCAAATGCTCAAGTTCAGGAGTTCAATAGAGCAAAATCTTGCCTTCCTTTGTCTCTACTTTTTCCCCTTGCTTTCTCCATTAGCTGCTTCTCCTTATTTCCTAAACTCTTAATGTTAAGAGGGCCCCGTGGTTCAGTTCCTGGGTTCTCTTTTGTGTTTTGTTTCAATTTACTTATTTCATTTTATTTTATTTTACTGTATCTTATTGGTTGTTTTAAGTTTACAGTTTTCATCATAGCTTATCACAGTTTACTTTCAAATAATATACTACCTCACATATGGTGTAAGAAACAGCTGTACCCTTCCATTGATCCTTTCTTGTCCTTTATATTGTTTCCAGACGTTTTACACTTTGTATGTTAACAAATACACAATTGATTCTTAATTTTACCCTAAACTATACATAATATTTACAGAGATTAAACATATGTGAAAAAGTCTTTTACAGGTACCCATATATTTGCTTTTTCTAGCAGTCTTCATTCCTTTGTCTGAATCCAAATTTCTATGTGGTATTATATTCCATCTGATACTATGTATCTAAATAACTTCTTTAACATCTCTTTTTAATAGTCTATTGTAAAGAGTTCTCTCAACTTTTTGTCTAGAAGTATTTAATCTTATTTTTTGCTTTTTGCTGAATATAGATATCTAATTTGATAGTGTTTTCCTTTTAATTATTTTTTTCATTTATTCATCCTTTTATTCTTTCATTCAATAAAAGTTTTCTTAGGAATTCAAGAAAGCCAGCACTAGGAATAGGAAGATATGTATTCTTTAAATTATTTAAAGATGTGATTTTTTTTTTTTTTTTCTAGCAAGAAGGCTGTAATTCATATCTTTGTTCTCTGTATAATGTGTCTATTCTGTGGTAGCTTTGCAGGCATTGTCTGTCTTATTGGTTCTCAGTGATTTGATTATGACATGCCTTAGAGTTGTTTTCAATAAGTTTATTCTCCTTGGATTTAGTTGTGCCTTTTGAAACTGCAGGTTTAAATTTTTCTTCAAATTAGAAAATTCTGGTCTTCATTTACTTAATTTTTTCTGTTATTTTGTTCTAGAAGTTCAGTAAAGTGTTAATAACATTACGTTTGATACGGGCCCACAGATCTCTGATATACTGTTTATATTCTAGTCAATCTTTTTATCCTCTCTGAGCATTATTTTGAATAGTTGGCTATGGCTATGTCTTTAAGTTCACTGCTCTTTCCTTCTGCAATATCTAATCTGCTATTAATTACATTCAGTATATTTTTCACATGTTTTTTCATCTCCATATGCTTCATATGGATCTTTCTTTTATCATATGTTCATAATTTATTCAATCTTCTTGAACATAGAATATGATATATTTATAGAATATATTTATACTTGCTATCTAAGGTCTTTTTTTCCCTAATTCTATCTTCTTTGTCATTTCTGGTTTTGTTTTGGTTGGTTGAGTTTTTTCCTCTGAGTTATGTTTCTGTGCATGAATGGTAATTTTTAACTGCATGCTAAACATTGTTAATGTGGAATGTTGGGTACTAGATTTTATTTATTTCTTTAAATGATTTTAGATTTTTTTTCTGGAAGGCAGTTAAGTTACTTGAAATCAATTTGACCCTGTTATAACTTGTCTCTTAGCTTCATTAAGATAAGCCTAAAATACCCATAATTGGAGGCTAATTTACCCAAGCAATTAAGATGGTATCCTTCAGAGAACTCTTATTCATGTCCCATGTATTGGAAGGTATTTCTATTCTTTTTTTTTTTTTTTAAGATTTTATTTTTAAGCAAATTTCACACCTTCTGAAGAGCTCAAACTCCTAACCCCAGGATCAAGAGTTGCATTCTCCACTGACTGAGCCAGTCAGGTGCCCCAAGATCTTTCTATCCTGACTGGTGACAAAATAAGTTGTTCTTCACTCTTTTGAACTCCTAGAATTATTCAGCTTATTTTCCAGTGGCTCTTTTCCCAAACTCGGGTAGTTTTCTCTTAAGTATGTACAAATTAGTACTCTGCCAAAGGCTTGATTGGACTCCCCTGCAGAATTTTGGAACTCTTGCTGTCTCTGTGACTCCCTCTCCTGTCCCGCAAATCCTAGTCATCTTTTCCTTCCCACCTCTGATCTCTCTTTCCTCTGATCATTGAGATCACTGGACCACATTTAGATTCTTCTTTTCCAGAAACTGCGTCCAAGAAATAAACTTAGGCTTCCTAAGGCTTTCCTTTGGATAGCTTTCTGTGTGAGAAACAATAGGATTTTTAAGATAATTCTCAATTTGGTTAGTCATAATATTCAAAAAAGCACCATATATTTTTCAAGACTTATTAGCTACAGGCCATAGAAGGTTGATAAAAAAGAATATAGGTTAAAATTACTTTTTAAAAAGCTTTGCATGTGTGGTGATGGTAACAATCTCTTGATAGAAGTTTGCAATATACAAATGTGTCTACTGTCAAAACTCGGCAAATGTACAACACAGATTTCTGAATTTATTGTCATATAAATTTTACATAAAGTGAAAAACACTATAAACAATATTGAATTACATTTAATATGCATGCTGAAACATTTAGTGGCAAGTTACAGATATCTGCAATTTACTTTGCATCAAAAAATAAGATTGATGAATGGATAACAGATGAAAAGGCATGTGATGAAACAAATGTAGTAAAATGTTAATGACAAAACATAAGGGATGAATTTAAAGATGTTTCCTCTAAAATTCTTTTAACTTTCTGTGTGTCAGAAATTTTTTCCTAAGAAAATGTTAAATAAACTGAATATACACCTATTTCTCACACAGAAAAATATGGCAAAACAGAGTAAGAGATAAAATACCAGGAGCCAAGAAGGAAGGAATCAGACAAAGAGTTCCTACATGTTTCTTTTATTTTAAAATATTTCACAGATCTGTGAAGTGAAAATTAGCCAAGACTCAGGGGAAAATTTGTGGGTGTTTGCTGGTGTTTGCAAGAACTTATGAATACTACTGAACATCTGCAAAGATATTTTCTATTCACTATATACTATTCACAGATATGTTTTCAATGGGTAATACAGTTTGCAAAAGCTAGTATGAACCAAGCTGTATGAAGAGAAATTCTTGGCACATAAGTGCTTAGTCTCTTCTGAGTACAATATGGTTAAATAATTCTACTTACTGTATTTCTGAATGTGTTAGTATAGTGTAATGCATACTTTTCCTTCCGGGATTACGCAATATAAAGAGATGGTTAAAAGAAATGAGTCATGCTTTGTCAGAAATAAGAAATAAATGATAAAACTTACCTTTTCATATTTATTATTTTTATTTGAATGTCCCAGAAAATTTTAGATAGAATGTTTTATTTGTACAGAATCTTCTATAATTAAAAATGATAGTGGTTAACAGTCCTGAACAAATTTACCCAATTGTGAGTTCTGGCTAAATACTTACTAGTTGCAATCTTTGTACACATTCAGTTTTCTTACCTACGAAACAACTATAGTAATAGTAGTAATAGGAGTATTAATCTCCTAGATTGTTTTGAAGATTAAGCATTTATAACAGAGCCTGACAAATAGTGAGGGCACAAGAAATGGTAGCTATCATGAAACTGAGGCTTATAGCTGGAAAATCTTGATCAGATAAACTCTTCATATATTCAGAGATTACAGGGCCTGAAACACAATTCTGGTGCTGCTACCTATTCTAACCACAGAAAGTATTGTATTAAAATGAGACCCGCAAGATCTTAAAGAATGAATAAATAAAAGCTAATTCAGTGTCAGGTTGCTTAAAGGGGTTCCAAAGGAGTTCTAAAATACAACTTCTTAAAATAATTCCAGGACTCTCTCCATAACATTGTTGGCTAACTACTTTTGGATGGGGTTTTAATTTCACTATGTCCTTAGTACCTTTAGGTTTGCTTGCTCTGAAACAGTCTGTAGAAGAATTATATGGAGAACAATGAAATAATATTCCAAAAGAGCAAATAACTAATGAGAAATAATGAGTGAATAAAAATTATTAGAATTTGTTTCAACATGAGTTTTATGGTGCTTACAACATTTTCCCAATCTATATATTGCACTTTATGTTCTTAAAAGCATGTCAGCCTTATAAGACATTGATTCCTTACACTAAAATAAAATGTTATTTAAACATATATATCCCACCTGTTGAGATTTATTGATTATGAGTATAGTTTCTGAGGCAAAACTCTTGCCCTCATGAAAAGTTCTCTTAATATTACTCTCTTCCCTGATGGGTACTGTGTGCATAAAATACTGGTGGAATGCTACATTGATTAACAAGAGCCAATCCATACTCATCTCATAAACATAGATGCCTTTGAGATTTCTATGGAAAAAGATAATCAAAAGAAGAGTGGAAATAATAAAATCCTGACTCATGGAATCATTGAAATTGAGCCCAGTGTCGGCCTAACACCATCTTTGACTTATCTGGGTCACAGATGCCTGGCTAGATAGAGTCTTCCTGCACTACCTCTTTTGGACTGGAAATTAAGACTCAATTTGTGTGGACATAGGTTTTGAAGAGTTTTGATGCAGAAATCTAATAGGACCTGTGTCTGGTGAGTGTTTTACTCATTTGTTAGTTACATTTATGCTGTAACTCTGTTCTCCCCCCCCCCCCCCCATATTGGGTCTGGCTTATCATTTTTGGATACTGAAGAAATATCTGTTTCAGTTATAAGAAACACATTTTTTTTTAATTCAGCAGGAATTTCTGTTTTAGAATGTAAGTGCAATAGGAAAGAAAATGTCATCATGAGTTGTGGGGTACATTACTAATCATCTAATTGAATTTTAATGGGGAGAGGAAAAAGCCTAGGGGTTATAATGAAAACATATTTTTCCATTCATTTATATTTATCATTCAAAAAAGTCTAGTAATAATATGCAACAAAAAGATTGAGTCATTCTAAGCTTCACAGAAATTAGAGCAGCCACAATTCTTATCCCACTATCCCTTTATGTCCATCACAATCCCAAGCAACCTCAGTGTTCAAATGTATCTATTACATCACTATCTAAATAATATGAAAGTTTAGGCACACCACACCTTACAAACAGTAATTTTGAGGTTATTTTGCACAAAAAGAGTCTTTGATCTCTTTTACTTATTAAGGAAAAATTCTGAAAACTACCTCAAACACAACAGTTTATATAATATGCACTCTTTTTAAGGCTAAAAAAATAACAATGTAATTCCTAACTTAATACATTGAGTTTACAGAAAGATAATTAGGTAATTTTTTTGCCCCTATTATAAGCAAATAATAGGATACTCACTAAAAATATCTCAAGGACATTGAGATTAACCTTACCTGTTGTAAGGTTGCATTATGGTTTCCTGTATGCACTGTGATACTCCTGGCAGGAGGAACCTTTTTCTCACCACACATAGGTAAGACTCAGCCATTGATGCTTTGGCCAAAAATGATGAATGAAGGTGATATGGGTCTTCTGAGTAGAGGCTTTTAGAGCCAGCGTGTAGTTCAGCATGACTCTCTTTTCCTATGACATGAGGACTGGCTGTTTCAGAAGCTGGTCAGGGTGCTAGGGTCTCTGAGTTAAGATAAAAAAAGATAACAATGGCTACCCAGTGATGTGAGCAAAAAAGAAATTTTTTACATTTTTGTAAGTGATTGAGATTTTGAGCTTTTTTTTTTTTTAAATCATACTATCATTTAGCCTATTATGATTAATATATATAACACACAAAATATGTTCAGCTATATCAAACATATCTGTATGATTTTATAATACAGTGATAGTTTTATTTTTTATTTTTTTTAATTTTTATTTATTTATGGTAGTCACGCAGAGAGAGGAGAGAGGCTGAGACACAGGTAGAGGGAGAAGCAGGCTCCATGCACCAGGAGCCCGATGTGGGATTCGATCCCGGGTCTCCAGGATCGCGCCCTGGGCCAAAGGCAGGCGCCAAACTGCTGCGCCACCCAGGGTTCCCAAAATGAACCATTTTTAGAGGAAAATTCCATTATACTGAGCTTTGAATTATCTGTATAATTTTTGTATACAATGCCAACCAACAAATAATTACTATGCATGTCAGGAGATTAAAAAAAAAAAAAAAACACAAAACCTCAAACTCCAAATAAAGCACAGTTGAAATAGATCCATAGGGAGTTATGAAATAAACTGTGCTAATCATAAGTAAAAGAAGTTACAATTTTATCAGAAATAAAGGGGACAATACTACTGATATACAGCTATTAAAAAAGACTAGAAAAAAAAAAGACTAGAAGTGGAGGAAATCGATCAATTTATTTTAGGTGGCCAACATAACCTGGGTACAAAAAAAAATGACAAGGATAGTACATAGAAATTAGCTTGCAGAGGAATCTCTCTCATAAAGTTAAATCTAAAAGTTCTAAATAAATTGTAAATACAAATCCAGCAATATAGGAAAATGTTAATAGTAACAGTTAAGTGAATTGCAGAATATTAAGTTAGTTTAACATATGAAATCAATATCAATCACTAAATTAACAATATATAGAATATTATAGAACTATTTCAATAGATGCAGCGAAGCATTGGGAAAGTTCAATGCCATTCATAACATTTAAAGAGCTTAAGTGGGGATCCCTGGGTGGCTCAGCAGTTTGGCGCCTGCCTTTGGCCCAAGGTGCAATCTTGGAGTCCCGGGATTGAGTCCCGCGTCGGGCTCCCTACATGGAGCCTGCTTCTCCCTCTGCCTGTGTCTCTGCCTCTGTCTCTATGTCTATCATGAATAAATAAATAAATCTTAAAAAAAAAATAAAGAGCTTAACTGGACATGGAACAGAACTTTATTAATCTGTTGAATATCAGTAAAGTCCCATAGATATTTCTTTCTTACAATAAAATATTTTAAATATTTTCCTTGACATAGTAGATAGGATGTCAATTTTTACCACATCTGTTTGACATCTTACTATAGTTCCTACTTGGTACAATAAGAAAAATAAAGGTTTAAGAATTTGAAGAAATAAAACCCAGTAACAAAAACAAAATTGCCTATTTATAAAATCTATTTATAAATTCTATGGATAATCTATTGGAATTAGTAAATGAATGCTGTACAATCATTAGATATAAATCCAATATGCAAAAATATCAAAATTTTTATATGTAAACAAATTTAAAATTTAAAATAATGAAAATATGTGAATAAATCTTGATAATTTTCATATAAAAACAAGTCTGCAAAAGTTGTGTAAGATTGGTACTATTCCTTTCTTGAATAATTAATTCACTGTGAAGCTACATGGACCTGTTGAATGCTTTGTAATGTATATAATTTCATAATCAATGGATGTTAGATTATTCAGATTTATTTTTCTTCTTATGTCAGTTTTCTCGGAATTTTTAATTTTACATAAATTTTCAATGGCAGCCCCAGAATCTTTCTGCAAATGACAGGAACCACACTTGTGAGTCGATTCAGTTTCTGAGGGTGTTGCTAAATTCTCTAATCCATTACAGCATGTGCTATTGCTTCCTATGGACTATCTTGCATTAATGCAGGGGCAATTTTAAGGGCTTCCACTTGGCCCTTCCTGCCATAATGTCTCTTAATCCATAGGTCAGGAGACAATCAAATGCTCTCCCCTTTGGTAAATATATACAACACAATTATGTACTTTGTGGACTATAGAAATAATTCTAGGATAAGTTCATGGACTAACTGGACTCACTTTGAAATAGACTTGAATCAAGACTGGACTCCAAAAGCCTCCATTGTAATTTGTGTACCATGTAGGTGTAACTCTAGCAACAGTATCAGTTTGGACTCTGTCAATTTTATATTTTCCTTTACCTGAGTCAAATAGCTTTACTTCCATTAGGGAAAGAAAAACTTTACGTCCATTTGGCACTTTAGTCTTCTTTCTCAAAGGGAACTGGCATATTTTTCATGTAAAGGTTTATGATCTCAGAATGATTCCAGATCTAGAGACTGGATGAGAGATTCCACTTTTCTATCATTGCAGCTCACCTCAAGTTTAACTCCTCAGTTCTTGGTCTCTGTTGTCCTTTATGCAAGGACAACATCTTATTTGTTTGCTGCCTAACTTGCTCTCACTATCAATCTAATCTATTTTTCATTGCCACAAATTCCTATGGCTCTAGGCACTTGTGTTGTAACTTCATCTTTGCTTCCCAAATATTTTAATAAGTTTACCTTTCTTCTGACAGTTACATACTATGACCTGACGTCTACTAATCCATGAATCTTATAATCTCCAATAACAACATGGAGTCCAGTTCTCTAAAAATATTTCCTAGTGTCAACTCTAGTCTAGAAATGACAGCAACCATTTAGACCAAAGATCCCAATGCTTTTCTCTCTCTCTCTTTTTAAAAAGGTCTATTTATTTTGATCGAGAGGGTGTATGTGAGCAGAGGTGGGGAGAAAGGCAGAGGGGAAGCAGACTCTTCGCTGAGTGGGGAGCCCAACATGGGGTTTGATCTTCCCACTGGGAGATCATGACCTGAGCTCAAACCAAGAGTTGGATGCTTAACCAACTGAGCCACCCAGGCAGCCCCCAGTACCTTTCAACAAAGTGAATTCGTTATAGCCATAGCAAAGCAAGCATCTTTGGATACCACTTACTCCCAATAAACATAGTCATCAAAGTATTTAGATTTTATATAATAGATTTATTTTAACATTCCTGTTTACTTGAGCTTAATTCTCTGCCAAGGCAAATTATCTTATCTGATTTTCTGTAGACCATTATTATGTCCAAGTTTCTAGGACTCTCCCAGCAGCATGTGAGTATTGAATTATGGGGGAAAACTTTTTTTTTTTTTTAAGATTTTATTTTTAAGTAATTTATATGCCCAGTGTGGGGCTTGAAATCACAACCCTGAGATCAAGAATCACATGCTCTACCAACTAGCCAGTGGTGCCCATAATATTTTTATGGAAGTTCAATTTGCCAACATATAACACCCAGTGTTCATCCCATCAAGTGCCCCCCTCAGTGCCCATCATCCAGTCACCCATCCCCTTGCCTGCCTCCCCTTCCACTACCCCTTGTTCATTTCCCAGAGTTAGGAGTCTCTCATGTTTTGTCACCCTCTCTATTTTTTCCCACTCATTTTCCCTCCTTTCCTCTATAATCCCTTTCACTATTTCTCATATTCCCCATATAAGTGAAACCATATAATGATTGTCCTCCAATTGACTTACTTCACTTAGCATGATACCCTCCAGTTCCATCCATGTTGAAGCAAATGGTGGGTATTCATCCTTTCTGATGGCTGAATAATATTCCATAGTATATATAGACCACAGCTTCTTTATCCATTCATCTTTTGATGGACCCTGAGGCTCCTTCCACAGTTTGGCTATTGTGGACATTGCTGCTATGAACATTGAGGTGCAGGTGTCCCGGTGTTTCACTGCATCTGTGTCTTTGGGGTAAATACCCAATAGTGTAATTGCTGGGTTGTTGGGTAGCTCTATTTTTAATTCTTTGAGGAAGCTCCACACAGTTTTCCAGAGTGGTTATACCAGTTCACATTCCCACCAACAGTGCAAGAGGGTTCCCCCTTCTCCAAATCCTCTCCAACATTTGTGGTTTCCTGTCTTGTTAATTTTCCCCATTCTCACTGGTGTGAGGTGGTATCTGATTGTGGTTTTGATTTGTATTTCCCTGATGGCAAGTGATGCAGAGCATTTTCTCATGTGCGTGTTGGCCATGTCTATGTCTTCCTCTGTGAGATCTCTGTTCATGTCTTTTGCCCATTTCATGATTGGATTGTTTGTTCTTTTCTATCCACCTCACATTTCATCTTCTTTAGTGCAACATCCACAAACTCACTTCTAGTCATTTTTTTTCAGCTCTGTAGCTACATATTATTGAGTTCCTATAATTCTATCTGTGAGAAAACTATATACTCCCAGAACAGAGACTGTATTTCCCCTTTTGTCTGTGCTGACGACATTCCCCTTAATTACTCTGGAGGCAATGAGGTCTGAATCTTAAGGAGCAAGTCACCTTGTAATGTGTTTGGCTTAGATAAAGTCATTGAACAGTCTCTGGGCAAGAAGATCAGGCCATTGTCCTCCAGCAAGGGAGGAGGGATTGCCTGTGGTAGAATGGTAAGAGTAAGTATAGGGGCTCAGAACTCTCATTATTCACACATACATAGGAAGTTTTTTGGGTTTCAGAATTCTACCTCTTTCTTCCTAGGGCCCTGATTTTAGCATAGAAGACTATTTAAGGTTGTACTTTCAGTTCCTTTTGTACATTTGTCACTCTTAAGATGAAATCCTTGGCTAGGGGATGCCTGGGTGGCTCAGTGGTTGAGCCTCTGCCTTCAGCTCAGGGCATGATCCCGGGATCCAGGATCGAGTCCCACATCAGGCTCGCTGTGAGGAGCCTGCTTCTTCCTCTGCCTATGTCTCTGCCTCTCTCTCAGCGTCTCTCATGAATAAATTAAAAAAAAAAAAAATCCTTGGCCAGATTTTAGCATCCGGATTTAGCATCATTTTCTGAGTTAATAGTTGGCTAACTTCAGCTGATGGTCATTCTTCTTCTTCGTCAGTGCTTCTAGGTGGTTAGCAAAACCAGCCAGTTTCACGAAATCCATGTAATGTATGTGTATCCATACTTATAAAAACTAAAATTATTCTATGAATCAGTGCTCTTACTTTAATCTATATATCATCCCAATCTGCCACAAGGTAAAATTAGTCTTAATAATTAGAGTATTTCAAGATAAGAGTTATCATCATCCCACTTACTAGTTTGGATTCTTTTTTGCTTTCTGTCCATTGAATAATATATTTCTAGAATTTCATTATAAGCAACTGTTTTCTATGTCTACTTCATTACTCAAAGCAGAGCTTAAAAAATAATTTGGATGCAAGTAGTATACCTGGAAGATTATCCCAGAAAGCAGAGGTGAGAGGGCCAAGAGATTAAGAAAAGGGAGGAAAAGATAAGAGTTTAATATCGATTCTGTTCTGGTGGCAAGAGACCTCAATTCTACTAGGATTTCCTCAAAACTGTCTAAAATATCTCCAGAAACTCATTAAGTTGCAGAAGTTGTGAGCATTTACCCAGTGGCTTCAATATCCCATTGGTTGAAGCATTTCCCTGGGAATACTGATTTGCTCCATACGCAGACTGTGCTAAACGTGATGATATATTCATAGGTAATGGGACTATAAATTCATGTAGATGTAGATTCCCCTTAATCCCAAAACTGGTGTTAAAATTTAAATATGGTACACTATTGAAAATTAAATCACTGATAGTTCATTTGAAAGATAAGCTGAATTTTCATTTATTAAATTTAAATAAAATTAGTTATTTGATCTATAAACAAATGACATAATATTCATTTCTATGTTGTTTATAAACAAGAGATTTATGTTCTTAATCTCCTTTGGTCTTTCTGTTTTTTTGAATGAACAAGGACTTTTTTTTGAGACTTTATCTGAGAGGAGGAGAGACAGCATGAGCAGGGGGGAAGGGCAGAGGGAGAGGGATAAGCAGGTTTCCCACTGAACAGGGAGTCTGATGCACAGTTTGATCTCAGGACCCTGGGATCATAACCTGAGCTAAATAAAAGCAGCTGCTTAAACAACTGAGCTACCAGGCTCCCCTGAATAAGGATTTTTAATATAATAGGAGTATTTGTCCTTTGCTCTCCCTTGTGAAGACCTAAATAGTATGTTCTGTAACCTATTGTAATTTTCCACTACTGCCTTCCCAGAATGAAGTCTGTTTCAAGTCTATCTGGACTTGAACTCTGCACTAGAAGAAGATACGGTCCAAAAGGAGAAGATATTTCTGTATATCAGCTTGAGGCTTCCATTTATGTACGAATGACAATCCAGAAAAGAAAAGCGTGGACCCTCTTCTGGCTCCATGTGTGATTGTGATGCATTCATGTTAAGATTGCTTTTTACCTCCCTCCTGAATAGGAACTATACCTGTATATCTTTTCAAAATTTATATATCACGTTGTGTATTTGAATGTTACCTTTTGGGATTTTGACATTAGTATGATTGTCTGGCATGCTTAAATCAGCATTCACTGTAGAAACAAGCTAGATACCTTATATCATATCACCAAACTGTCACTGGGATGATTTCTAAGACTAGGAATTTGTCCAGGATAAACAGATATGGTAATAGGAATAACCTCTCACAAGTAGAAAAATACCGTGGAGACAGATGTGCTAAACAGAGGAGAGCCCTTGAAGTGGTTGGATAAGGGAAAGTTAGCTAAAGCTAAAAATGCATGTTTCAGTCAGAGCCTTTGGACTATGCTTTAATATTTGAATTTATATGATGAATCCTATAGTAAATATCTAGCTCAATTTTTCCAGGGACTATTGTCTATGAAAAAAGGTTTTTCTGCACTGAGTAATCTGGAATCTTAACATAAAATTGGATTGCTTCAATTTTTGGAAAGTCTATAAGGAGCATTGCAAATTGATGGGACAATCTTTGCCAATATGAAAATCAAATGCACTATCACAAGTTGTGCTGATTTAATTGGACAAGTAGTCAACCTGTGCTGGATGTTATTATACTGGAGGGAAGGAAAACTTGTCCTTTCTTCTAGGTTTTTTGGCTGGCCTCATATTTAAACTGACCAATAAGATTAACAGGAAGAAAAAAAAAATTAAATTTTTAAAAATATTTTTAAAGATTTTATTTAGTTGAGAGAGAGAGTGAATGAGAGAGAGAGAGAACATAAGCAGGGAGAGCAGCAGAGGCAGAGGAGCCCAATGTGGAGCTCTATCCCAGGACCCCAGGATCATGACCTAAGCTAAAGGCAGATGCTTAACCCACTGAGCCACCAACCACCAAATAAACTTTAATTTTGTATATAAAGGAGTTCATAGAAATCTGAGACTTACAGAAGTGACCAAAGGATACAGTTTTTTTGTTTTGTTTTGTTTTTTGCTTTTTTTTAGGATACAGTTTTTATATCTTTTAAACAATTTGTGACGAATTGGCAAAATAAGTTTGGGCTTTGGGAAGCAAATTAATGATGGATAACAAGGTTTGTTAATATAATCTTCTTGGCCCTGAATTTCCTATCTCTGGTGATAAGGATGCCTTCTCCCTGACAGGTGCAGGAAAGGTACTCTTCACGTGGTGAATTTATTTCCTGCTTTCAGGGGAACAAAGGAGTGGGTCAGAGTGACATTATTGCACTATTATCTTAAGTAATTTTAATTCAAAATAATCAGTATGCCAAAGTGGCATATTTTGGGGACACTTGCCCTGAACCCTATCACTCTATGAATACTAAGGACTCAAATCTTATTCAAGCATATGGAACACGTGAGAGGGAAGAAAAAAATTCAAACATAAATGAAACACAGAAAAATAATTTTTCTTTTTTTTTTTTTTTTCTTTTAGCAAAGAAGTTTTCAGAGATAATTGTCAGGATCAGAAAGATAATAGATGTTGTTGAAAGAGTGTGTTAGATCTAAGAGATTTTGTCCCAAGTTGTTTCACTAATTGAAATCAGTTTTGTCTATGTTTATGCTTCCCATGGGGTGGAATTCAGCAAGCCCAGGAAGTCAATCACAGACTTTCCTCACTAATTAGAGACATAAAGGGAAAGATGCAGCACAGTAAGGTAAGATAAATTAAAGAAGAAGCTGCAGGGAAGGAGAACAGTTTGGATAGGATGGGGATTTTGAGAATAAGGTAGATTGAATTACACAACCCATGAACCTTTGCATATAATTCTACGGTGAACAATAAGAGCCAATGATATAAGGGAATGTACTAAGGAACTTTTAATCAATGACATTTTCTCTTGGTATCAGGATCCATTAACCTTTCTACTTATGTTGGTATATAAGAAATTTGAAAAAGAATTAACTATAGGCTAGAGGACTTTAGATCCCAACAGCAAACAATAGGTACATTTAGTCTTATTTAAATAGGAAAGGACTAAGGGAACCAGTAAGTGATGTGGAGATGTCAAGGAAATAGCAACAATGGAAAGCCATCGAGTTAGGGACAAACAGGGCTAGGCTGGGCAAGGTAGAGGGCCACAGAAGCAGGGCTTACAAAAATCCCCCAAATGCTGAGGTGTCAGGAAACAGGCTAGACCACCTTGCCCTAGGTGTGGGCGGGGAGGGTGTCTTTTTATGACAGTCATCCCTGACCTACAAAGAATAACCAGACCCCAAAGAAGAAGTAAGCCATTGAAGATGTTATCAATAGTCTTTACTCAATGATGATGTCAATGCATAATGTTAAAAGGATTTAGGTTGCCTGATTTTGGCTCTCAATAAAAGACCAACCCTACAAACTCTCAGTGGCAACCCTGTCAGGACCCCTTCTCACTTCTGAGAGCTTTCTCTGTATCTTTATTTAATAAACTTCTATCCCTTTACTCACTCTCCTGTGTCCTCGAGATTCATTCTTTGACTCCGTGAGACAAGAACCAAGCTCTCCCGTATCACCATTACTACAACTAAGACTAAATAATACATGGAAACAGGGTTACCAGAGCCTATGAAACCTTAAGCCATTGAAGGAAACCCTCATGACATCTCTGACCTCCTGTCCTCTTATGCCAAAACTTTCATTGGCTGAACCCAACTTGAAGTCAGAGGGCAATGTAACTGGGGGAGAAGTATTCTTTGAGTTCACACCTCCTTGTCATTTCAAGTCACAGACCAGCAAATCCCCCTAACCCTTAAAAAAAAAAAAAAATGTGGAGAATGAATCGGAGGAGAAAATGAAAAACAGCTCTTATAGTAAGACGGAACAAAAGGGATCAAGATTGGTGGAAATGCTGCTCCTAATTCTAGGATCCTCAAATGCCTTCCTGTTTCCTAATGTTAAGTCACAGTGGGGGCAGGGTGGGGGTGGGGGTGGTGCTATGGAAGAAGTAATACCAGATAAGGCTCACTAGAAAATCTTTTTCCTTTTAGGTTTGACCAATTGGAGCAAAAGAATGCCTCAGGGCATTTTTGGAGTCCATTTTCTTCTAGATACCAATGGAGACAATGGTTGGAGAATCTGATATAGTTTGAAATCTTGGAATTTAGAAAATAGTCTAGAGAACTTTGGGGGTGGGGGAAGAAACCTAAAAATGTCTCCTTATGTTAACAATTTGCCTTAAAGAAGTAAGTTTGAAATCTTTGGTTGACAAGGATTCTTTTGCACTGCTCTGACATTTCTGTAGACTACACCGTTTCTTAGCAGCGTAAAATCAGATTGAGAAATTTCTGTCACCATTCTCTTTGTTCTACCAAATATAGACAACCAAAGATCTAATGGAGATTTAGTATGTATGGTAGGGTGTTGCATAAAATCAAAACCTCTCACAAATTTGTTTTTGAGATGTCACTAGAATCTCAGTCATGCTTTGTCAGGGGAATACTTAATAGGCCCGCTGGGACTGTTGATATTGGAGCCAGAAGAGAAGCAGGCCTGAAATAATTATTAACACTGTGGAAACAAGTTCCCAAATTATTCTGTATCTTGATCTGAGTTTTACTTCAAGAGTGTGTGTGTGTTGGTATAATAAAAAATAAAATATTTGGTCTTTTTACCCAGTTCCCAGCACGATTCTTAAAAGGCTCAGTGTCTTTTCAGTGCTCAGTGCCTTTTGTATGCTAATGAATGGCTGATGGCTTCAGGGAGGGGGCTGGTCACCAAAAAGACCAAGCCATGATTAGTGGATTAGAACTTTCAGCCTCACCCTCTGACCTCCACGGAGGGTAGAGGGACTAGAACTGAAGTTAACAAACTTTGGACACTGATTTAATCAGTCATGGTCATATAATGAAACCTCCAGAAGGGCACTAAAGGTTAGGGTTCAAGGAGTTTCTGAGTTGGTGAACATATCAAGAGTGATATGCTCTGAGAGGACATAAAAGTTCTGCACCACTCCCTTCCTCTACATTCTTTGCCCTACACATCTTACCGTTTAGCTATTCCTGTGTAGTATCCTTTATGATTAATGAGTACATGTAAGTGAAGTGTTTTTCTGAGTTCAGTGAGACACTCTAGTAAATTATGTAACTTGAGAGTTTGTGGGAACTCCTGATTTATAGCTAGTTGGTCAGAGGTAAAGGTGTCTCTCCCTTCTCCCTTTTGACTGGTACCTGTAGTGGGGGTGGCCTTGCAGAACTGATCTTGAACCCGTGGGGTCTGTGCTAACTCTGGGAGTATATGTCAGAATTGAACTGAATTGTTGGACACTGAGCTGGTGTCAGAAAAATCACACAATTTGGTATTAGAGGTGGTGTCAGGAAAAAAAAAGACATTGCATATATATAAACAGTTATCAAAATGTACACTTAAAATCAATGTACTTCACGTGTTTAATGTGTATATATTGTACTTCAACTAAAATTTTTTTTAAAAAGCTTGGATCCCAGCTGTTGATTACCTTTGTGGTAAGTTTTGCAAATTTGTATGAACTTTTAAATTACACCAATAGGGGGATCTTAGAGTCCATGTAATTCTATTAGAACTCAGGGAAATATAGACTCATGTCCTTTATTATCAGAATTTATATGAGAAATAAGCAAAAGACCTCCCCCCCCTTTTTTTAAAAGTGAGTTTTATCTTGAAGTAGACTTTTGATAGGTAAGTTCCTTGGTTCTACCTTCCTTATCATCTTCACTGGTATTTTCCCTTCTTCACCTTTAAATATTAATGTTTCAGGGTTTTGACCTTGGTCTTTTATTCTCTATTTACATATGTGATCTTAATGTGGGTAAGGCTTTATATCATATCTATATGTTGATGATTTTCAAATTTATCTTAGAGTCCTGACCACTGAACTATGTACTTACATGTTCCCCTATTCTGCATCTCCATTTAGATATCTAATAAATATTCAGTACATTTAAAACAGAGCTGTGTATGACCCATTGATAAGCCTGTTACTCCCCTTTTATATTTTAGCAAATAGTGGCACCACTTGTTACTCCAGGAAAAAATCCTAGAAACCACATTTTTTTTTCCCTCTCACTTTGTTGTAAACATCTAAAATGCAAGTTCTATAACTTTTTTCAAAGTGTGTTTTAATCTTCAAAAGATGACCACATTCATTGTCTTGGACTAGCATCATCAGACATAGAAGAATCAAAGTCATTATTGTTTCTCTTGAATTTTTAAGAAGACATAACTTTTCTGCCTCCAATCTTGCCCTCCATGGGCAATTTTTCTCAAAGCAATAAAAAAAGGATTTAAAAAAAAAACATACACTAAATACAACACTCCCTTGGTTTGCACACTTCTAATTAGCTTAGCATCTCACCTAGAATGAGAGGCAGACTGACCGCTGAGATCTTCATGCCTCTCTCACTACAGTTATCTCCTGACATTTCAACTCCACCACTACCTGGTAGCTACAATTACCTTTCAACTCATCTTGCAAGTTTGTTCTCACTTCAGGATCTTGTTTTTCCTGTTCTTTGCTCATTATGCTTTATCCTCATATCTTAACACTGTTCACATTGCATTTCATCCAGGATTTTGCTTAAATGTTCCCTTTCCTGACCAACCATTGTGATAACTTTTCCCATCACTCCATTTTGCCCTGTACTTTTCATTAGAGATGGGAGGGCAGAGCACAAGATGGGGGAGGGGCCGAGGGAGAGGGAAAAGCAGACTCCCTGCTGAGTGAGGAATCTGGACCTGATGCTCCATCTCAGGACCCTGAGATCATGACCTGAGCCAAGTCAGACGCTTAACTGACTAAGCTACCCAGGCTCCCCTCACTTTTGCTTTTTTTTTTTTTTTTTTTTTAACAACACACAACACAACTAGATATTTTTGTTTTTTTGT
This sequence comes from Canis lupus baileyi, assembly GCF_048164855.1. NCBI lineage: Eukaryota > Metazoa > Chordata > Mammalia > Carnivora > Canidae > Canis > Canis lupus. The sequence continues at coordinate 16,084,579 of NC_132857.1, forward strand.
ATCACTTTCAATTTTCTGTTTGTATGATAAGACTCTAGGCCTGAAAGGACAGAGATTTGTCTGATTTTCCATAGATCTCAAATTAAAAAAAATATGTTTACATGTAGAAGCTCAATATATGTTTGTGGAAGTAAACAATGAAGTTTAAGGAGAATGTATAGAGTGATAAAAACTCCTCACTATATCCCTATGGGAGCCACAGGGAAAATTTTAAAGTCCCTTTAGTTATTAAAGTTTCAGTATTAATTAGAGTTAAGAATTTGAAATGGCTTCTTGGAAATTCCAGCTTCCCAGATGCAGGCATTTCTAGTGAGGAGGTGTTAGATTAAACATATGCACATACTGTGTTAAAGGACATAAGACTGAGAGATTGAAGCTATCTTCAAAGTTGCACCCATAGTAGCTAAGAATTATATACCTCTATATTTATCCTTGTTCAACAAAGTGTGTTGGAAAAGTATTCTGATAGCCCAGAGTATTTGAATCTAATGCTACTGTGAGAGAGAGAGAGAGAAAAAAACATTCTTGATGGTAGTGAAGGTTGAAGCTTTCTTCCAAAGCACAAGAGTTTACTATAAGAATGAAAGAAACTAGGTCTAATTCATGAGTTAGAATAAAATAAGCAGCTAATGAGTTAAAATGGGATCAATTGAGACTAGGATTTTTTTTTTTAAGATTTTATTTATTTATTCATGAGAGACAGAGAGAGACCAGCTGAAGCTGAAGGCTGGGCTGAAGGCAGCGCCTAACTGCTAAGCCACCAGGGCTGCCCAGGATTTTTAAATCTTAGGCAAGGGAAAAGATACTTGAGCAAAATGGCTAGATTTTCTTTAATGGGCCATAATACCCAGAGATGTCAATATAGAATGTGAGAATAGCAATATAGAATGTGATACATTGAGAAAATCTATATGGCTAAACCAAGTGATCCAATGGAAAATGAAGGAGAGTAACACACTCTCACAATACATATGCATCATTTTTACTTAAAAATTTTGGAGTGTTCAATAGGATGCGGTGGTCTCTTACACCAAACGGTCTGAATCCAGACAGTATACTAATAGAGACCATTTCCCTTTGTATATCAGGACTGTTCCATCTGGATTCAGAGAGCTCCAATTATGGCATGTATGTGTGCAGTATCTCACTTTATTGAGTCACCTCCTGGACACATTCTAACCATGTGTATGGGGGCTGAAAATCTTTGGCTTTGGGAAAGTTTTTTGTTTGGCAGCTATGAAAATATCTAGAGTTGCAAACCCCATGGTAATAAAAATACCAGACAGCTTTTAGATACTTTCTGCTGAAAAGAAGCTGCATACCTGAGTGTTAACTGGTGAGAGGATGGCTCAGTCATGCTACCATGGTCTTGGAGGGAAGTAACATGTCCAGGGGAACACAGGAGCCTTTCAAGCGATAGATCTGTCAGGATGAAGAGTAGAAATAATGCATGGGATTGAAGAGAAAGGCATTAAGTATTTGGAAAATCTGTTTGAAGAATAGTTGACACAAATCTCTGCTTGCAGTCTGCCCCACAGACAGAAAAAGATAAAAAACAAAACAAAGAAACTAGATTCTGTTTCTCCTGTTGTTGGTTTATTTTTTAGATTCCACATATAAGTGATATCATGATATTTGTCTTTATCTGTCTGGCTTATTTCACCTAGCATAATACCCTCTGGATCCATCCATGTTGTTGTGAATAGCAAGATTTCATTGTTTTTATGGATGATATTTCATTGTGTCTGTGTATGTATATCACATCTTTTTTTATCCACTCATCTATTGATGATCCATGCGTCTATTTTCCATATCTTGGCTATTGTAAATTTTGCTCGTAAATGATTCAGCTTTTTGAATTAGTGTTGTTATTTTCTTCAGATAAATACCTAGAATTGGAATTACTGGATTACATGGTACTCCAGTTTTAGTTTTTTTGAGGAACTTCTCTATTATTTTTCATATTATACATACATACATAATTTCAATATACATTCTCACCAACAGTGCAAGAGCTTTCCCTTCACTTCCTTACCAACACTTGTTATTTCTTGCATTCTTATTTTAGCCATTCTGACAGATGTGAGCCAATATCTCATTGTGGTTTTGACTTGCATTTCCCTAATTAATGATGTTGAACTTCTTTTCATGTGTCTCTTGGCCGTCTGTAGGTCTTCTCTGGAAAAATGTCCAAGTCTTTTGCCCATTTTTTAATTGGATTATTTGTTGAGTTGTGAAATATAAAGGACAAATTAATGATTGCCAAGGGGAGGAATGTGGGATGGGTGAAGGGGATTTAGAGGTACAAACTTCCAGTTATAAATAAGTCACGGGGATGAAAAGTACAGCATAGGGGATATATTGAATAATATTGTAATATACTTATGTGGTGAGCATTTTGTATATAATTCTTGAGTCACTATGTTGTACGCCTAAAACAAATGGTAATATTATATGTCAAATATACTTCACTTAGAAATTTTTTTAAAATTCCCCTCCAAAAAAAGAGTGAAACTAAACTAAATCCAAACAAAGATGCTTTATCATTTAAATTTAATGAATACTTTGGTGAAATCTAGGTGACTGTTTAACAGCCAAAGTAAAAGTTGAATGTCCTCTTATTTAGGTGTCTGGCAAAATTGAGGGAAGGTTAATATACTTACAAGAGTGGTGATGTCCATCAGCAAACAAATGACACACACACATTTATTTTTATTGCTTTATTCTTAAATATGAATGTATAACCAGGGATAGCCATTCGTTTTAAGAAAGTAGGAACATAAGAGAGAATGACAGAGATAAATGATAGAAAAATATGACATGTAGGAAGTAAATATTTTAGGGCGAAAAGATATTATTAAGATAAGAGCAAAAACAGCAAAGTCAAAAATTCTTATAAATAAAATCTTCCTGAGCTGCCTGGGTGGCTCAGCAGTTGTGTGTGCCTTGCGCTCAGGTCACGATCCTATGATCCTGGGATGTAGTCCCATGTTGGGTTCCCTGCTCAGTGGGGAGTCTGCTTCACCCTCTGCCCCTCTCCCCACTCATGCATGCGTGCACTCTCTCTCAAATAAATAGAATATTAAAAAAAAAAAACCTTAACTCTTCCCTAATTAGTCTCATTAATCTGAGAGACTCTTCCTTTAAAAATACAGAATGCTATAAAATAGATCAGAAAATAAGGCAAGTTTCATGGAAATTAAATGCATGAATGTTGCAATTAAACAAAAATAACCCACAACAATTTAAAAAATGAGAAATTGATAGATGAAGTCAATGGCTTTATGAAAAGTAGGGCAAAAAGACGAGGGTAGTAAATATGAGAGAAAATCTAAAACATGAAAATGATTAATTCAAGATGTCTATTGTTTCACAGCCCTCCAGGAGCTTCTCTGATGTAATCTGAAATTGGCCTCTCTACTTAGAGGGCAGGGAGAGGCCAAAGAAAGTGGTAGGCCACTCCAGGTTGGTAGGTGGTGGTTTTAATGAAAAAAGGAACCTACATATGAGGCTTGTCTTGGGTGATAGTAAGACAAATGGATCCCTGCACCCACCCTCCAAATCTTAAAAGTTTAATCTTGAATTCTTATAAAGAGTCCTTAACTGGGTTCAGTCTGGTACACCAGATGCAAGTGTTAACACCACATCACTACCTCAAGGCTATGTCCCTTGGAGTGAGAAAAGCAAGTGGAAACCACATCCCAAGAATAGGGGCGGGGGTGAAGAGCCTCTGGGTGTCCAGCTCCAGCTTATGGGTCAATCAGTGGTCACATCATTTTGATGACTTTCCCCAAAAGTCCAACATTAGAATAGCAGGAGTTCCAAAAAGAATAAATAAAATGGAGAAGGCTGCCCCATTGTACATTCCCACTACCAGTGTGAAAGAGTTCCAAATTCTCCACAATGTCACCTAAAGTTATCTTTAAAAGAAAAATTATCCTGACGGATGTGAGGTGCTGCTACCTCAATATGGTTTGGCTTTGCACTTCCTTGATGATTATTAATGCTCTTCTAGTGAAGAATGAACTTCTTCATATACTTGTTGGCCATTTGTATGTCTTCTTTCGAGGAATGTATATTCAAATCCTTTGCCCATTTTAAATCTGTTTTGTTGTTGTTGTTGTTGTTTGTTTTTAGTATTGGGTTGAAGGAGTTCTTTTTGTATTTTTTTCTTTAAAAATAAGTTACTAGTTTTGGCACAAAATACTGGGAAAGCACGAGGGCAGCACCTGTGACCCCTTGGCTATACTTCCCAGAATACACGTCAAGAAATGTTTTGTATAACACCAGGCTTGGTCCCCAATACCCTCACGCCCTCCAGAGGAGTACAGAACCTGACCATGTGGGGAGTTTATACATGCCCCATTCACACTGCAGGGGTCCCCTCCAATCATGTACCAGATCTCTTTTGCAAATAGTGAAACTGCACTAGTTATTCCAACTGTACATTTCTTAAAACTCTCATGAATACTCAGGTCACAGGCAATGATGTCTCAAAACTCTTAGAACTCTTTAAGCTCCTTAGAAGACCTTTCTTAATAGCAGTTATTAAGGCCCTTTCTACGTTTCCAGCATTCTAAGCCCCAGGCTGCCTATGGCATCTGGACAGCAGCCCCTGGAAGTCCCCTATATCCTACAGCAAGATGGAGGAAGGCAGACCAGACCAAGCATGAGGAATAAACAGGACAGTGTATTGGGCTCAGACCAGGAATCTGTGGGTCTTGAAGACCTCTGTGTATTCGTCCATTTTCTTCTCCATGTTCTTTTAGACCTGTTTCTGTAGCCTTACAAGCTGTTTTTCCTTCTAGTAATGATCTTGGCCTTCTTCTTCCTCTTCTCCTCCTGAGTGTCTGTTACTGCTTGGTACTTCCAGCCAGCATGAGCCAGGTACCCCAGTTGAGTTAACTTTCGTGTAGTCTTCGGTTGCACAACCTTGAAGGCATCAGGAGCCACCATCTGCTTTTTCTTGCTGTAGGGTGGTAAGATCCGATCAAACATCTGAGGCAGTCCAGGAAAGTCTGGCCTTGCTTGGTTTTATTGGGCAGCATGCCTTCCACTGTCCACCAAAAGATGTGGCTGGGCATCCTGGAAGTGATAGGGGCCATGGGATGGGTTGCTTGTGGAGGAAGGCCAGAAACAACTTGTGTCTGTAGAAATTGCCAGAAATGTTGATGCCCTCACAGCACACAACTATGACCTTCTGGCCTAGCGGCACCTGTTTGGCCACAACCGCCACCAGGCAGCCCAGGAGATAGCCTTGGCCATAGAGCACCAGGACTGCCCCTCTTCCATCTTCAGCCACTGCCTAAGAAAAGCTCTTGAATTTTGAATATTACTCCTTATTGGGTATATGGTTTGCAAATATTTTCTCCCATTTCTCCCAGGTTGTCTTTTCACTCTGGTGTTTCCTTTGCTGTACAGAAGCTTTTTCATTAGATGCTGTCCCCCATTTGTTTATTTTTGCTTTGTTGCCTGTGCTTTTGGTGATATGTCCATGAAATAATTGCCAAAACCAATGTCATAATGCTGCCTGTCTATGTTTTTTCCTAGGACTTTTATATTTCAGGTCTTACATTTAAATAATGAATCCATTTTTTTTTGTTTTTGTTTTTTTTTTTGTTTTTTTTTTTAATGAATCCATTTTGATTTGAGTTTTGTTTATGGTGTGAGATAAGGGTCCAATTTCATTCTTTTTTTATCCAATTTTTCCAACTCCATTTGTTGAATAGATTATCCTTTCCCCATTGTATATTTTTGGCACCCTTGACCATTGTGCATAGATTTATTTCTAAATTGTCAGTTCTGTTTCTTTGATCTATATGTCCATCTTTAGGCAATACCATACTGTTTTAGTTACCATAGCTTTGTAATATATATTTAATTAGGAAGTGTGATACTTACATCTTTTTTTTTTTTTTTTTTCAAGATTGCTATAGCTAAGTCTTCTGTGGTGAAAATGCCATTAGAATTTTGATGGGAATAACATCAAAACTGTGGATTGCTTTGGGGAGTATGGCCTTTTAACAATATTAAGCCTTTAATCTATGAACACAGAATGTCTTTCCATTTATTTGTGTCTTTAATTTCTTTCATCAAAGTAGTTTTCAGCATACAAGTCTTTCACTCTTTGCTTATGTTCATTCTTGAGTATATATTCTTTTTGATCCTGTTATAGATAATATTCTTTCCTTTTTGAATAGTTCAGTGTGTATAGAAACACAAGTGAGTTTCATCTATCAATTTGTGTTCTGTAACTTACCAAATTTGTTTATTTGTTCTAACAGGTTATTATTTTTTTTTTTTTGGTAGAGTTTTTAGAATTATGTATAAATAAGATCATGTCACCTATAAACATAATTTTACTTCTTCCTTTCCAGTTTGGATGCCTTCTCTTTCCTTTTCTTGCTTCATTTATCCTAGTTTGAACGTACATTTGTGCTTTTGAAATATTAGCACATTTATGTGTTATGTAAAATTTCACTCTAGCAGATTTTTTTTTTTAAAGTCTATATTAAATGACAATGTACTTTGAGTCAGGGGGAGAGAAAAATTGAAAACCTGGAACTGGGATCCCTGGGTGGCGCAGCGGTTTGGCGCCTGCCTTTGGCCCAGGGCGCGATTCTGGAGACCCGGGATCGAATCCCACATCGGGCCCCTGGTGCATGGAGCCTGCTTCTCCCTCTGCCTGTGTCTCTGCCTCTCTCTCTCTCTCTCTCTGTGACTATCATGAATAAATAAATAAAAAAAAAAAAAAAGAAAACCTGGAACTTGTTTCGGTTTATTCAAAATAAAAATATACATAGAATTATGAAAATATATGTTTACCATTTCCATCATGTAAATTGATCCATTATGTGTTATATAAAAGTCTTGGTCAAATGAACATGGTTTGAAAGGAAGAGTATCTTCAGATGACTTTGTAAGATATTTTTTATTTTCCACATGTCTGTTCCAAATCATTTCATGTACCCTCCTGTGGTTCTTACATGAATAGAAATAGCATGGACAAAATTTGTTTTTAATTGTTAGAAAAAAATATATTGAAAATAGAGAGCTATTCCATGTTCATGGCTGGACTCTGAATCCTAGACGCTCTAGAAGTGAAAAATTCCAGTCATTATTAAGATTCTAGAAAAGTCATTTTCCTTTATCTGTCAGTGATGCTGGATGATCTTCACATTGTGATTAACTTGTTAATATAGATTGTATTAGCATCTCATCTTTTATTGGCTAAAGAATCTTAAGTAGTATTTTAAATTTAAGTGTGATCTTTGAAAACCCTTTGGATTTATTTGGATTCCACCCATCCTGTGAGATTAGGCTTCCATTGGGTTGATCTGTGGGAGCTGCAGTATCTCAGGTCTTACTCTGCCTTTCTGTTTTCCAATCTTGATATTTAGTGCATCCCAGACATCCTCTCCCTGCCCTTCCATTGGGATCTGCCCCTACACCTGATGTCATACAGTTCACCATGCAGACTCTGATTGCACCCTATTTATATTCCTGGGAAACCCCATACTCTACCTACTTGGACCCATCCCTGCCCAGGACCCCTGGACGTGTCTCATGATATTCAAAAGAAAGAAAATCCAACACTAAGTCAGATTGTTCATTATACTTATCTCAGTAATCACTTCACTATATATGTGTGTGTATACATATATTTATATCATATATAATACATATGTTTACTGTGTAATTTTTTTAAATTTATTTTTATATCATTATTTTAAAAATGCAGTGTTTATAATATGAAGGTCAGAGCTTTTCCCCAGAATAAGTTTATAAATTTTCAATTGGCTTGTCAGGCCAATAGCAATACTCCTTGACCAGTTTGATTTCTGAGAAGACTTCATTCAAGTCCTCAGTGGTGATCTGATCAAATGGAATTATGTTTTTCCTCCTCCCAGCTCTTTTTTATACTTTTCAATCCTGGTCTTTTAGGGAGACAAACTCAGCACAACTTTTCAAGTCTTCTTTTTCTTTAGCATCCACCTGGATGGTATATTTATCCTCTCACACAGGAACCTCTAAGACATTAATCTAAAAGAAATACTTTTTTTTTTTTTTAAGATTTTATTTATTAAAAAAAAAGATTTTATTTATTCATGAGAGACAGAGAGAGAGAGAGAGAGAGAGAGAGAGAGGCAGAGACATGGGCAGAGGAAGAAGTAGGCTCCATGCAGGGAGACCGATGGGGGTGGGGGTGGGGATCGATCCCAGGACTCCAGAATCATACCCTGAGCCGAAGGCAGACGCTTAACTGCTGAGCCACCCAGGCGTCCCAGAGACATACTTTTTTTAAACGAGCAAAGATAGGACACTACTAGATTTTTCTTTGGCTTTTTTTTCAAACTAAAGAAAAAGGAAGAAGGTATGCAGACTGTATTTTTACTAAAACTATAGAACCAATAATGATGTTTTTATCAAATTGAAAGAGATCATTCTTAACTCTTGAAAATGTTAGAAACAGCTTTTCCTTCTTCAAATTCCTCTTGGCAGCATATTTCAATATTTGCTTTTTGTTTGGTGTTTTTGTTATTTTTCACAAATACATAACTAATGAATAGGCTTTCAATTAAGTTCTAGTGAGAGTTAGCCACCTACAACTCTTAGAAACTGCCAAACAACAAAGAGAATTATTCAGGGTCTGTTTTATGAAAAAGCCTGCTACTGTTATCATGAATATATAAGTGTTAACACAGAACTTAAGTTTGGCTTTATGATATAAAAAAATTACTAGTTCATGTTTATGCTGGTGGGAAGTATGATATAACAAGTCAAATATAATTATGAATATTACAATGGGATCTGGATAGTGAATTTTTTGTGATTTTAATCATAATAATCAGCTATATTTGTCCAGTGATTCTGTTTGGAAACCTAAAGTACTTTGCAAAAACGATTTCACTCATCTTTATAATATCCCTTTTGTAAGAGGATATTTGAGTGGCGATATGAGACAACTATGCAAGTTGCTTAGTAAATCAGAAGAATGAGGAGAGTTACATACATTCCAAGTGACCCATCATTACAGTACCGCTGTGTCCCTGGATATAACATTTTCATGGGAACAGTTTGCCACATGCTTTAGAATTCTTCAAAAGATTGTACCAAGTGTTAATATTGCCAAAGGCCCCAGGCATTGGCAAAAGCTCTCTCCATTTGTTATCCCATATGTGATATTGTTTGTGTCTCGGTATGTTTAAAACTGGAAAATTTTGTTTATGGGATTTTTAATGTGTGTGCATGATTTTAAGCAAGTATTTTGCAGTCTGGTACTTAGAACAGCCTGTAAATATCCAAATAGATATAAGAAGTTTGAAGTTTACAAAAAACATTCCGAATACTACAGCTACCTTTAAAAGGGAATCAGATTTACAACCTTTAGGATGAAGAACAGGACCCCTCCCCCTAATGGTTGTTAAAGGGCCTAGAAATGTTCACTTGTGACAAGAATAGAAACATAACAAATTTACATTAGATACAGACTCCTTAAGAAGTACTAAACAACAGCTTATTCATTCACCCATTTAATAAATTTTCACCTCCTGAAAGGTACTGTGAAAATCAGTAATTCAATTTTCAGATCTTATGTGCTATAAGAAATAGAGCTAGTGGAACATCATTGTTTTTCAATGATTAGATTAGAAAACATTAAGAATATTTGACAGGTTGAGGACTACTGATCAGATCTTCTGTAGGATATCATTCAGTTGGGATTTGTCTGATGTTTTTTTCATGAGTAGACTAGGGTTATAGGTTTTGGGGGAGACCACAGAGGAATAGTGCCATTTTCAACACATCATATCAAGAGTATATGCTATCAGCATGATTTATCACTGTTTATGTTAACTATCATCACCCAGCTTGAGGTAGTGTTTGTCAAGTTTACTACAGTTAAGCTAGTCTTTTTCTCTCCCTCCCTTTTCATAATCCTTTTTGGAAAAAACACTTTCTGGAGCAATAAAGAGTTCTATTCCTCCTACTTGAGGGTGGAATACCTATATAAGTTATTTGGAAATTCTTCTGTATTGGAGAATTACATATCCTCCCTTATTTACTCAGTCATTTATTTGTATCATTATGAACTCATGGCAAGGAAAATCTGAGAAGTTCTCAGCCAAGAGAACCCCAAGGAGACATGATAACTATGTAATGTGATATCCTGGATAGGATCCTGGAAAAGAAAAAGCATGCAAAACAAAAACAGGATATCTAAATAGAATACGGATTTTAGTTATTGAGAATGTATCAGTATTGGTTCATTAATTATAACAAATAAACCATGTTAATACAAGATGTTCATATTAGGGACAACTGGATAAATCTGTTATCTTTGACATAATTCTTAAATCAAAAACTGTTCTAAAATTTAAAATCTTATTAAAAAAAAACCTTCACAAAAATATTATAAATTCATTCAAGAATTGTCAAGGTGGGGAAGCCTGGGTGGCTCAGTGGTTTAGTGCCGCCTTCCACCCAGGGCCTGATCCTGGAGACCTGGGATCGAGTCCTGCATCGGGCTCCCTGCTTGGAGTCTGCTTCTCCCTCTTCCTGTGTCTCTGCCTCTCTCTCTCTCTCTGTCTCTCATGAATAAATAAATAAAATCTTAAAAAAAAAAAAAAAAGAATTGTCAAGGTTCAGGAATCAAAGTCATACAGTTTTAGTGGAAATGTGAATTGCCACAATCTGTAAGTAACTATCAAAATGTCAATGTGCACATATATTTTGCTACCTCAGACTCCTTTCTAAAAATCTATTCAGTAGCAACAAAAGCAATATGCAAGTGTGCCGTTGCCGCATTTTTTATAGTAGCCATAACAAAATATATAAAAAAAATAATTTAAAACAGCCTGCCTAATTATTCAACAAGGAGTAATGGTTGAAGGAACTGTGATACTTGTTCAGAGTACAGCATAATTAAATAATATATGCATATATCCTATTTTAAAATAACCAAGAAGGTGGTATTATATCTGTATAGAATCCTACATAATAAACTATTAATAGTAGTTACCTTAGAAAAGTATAATTGGAGTGGGCATTATTAACATTTGCATTATCATCTCTTTTTTGTTTGAATTTATACAACCCTCATTGATTACTTTTGTAATAAGTATATAGCTTTTCTTTTTTAGAAGTAAAGGATACTTTTCCTTTACAGATATTTTATTTTTATTAGCACTTAAGCTATAATTTGTTAATATGCTCTTAGACAAACTCAGTTCAATCTCATACTTTCACTAATTGGAAATTATAAAATAGACCCCCTATCTAAATTTGAGAGAATTAGATGTCATTTAGCTATTAACATTTTCACTCATTTAATAGTTCTCTAATATGTGCCTCCTGTGCTTCTATTATTAACGCTTGCCTGGGATTGAAAGGTGATAAGAATATCATCCATAATTTCAAGGCTCGTTGTGTGGTTGGGGAGACAGATGACTAATCAATAGAGCAATGTATTAAATAGTCAACTTTACTTTTAAGGTGTTTGTAAGTAATATGCCATTTTTACCAAACATTGAAAATGAGGTGGGATTTTAAGATTGTAAGACACAGGGTGTAATAGAGACAGGTCTGGAGATATGTGGAATGAAATAAATTTGTAAAGTTAAGAAAGAGTCACATCACAGAAATCTTAATTGCTATGTCTTGGATGCCTATCGAGTTTTATCTCAGTTCTTTTAATTGATAGTGACTTTCTGCAGCAAAATGTTGAGAGGGATTCTTAGGCTGAGTACATCCTCAAAGGCACCCACTTTGATAGGAGTGATAGTCTTTCCAGATATTTACCTGACATTCAGAGGTTATTCAATGTAGCTCTGATTTTTATCCAGTACTATTTAATAAGTTATTAGACTTTAATCATCACTTATGTAGTCAATTCAAGAGGATTGTTTTCCTTCTTAAAGAGATTGAGAAGTGATTAAAATATTATCAATAAGGTAGTAGAATATATAATGAATGCTGAGGTATATTACTACATAAATTCACAGGGATCATTTTATGGTTCTGGAATGAAACCAACTATGTCATACCTAAAACATCTACATAGTGATGGCTAAGAAATAGACCACTATACATAATTAGGAAAAATCTGATGATAGTTGTGAGGTATATAGGATATTATGAGATGTAATATACAATTAGAAGATGTACAAGTACAAATTCTTTATCTAGAAACCAGCTAACTAGGAAATAAATTATCTGTGTCTCTAAATATGGATAAGGATGTTTATGTATACATTACTATGTGTGTGTATATAAACAGATGCAGACATTCTCTTTATGAGAGAGATGCAATTTTTAAAAAAATATATCTATGAGGCAGAGATTTATTGGTCACTATGCATTAAGCCTCATGCTTTTTTTTTTTTTTTTAAAGACTTATTTATATTAGAGAGCACAAGTGAAGGAGGAGCAGAGGGAAAGGGAGAGGTCTCAAGTAGACTCCCCGTTGAGTAAGAAGCCCAACATGGGCCTGATCCCAGGACTCCTGACATCACAACCTGAGCCAAAATCAAGAGCTGGATGTTCAATGGACTGAGCCGCTCAGGTGCCCCAAACCACATACTCTTAAGCAAGAATGTAAGAGATAACAAATGATGACTCAAGGCACTGTAAGACCCCAAGTCCAAAGAATATACTGTGTTTACTCAAATAGGGGAAGAGGAAATTGTGATTTTAAGTATTTTAATAAAAATAATTTTAAGATGTAAATGATTAATCCAAAAACCTAATTCCTTCAAAAATTACATAATTCAAATCCTTTTGAATTTTGAATTGTAGACTCTATTAAAAATCATTAAAATATTAACACATTTCTTTTGTTACAAAAAACCAAATGGAATAATGCTATAATATTGTTAGAAACAAAAACTTTTACATCCATTATAACTAGCCAATTGTCCAGCTTGTCAAATATTTAATAATGAATTAAAAATAGAATATTATGTTCCCTGAAAGCAAAAGTACATATGAAAGTTGAATAAAGAAGGAAAAAACAAGGTTGCCCAAGTGTCAATTCAAAAAGTGTTAACATTTGTTACTACATGTGAACAATGCAAACATTTATGTTAATAGATTTTTTAAATGTTTATTAATAGACATGAAAAATAATAATGCAGACTACATAAAAATTACACATCTAAACACCATGTGATGATTTACTGGAGACATTATCAAATCTTCATGATTATTTTTTTTTTTAAATCTTCATGATTATAACCAGAATAGAAACTGTGTTTTGTATACTCACATCAGTGTGTCTCTTTCAAGTATTAAATGATGTGAGCTAGTGATATGAATAACATCCCAAAATAAAAGTCATATAGTTTTGTGTTTTTGACAAAAATATCTGAATTATGATCATTTTAGAGAAGATGATTAGATTAGGTAAGTAGGTCAGTAGGTAGGTAGGTAGGTAGGTAGTTGATAATCTTGGGTACATAATTGTTTTACTTGCAGACTTTATACAAAGTTGTCCTTTATCTCTGAGCATCATAAAACTTCTGTGCATTTAGATTTCTCCAATTACAATATTGGAGATCACAGTAGCAGGTTAGTTTCTCTTTTTAGAGAAATCTCTCTAGAGAAATCGCTCTAGAAATCCCTTTAGAGAATGGCCTAGAGACTTCCAAACCCATCTACCCTTATTCTTAAGGAGGCTAAGGCAACAGTCATTGGGATTGTTTTTCGCCAGGAGGAAGAAGAGTCCAACAGTGACTGAGATTTAGAGACCTGCCTGACTAGATCTCAAGGTTATTGCTTTGTGCTTTGGTTTCCTATCATGAGCAGTCCATGATTTTTCCTTGTTGATGAATGTTTTCATTACCTTATTATGTTAGATCTTGCCTTGCACATTGGAATTTGCTTTCGTATATTTTGATGTATTTAATCATTGATATTCTGCTCAGATTTCTATGCGTCATTGCTGCATTGGGACTGCCATGCTACATAGTCCAGTGCTACTCTATTGAGTGTGTCACTGATGAGAATGTACTGGTAGGCAACCTAGCATAACCTTGAGGCATTTTGTGTACAAATTAGCTAAACTATTTTTTTTTTCTGTTATGTTTGCTTCTTTCAAGCCCATAGAATGTGAAATAATGCTGCCTAGGCTTATATCTAAATTATAATTTATGAAGTCTGCCCGTAAGTTATTCAGAGAAGTCCCTGAATATCTTTAGATATTTTTCATTTAAAAAAAATCAGTGAATTTTTTGAGAAAGAATAGTGTGTTATGGTACATAATGTGTATTTTAAAATATTTAATCATTGTAAAAATGCACATTGTGGGAAGAAAAGTGGGTAAAATAATGCAAAAAGTGGAAGAACCCTAGAAAATTGAGTTTTTTTTTTTTAGTGTTGGCAGACATGAAAGAAAGCAGGCTTGTCAGGAAAATGAAGAGAAATTAGAATTTAGGACGACGATGCAATGCTAATTAGTGAGTTTTATATGCATAGATAGAATGAAACGGGAAAGGGGACAGTATACCCATAATTGTGCTTTGTTTAACTTGCTGTTTGGTTAGCCAGAGCTTTTACAACTAGCTCTTTTATAGGTATGATATCTTTATGCAGCTGTCCTTTTCTTTGTCGGACTTGGTTGCCTTTGTACACATTTCAAATGTTTTTGATCAAGTGTATATACAGCCCAATGTGTTTTCCCTGAAAGCACTGTCCCTTGACTAGAGAGAGCCTTAAATTAGCTTTCACCAAGAATAAAGGTAAGAGAAGAAGGGTGGGAGGATGATAGGAGCCAGGATGCTGGCTATGTTTTTAACAGTTTAAAAGAGATTTGAAGGGAGAGGACATGACCATTGAAAGTCTGTTGGCTTGTCAAAGAAAGTGCCTCTGCATAGTGGAAAGATTAGTAAAATACCGAAGATTCATGTGTAGCATTGGTTATAATCACCATTCCCTTTTTCCCCAGTTGGATGAAGTAAAAAGTGAAGTTCCTGCACAAATTCAGTGCCCTTGTCTCCTTCAATGCTGGCAGTGACCTGCACAGATAGGATTTCACATTCATACATACAGGCGGGCTAGTCTCCCCTGTTATCCTAGTGCTTCATGGTTATGATCTAAGACCTTCTGCTTCTCTCACAACATAAACCTTTCTTCTTTGGGAAAAAAATAAAAGGCGCTGAGCTAGTGGGGATAGAATATATTATTTCATTCTATTTGAGGCCTTCTAATGACTCAAGATTAACTAGACCACTGAATAATCTCATTTAGCTAAACAGGCATGCAGCTCAAATTGGATCATTCTGTTTTGTTCAGCACAGGAAGAAATAGGAACAAAACACATTGAAAGAAAGTACAAGTAGTATTAATTGAAACAGTCATTGTTAAAACAATCTCAACAGGATAATCCAACATTTTTTGTTAAACTTGGGTCTCTGGTATTAAGAAGAAAGGAATTTTATTTGTGAATTTTAATTTTCTATATCATCCCTGTGGGTAATAAATATATTCATATATGATGAACCTTTATAAGATATTTATGATGTTTATACTTGATAATTGCATGTTTGCACAATGTAGCAAAGGGAAAGAATAATATAGTCAATTAATCTTCAATGAAGTAGGCAAGATTACCCAGTGGGAAAAAGACAGTCTCTTAAACAAATGGTGTTGGGAAAACTGGTCAGCTAGAGGCAAAGGAATTAAACTGGACCACTTTCTTACACCATATACAAAAATAAACTCAAAATGGATTAAGGATATAAATGCCAGGCCTGGAACCATAAAAATTCTAGAAGAGAGCCTAGGCAATAACTTCTCTGACATTGGCCATAGCAGCTTTTTTCTAAATGTGTCTCCTGAGGCAAAGGAAATAGAAGCAAAAATAAATTATCGGGACCACATCCAAATAAAAACCTTCTGCCCAGCAAAGGGAAATAATCAACAAAACTAAAAGGCAACCTACAGAATGGGAGAAGATATTTAAAAATGACTTATCTGATAAAGGGTCAGTATCCAAAATATTTAAAGAACTTACAACTCAATTCCCTAAAAACAAATAACCCAATATAAAAATGGGCAGAAGGCATTAATAAACATTTCTACAAAGAAGACCTCCAGATGGCAAACACATGAAAAGATGCTCGGCATCACTCATCATTGAGAAAATGCAAATCAAAATCCCAATGAGATAGCACCTCACACCTTTCAGAATGACTAAAATAAAAAATACAAGAAACAAGAAGTGTTAGCAAGGATGTAGAGAAAAAGGAACTCTTTTGCACTGTTGATGGGAATATAAAGTGGTACAGCCACTGTGAAAAACAGTATGGAGTTTCCACAAAAGTTAAAAATAGAACTACCTTATGGTCCACTAATCACACTACTGGGTATTCCCCCCACCAAAAAAAAAAAAAAAAAAAAAAGGGAAAAAAAAACCCATACTAATTCAAAGGGCTACATGCACCCCAATGTTTTTAACAGCTTATTTACAATAGCCAGGTTTTGGAATCAGCTCAAGGGTCCATTGATAGATAAATGGCTAAAGAAGATGTTATATCAAACACACACACACGCACATACCACATACACATACAGAGGAATATTATTTAACCATAAAAAGAGTGAAATCTTGCCATTTGTAATAACATGGATGGATCTAAGAGAAATAAGTCAGAGAAAGTCAAATAGCATATGATTTCACTCATATGTGGAATTTAAGAAACAAAACACATGAGCAATGGAAAAAAAAAACAAAAAAGAGACAAACCAAGAAACATACTCTTAACTATAGAGAACAAACCAATTGTTACCAGAGAGGAGGTGGATGGGGAGATGGGTGAAATAGGTGATGAGGATTAAAGAGTGCATTTGTGATGAGCACTGGTGATGTATGGAATTGTCGAATCACTATATTGTATACCTGAAATTAATGCAACATTGCATGTTTACTAGAATTTTGAAGAAAAGCATAATAAAGGCAGTATACAAAAGTAGTCATTTTTTATGTTTACAAAGATACCTCATCAGGCTATTCTTTGAAAATACTGGTATTTGTCCCAGGGGGAGTTTATGCTAGCAACTTGTAGGTAAAATCTGTAGCCAGATACTTAGGAGCTAGTTTATGGATATAGGGTGGGATACAAGAATGTTATAAAGGAAAAAGTTCACCTTCTTATTAGAAAAACATATCCTTAGGCCTTTGGAAGAGGAATTAACCCATTGGGCTCCCAATGGATATATATATATATATTTTTTTTAAGATTTTTTTTTATTTATTCATAAGAAACAGAGAAAGGCAGAGACACAGACAGAGGGAGAAGCAGGCTCCATGCAAGGAGCCTGATGTGGGACTTGATCCTGGGTCTCCAGGATCAGGCCCTGGGCGGAAGGTAGCACTAAACCTCTGAGCCACCCAGGCTGCCCCCTGGATATATATTTAAAATAAATTTTACATTTCAGAAATATCATTAAGAGGTATTATAATTCATCAAAGTTTACTATTCTACCTCTAACTTGCACGCTTAATTCAAAAAAAGTGTTGTCTCCTTTCTATCTACCTGTATGTATGTATGTCTGTCTCTATATCATCTGTCTGTATCATCCCTCTACCCTACTATATCCATCCATCCCTCCCTCCATCTACCTACCTACTCACTTACCAATCACATGCATTAATCTAGCTCTCATTTATCTACAAATCTATTTAAACAAATACCTATTAGTCCATCTATTAATTTATTTTGGACTTGTGATAGAGTGTCTGATTATAGTTCCAAGTTCTTAGGACACTTAGAAAATTATGCCTTTTTGCTTTTCCCCTTCCTTCAGTCCATTCTTTCTTCCTCCTTTCCTTCTTTTCCTTCTTTTTTTTTTTAATTTTTTTTTTTTTTATTTATTTATGATAGTCACAGAGAGAGAAAGAGAGAGAGGCAGAGACATAGGCAGAGGGAGAAGCAGGCTCCATGCACCGGGAGCCCGATGTGGGATTCGATCCCGGATCTCCAGGATCAAGCCCTGGGCCAAAGGCAGGCGCCAAACCACTGCGCCACCCAGGGATCCCTTTTCCTTCTCTTTTAATGCTTTCTCTACTTACATTCCTGTCTTACCATAAGTAGGAGATAATTTGATTTGAATTCTTATCATTTGAATAATTTATTTGCATATTATTTTGCTTATGTGCATATACACTTAATTTACATAAATGCTATCATGTTATAAACTCATTCTATTTTTTTTCCACCCAGAACCATGTTTTAAATATCTGTTGATGTTTCTGTGTTTAGATCTAGCTTTTTTCCCTAACTGCTGCACAGTATTAGAGTGTTCATGCAGCACATTTTATTGCCCATTTTCCCTGATGATGTACACCTGGGTTGCATTCAAGTTACTTGTATTAAAAACAACACTGGGATGAACATTCATGTATATATTCTCATACTTATGCAAGAATTTTGCTGGAACATACATCCAGGACATGACTTTATCTAGATCACAGCACAACCCTACATTGAATTTAACTTAAAATTGTCACATTATTCTTCAGAATGGCTGGGCCAGTTTAAACTTCCACAAGTAGTTCATGAGATTTTTCATATCTCCATTTCCTTAGACACTTGAATTATCTAGTTTTCTAATATTTTCCCACTGTATTAAGTATAAATTATTATGTCTTCATCTTAGTGGCCTTCTTTTGAGCCTTCTCTTTTGTGAAATTCTTGTTCACGTCCTATATCTATTTTCTCATTTTGATTTGCTGTATTTTTATTATGGATTGGCAAAAGTTCTTCATAAATTCTAGATATTAAACCTTTGTTGCTTTTAGATGTTACAGATATCATCTGTGAATAATAGAAAACAGGTTTATTAACTTTGTCCATCATATCTTTTTCTTGACACACAGCCTTCATTGGATGCTGTGAATTCATGTGCTTTTCATCTGTTACCTTTTATTAATCTTTATTAACTTTATTGACTTATTTCTCACCATGATATCTTTGATTTAGGGAGTGTGTACCATTTTTGCATGAAATGGAATAGAAATCCAGTTTTAGTTTCTCCATATAGTGAGCCAGTTTTCATATATCACTAAGTACCCAGTCATTAGTTCATTAATCCATGTCTTACTTAAAATCCATGACTTTCTTTTTTTTCCAGAAAAAATGAAAGCTAGTACTCAATGAAGAGACATTTATAAAATGGTGAAAGAAAAAAAAATGTATATCATCAACCCAAAATTCTATGCCCAGGGAAAATACCTTTTAGAAATGGTAGGGTGCGGAGAAAGACATTTTCAGACAGATACTGTGGGAGTTTATTGCTAGAGGCATACTTTATAAGAAAAATTTAAAATTTCTTTAGGCCCTTGCAGTACATGTAAAGCAGTGTAAGTATTATTTGAAAATTTACTTTGACTAGTTAAATATATGTATTGTAAAGCCTAAGAAGATCACTAATTTTCCCTAAAAGAATGGCAATCCATAGAGGCGATAAAATAGAATAAAATTGTTGCTCAATTAAACCAAAAGAAAAAAAATAAGCAAAAAAAAGAGATGGAACAAATAGAAAACAGCTATACAGATGATAAATTTTGGCCAAATATATCAAAATGATATTAAATGTTAATGGCCTAAACATACCAGTTAAAAGGCAGATGTTGTCAGATTACATTAAAACAAGAGATCAAACTATATGATGTCCATACAAATCTATCTTCAAATATGAAGATATAGATAGAATAAAAGTTAAGAGCATGGCAAAAAATATACAGTGCAAACCCCAGCCAAAAGAAAACTAGAATACCTATATTAATATCAGATAAAACATATTTCAGAACAAAGAATAAATAGGGATAAAGTCACCACATAATAATAAAAGTCAATTTTTCTAAGACATGACGATTGTAAGTGATTTGCACCTAAATCAGAACTTTAAAATATATCAAATAGAAAGATAAAACTGAAAAAAATATATATGGTTATAATTAGAGGATTTAAAACTCCAGCATCATTAGCTGATAGAACAAATATGTAGAAATTGGTAAGCATATAGAAGACTTGAACAACACTATCAATTGACCTAATTAGTATTTATAGAACACCTCACACCCAACAAAACAAAAAACACACTATTCTCAAATGCATTTTGAACTTTCACTAAGATAGACTGTATTCTGATCCATAAAACAAATCTTAAATTTAAAAAAAAAAAAGGATACTGGGCAGCTCTGGTGGCTCAGCGGTTTAGCGCCGCCTTCAATCGAGGGTGTGATCTTGGAGGCCCAGGATCCAGTCCCATATCAGGCTCCCAGCATGAAGCCTGCTTCTCCCTCTGCCTCTCTTTCTTTCTCTCTCTCTCTCTCTCGAATAGAAAAATAATTTTTTTTTTTTAAAAAGGATACAGAATATGTTTATAGCAGAAAACTGAATTTGATTAGAAATCAGTAACAGAAATAAATTTGAAAAATTGCTGGATATTTGGAGATTTAAAAACACTTCTGAAGAATGCATAGATCAAATGGGAATATTCAAAGGAATTTAAATAATGAAAATAAAATTTCAACACTTGAAAATTTAGGAGAATGAAAATAAAAATTCAACATATGAAAATTTGGGTGATGCAGTTAAAAGTAATAGATCAGTAATTTAAGACTCCACTTTAAGAACTGCTTTGCTTAATTTACAGATGTATGGATATTTTCTAATTTTTTGTTATTAGTTGCATTTCAGGTTTATTAGCATATTCTCTGATTTAAGTATAATGAATTTTTTTTAGTATTGCATTATGAGTCAGCATATATTCAATTATATATCTACGTGCATTTGAAAGAAACATATACTTTTCATTTATTTTATTGTTAACTAGGTCAAATACAGTAATCATGCTATTTATTCTGTATACTTCCTGCTTTATTGCCTGATTATTCTACCATTTAATAAGTTGTTAATTAAATACCCAAGATTACATATTTTGTTATTTCTTCTTTGACAGTATTTTGGGGCAATGCATTTGTCCCTCTCAAGTTCAAAGGTAGACATTTTGAGGTGGATTCTCACAGTTTATCTTATTAGTTCCTCAAATTCATGCTTCTTCATGTTCTTGAATTATTGACACTTCTCTGTGATAGATTTTTGAGGAGGGAGGCAGCAATTCAAGCTAGTTCTTGTCAGACACTAGAAGCCAAGTCCATAGGCTTAGTTTTACCCATTTCTCAAAACTCATAATTAATTAGTTATAGTTACATATATGTGTGTATATTTATGTATATGTACACGGAAGTATTGATATTGAGTTTTATGTGTATAACATACTACCCTGGCTTATGTTATTTTGCATATGACAATGTAACTTTTTAACCTTTATTTGGTGTCCTGCTGAATGTTTTCATAGGAAAACTAACGAAATATAGGACTGAATTTTCAAAGACTATTTACTTGAACTTGTGATTGGCTCACTGCCTTTCCATAAGTAGATGTTTCCTTGAATTGTGCAGCAATAATTGGACACTGGAGAGCTATTATTTGTGGGACCTCTAAGTAAATTTTGTTTTAATGCAAAGCCAAAGTGGAGTGCTGGTAAAGGGTATCTGGAAATATGGCTCAGTGTATGTAGTGGTTTTATATGGAAAACACATTTCCTTTGCACTAGGGCATAGCATCTAAAAAGTTGGCAATCTGTATAATCCTTGATACTTCTGGATAATGTCATAATCAGAGATAAAGGAACATAAGTACATTAACATCTCCAAAGCAGTGCACTGTTTCTTGCCTTTTTAAGTTGATTTTTCTGACATTTTTTTTTTTTTTTGTATAAGATTTTATTGCTATTTAAAACCCATATTTAAGAGAAATCATTTAGGGAATATATTACCAGTTGTGGACTTTTTGTGAAATTTTATGAAACAAACTAAGTCACTAACTGGTTTAGAATCAAGAGTATTATGTGTTGTGACTACTTCCCCTTTTCTAGCAAAAGAGTTTGGGAATACATCAGAATGATATCTTAAGAATTATGCTGAGGTCAGTGCACTGTAGTGTGTCCATTCCTGGATGCCTGATGGTAAATTTCAGGGATCTGAGGAATAGGGAGGGTCTGAAAGAGTTCTAAAATAAAAGTGATAAGAGAGAAAGTTAGTGCCTTGGAAATGTTTCAACAAGAATTTGTCAGGATGAGATCTAAAGATGGAACACAAGGGAAAAAATACACAAGGCTTGCACAGGTATTTTTTTTTTTTGATGTAAACATGTATGCATTCAGTGTTTTTTTTTTTTTTTGAAAGGATTATCACTTATCTTGTTTCTTTACATATATATATACATACACATATATCCTTTTTATACATATATAAGGAAATGAAAATTATAACATATATATGTTTTATGATATGTGTATATGTGTGTGTGTGTGTGTGTGTGTGTGTGTGTGTATATATATATATATATATATATATAAATATAATGAGGGAACAGAGGACTAATTGAAGACAAAGCAGGAGCCCAGGGCAGCACATTGATAAGTCCTTGAAACAGGCAGAGTGACATTCCTCTATGGACTCAACTGCCTGGATGTTAATACTTTGCTAGGGGCAAAAGGCAATCTTAGCCCAACCCCCAGGTTCCTGTAAGTCTACTTTAACATATAAAAATTCCTTTAGAAATTTCCTTTATCTCTACCCCCTAAGATACACGTTAGCAATCATCCCCCAAGCACATGGCCCACCAATGTACATCTGAAGGGTTTCATGACTCAGGTTTTATTAGATGGTAATAAGTGACATTTTCCCAATAATAGCTAGCCCCCTCAAGGTCCTGGAAATCTTGCTTCCAAAATTCCTTAGAGAGTACCCTATCCTCAACTCCTCCCAACTTCCAGGTATATAATCAGTACCCTCCTCCCAACTTCCAGGTATATAATCAGCCATCCCTCACACAGACCCTGTAGGCAGCAGCTCTTCCTGCCCACAGGTCCTGTCCCCGTGCTTTAATAAAACTACCATTTTGCACCAAAGATGTCTCAAGAATTCTTTCTTGGTCATCAGCTCCATATCTCACCCCACCAAACCTCACCTATATTTCAAACTTCATCATATATAATTTATATATAATATCCCAGAAACAGATCATTAAAATTTTCCTCACCAAAAAATAATTGGTACTTTTAAACGTCTTTGCGTGTTTTACTTGAAAAACTTTACTCCAATGTATTTTGAGCAGATAGGGATTGAAATCCTGTTTTATATGCTTTAAAACCTATTGAGTTTAGAAAAAAGCATCTGGACAGTAAATCGTTTTCTCTTTTCTTCTCTTTCTTACTTGTCTTACCTCCAGGATGTTCAAGGTAAATGCATGCTGCTGAGGTTTCTTTTATGTTCAATATTTACAAAACAATTTGTTTTCCTCCTTTAGACCTGTGTGTCACTAGCAAATAATAGCAGTAGATCCATTTGTAGCATTGTTATTTCAATATGACTCTTTTGAAAAAGTAGATACAGTCATTAGGACAGCTTTGAGAAATTATTGGAAGCTCTCTTTTATTCAGTGATATTGACCAGTGAGATACATGTTTTTCACTGATTACTTGGAGACTTTTGTTTAAATCTAGACTCTCCAAAAAGGCAAAGGGATTACATGCTTAATGAATGTGACATATATGCATATTTAAGATCATAAAACAGATGTTTTTGCATAAACTTGCTCACTAGAGATATCTGACACAAATCTCTTAAGGTTCTGCTGCACTAGAAATAAACCCAAAATTATGATCAACTGCCCAATATCTACGTCCATGTTATGTGTAGTGTGGTTCTTTAGAGATTAGTGTAAAGCATCCCTCTTTTTTTCATACATGTTGAGAGTGATAGAAAAATTGCTACTTCTTCCTTTATAACTTCTTAAAATAAAATTATAATCAGCAGGTTTGGAGAGGGAGGCCAGAGATATCTTTCTATATTATCTTTTGATTATAAAGATGTAGTTTTGCTCTCCCTCATGAACCTTATATCTACTATCACCGTCATTCTAATTTAGCAATGTATGTGTGTATGAGTGTTAATGAGGGTGTGTGGTGCATTTGTGATTGAAAGGATACACATATTTTTTTTGTTTTTTATGTTTAATTTTTATATTTTTAAAAGATTTTATTTATTTATTTATTTATTTATTCATTCATTCATTCATTCATTCATTTCTCAAGAGAGAGAGGTAGAGACATAGGTAGAGAGAGAAGCAGGCTCCTCATAATGGGACTCGATCCAAGGACCCTGGGATCATGATCTGAGCCAAAGGCAGACACTCAACCACTGAGCCACCCAGGTGCTCTTTTTGGATTTTTTAATTTTAATTTTCACTTTAGGTATACTATATAATGATTCAGCACTTATAAGCAATTTATCAGTGCTCATCAAAATAAGTGTAGTCTTAATCCGCTTTATCTATTTCACTCATCATCCCACCCACTACCCCTCTGGCAAGACTAGTTTGTTCTCTGTATTTAGGAGTATGGTTTTGTTGTTGTTGTTGTTTGCCTTTTTTTTTTTCTCTTTTTGTGTGTTTTGCTTCTTTGTTCATGTGTTTTGTTTTTGTTTCAAATTGTATGGTATTTGTCTGTCTGACTTATTTCATTTAACATTTTATCCTTTAGGTACACCCGTGTTGTTACAAATGACCAGATTTCATTCCTTTTAATGGCTGAGTTTTATATACATACATATATATGTACAAGTTATATATACACATGAGCAACATCTTCTTTATCCATTCATTTATTGACTACACTTGGTTGCTTCCATATCTTGGCTATTGTAAATAATACTGGGGTAAACACAGGAGTGTTAGAATATTTTTTAATTAATATTTTCATTTTCTTTGGGCAAATACCTATAGTGGAATTAAGGGATCACATGTAATTGCATTTTTGAGGAGCCTCCACACTGTTTTTCAAGGTGGCTATGCTAGCTTGCATTCCCACCAACAGTGTATGAAGTTTCCTTTTTCTCCACATCTTTGCCACTACTTGTTATTTCCTGTGTTTTTGATTTTAGCCATTCTGACAGGTATAAGGTTATTATCTCATTTACCACCTGATGATTAGTGATGTTGAACTTCTTTTCATGTGTCTGTTGACAATCTGTATATCTGTATGTCTTCTTTGGAAAAATATCTATTCATGTCTTCTTCCCATTTTTTTAAAAGATTCTTTTAATTATTTGAAAGAAAGAGAGAGCATGAGTCAGGGGGAACGGTGGAGGGAGAAGCAAACTCACTGCTGAGTGGAGAGTCTGATGTAGGGCTTGATCCCAGGACCCTGAGTTCATGACTTGAGCCAAAGGCAGACACTTACTTAACTGATTGAGCCACCCAGGCACCCCTCATTCTTAAATCAGATTATTTTGTTTGTTTATTTTTGATGTTGAGTTGTATAAGTTCTTTATATATTTTGGACACTAACTTTTTGTCATCTATATCATTTGCAAATATCTTCTCTCATTTGGTACATTGACTTTTGTCCATTGTTTCCTTTGCTGGGCAGAAACTTCTTATTTTGATATAGTCCCAATAGTTTGATTTTGCTTTTATTGTCCTTGCCAAAGGAGACAGATCTAGAAAATTTCTTTCTCTTCATTGAAGGTCTCACTGAGGCTCTTCACTCTTTTTTTTTCAAGCCAAGTAAGTACCTTTATGACCATTACTTTTGAGTTCTTTATCAGGAATATTGCTTATCTTCATTTCATTTAGCTCTTGTGCTATAGTTTTCTCCTATTTTTTTTTTCATTTGGGAGATATTCCTTTGTCTCTTCATTTGCCTAACTTTCTGTTTGTTTCTATGTATTAGGAAAGACAACTATATCTCCTGATTTTGAAAGTAGTAGCCTTATGAAGAACAGGTCCTGTGACGGTCCTGTAGCACAATGCCCCTGTTCACCAGAACTAGGTCTTCAGGATTACCACCTATGGGGTTGTGTGTGCTGTACAGTTGTGGTTGAGCTGCACTTGCCTTTAGTCCAGTCAGTTACAATGGCCTACTTTGTCTGTTGTGGGTACATTAGCAGGGTTGGGACCGATCTGGGTTCACCATGGTCTTGTAGTTGGGCAATGTCAGCAGTTAGGCCAGACTCCATCAGTCCATTTGTTGGGGCTGTAGTACTCACCTGCAGAGTGCTCACCCTGCCTTCTTCCCTGAGACGTTCTCATTGGTGGGTAGGCCAGTGGTCAGACCAAATGCCTGCACCCAATCCATCTTTTGGTGTACAGCAACCCTGAACTGTAGGGATATGCTGTCCCCGAGTGCTTTTTGTTGGTGAGTGGGGCCAACATCCAGATCAGATGCCTAGCCCCATTCCATCTGCTAGGGCTACAGAGACACCAGGGCATTCTCTGTACTTTGCCAGTTATAAGATCCGGCTGTTGGGGCTGCAGTTAGACTGGTATGTAGGGCCATCTTCCTCTTTCCCCAGGAGGAAATAACTTTGGAGTGGTGCTGGTTCCTACTGGGGCAGCATGGAAGATGAGCCATGACAAGAGCTCCTTTGGAGGGACTCCTTCTGGATGGGACAGGTTCAATGGGACAGATCTGTAGGAGAAAACACAGGCAGAGTATGTGATGTTAGCAAGGTAGGGGGGATTGTTTTTGCTGGTTTTGGAAATGTCAGGCTATAAGGCTTGCAGGATGAGGAGGAGAGAAATGGTTCCCATAAGCTTTTTTGTTCTTGGAGAAGTCTCCTAAAGATCTCTGCTCCTACAGCACATGTTCTGCAATTAATAAATAAAAGATCTTTATGTAGACTCCAGGTACTTTTCAAACTATTTCTTCTACACTGTATCTCCATGGGGTTGTTTATTTTGCTGTCTCAGTTTCCTATTGCCCTCCAGCACTCCCAGAACTAAGCCTGCTGATTTTCAAAGTGTCCAGAGTTAAGCCCCACTGGTATTCAAAGCTGCATATTCTGGGGACCCATCTTCCTAGTCCAGGTCCCTGCCTGAGTTGCCTAGTGCAGAGTCTGCTCCTGTCTCTTCTCTGTGCTTGTGGTGTCCTTTCCATCTGTGGTTAGTTTCTCCAGGAGTTTGGTTCCCTACTGCATCTCTTCCTCTTCTACCCTTTCCATGTGGCCTCCCCTCTAGGATTAACTGTAGAAAGTCTGTTGTGTCAGTGTTTGGGTCACTTTCTTGGTTGACTGCTATCTAGATGTGTCTGTGGAATGAGGTAAGTTTAGGATTCTTCTATTCTGCCTTTTTTCCAGAAATCTCTGAAAGGATATATATCAAAATATGTATAGTGATTATTTCTAGATACTGGACATATGGATGACAGCTCTTTTTACTTTTATATGTGCTTTCTTCATTCAATATATTTATAATGTGTATATATTATTTTTGTAATGCCAAAAATATTTTGAAATTAGAAAGAGATTAATAACTTGATGGAATAAGAAACTTAGAGTAATTAGAAGTAATGTCTCAAAAAAAATAATGTCTCTTTTGTTGTTACTTTTTCTGTGTATGGGCGTGGTATAAAGGACTATAAGAGCCTACCATAAATATTATTTGAAATGTAGATAAATAAATTTGAAGAAGTATAATACTTTAATTAAAATAGGGATGTTAAAATACCTTGGAATTGGAAGAGACCTTATAGGTCCAATTTTTACTTACATGATTATTCCCTTAAAAAAATGACTCTTCTTGCTATATTGCATTTGTGGCATTACTTGCTAGTTTATCTATGCCACTGAATGTTTTCAAGGAAAGGAAATATCCAAGTGTCTGATATATGAGATATCCTCAAGAAACATTTGTTGAACAAATAACTTGATGAATAAATGAATACACAGGAGGCTCCCTTTTCTAGCTTTGTATGGATTTATCTATTAAAAATATTATAATTTCCTCAAGTGAATGACAGCACAGCTTGTATAAATTTCAGTCTTCAGGTCAGTGTTCTGTTTATATTAAATACTCAATAAATGTCTGTCAACTAGACTTCCCAGATACTTTAACAGAACAGTCTATAGAGTAAGAGAAGCCCACCCAGAACACTTGAATCACAATTATATTGCCTCCCAAGTAGCAGAAAACTGAACTCTATCTATTATATTTGACTTCAGCTATATACTCAAATATAATTCATAGCCTGAACATTTTTATGACTGATAGAGCATGAGTTTTTGGTAATTCACTAAGAAGAATTTGTAAGATAAGATAGTTGCTGTCTCTGAAGTTATCTCAGAAAATAATACCAAATTTCAATAATAAAACTAATTTAACATGGTTAGGAGGCTCTATTTAAAATATGCTTTTACATAAATGCTTTATTTCTCACAATCATAAAGATTAAGGAGACTAATTGATTTCCTCAGAGTTACACAATTTATCAGTGATAAAGGCAGCACTCCAATATAGCTCCATGGACTTACACCAAGCCCCTTTACTAATTTACAGAGCGACTCTTACTACTCTAACAATTCTGAGAATTCAGGGAAGGCTACAACCACGTCCCTTCCTTAGCTGGCTCCCATTTCTATTTCCACAGATACTGCGCTGGATATTATCAAGTCTCAGTGATAGGAGGTGAACAGATTTTGTAAAACAAAAAAGTAGAGTCTCAGAAAAACAAACTTAAGAATTTACAAGTATTGTAAATCTCTGTGTGATACCTATACATAGTGGCTCTCATATATATGAATATGATGTATGTATGCATGTATAGAAACTTAGGTGTATATATATGAACATATATATCATATATGTTTGAATATATATAAATGTTGAAGTCTCACTTCATCTCTAATGGGATAACAATTCTTACAATATGACAGCATGATATTATAAAAATTGAGTAAATGGGGGCACCTGGGTTGCTCAGCGGTTGAGCATCTGCCTTCGGCTCAGGGCATGATCCCGGGGTCCTGGGATCGAGTTCTGCATCAGGCTGCCTACAGGGAGCCTGCTTCTCCCTCTGCCTGTGTCTCTACCTCTCTCTCTGTATCTCTCACGAATAAATAAATTAAATCTTTAAAAAATTGAGTAATTGTTTTTTAATGTTTGAAGCTTTCTTAAAAAGATTACCCTAAGTTATCATCATACAAATAGAAAAAGAATATGAGAAACAATCAAACAGTTAAACATTTCACAAGGGTGGCTTATGGTATTTTGTGTTCTAAGAGATCTCATGAGTCATGAGTCATCTATCATGGTGAATGACTAAATGCAAAAGTATAAAACCTTTGAGTTTTATTTGCTCTGAATTTTTTTTGGTTTATCTTTATAATATTCAATGTAAAATTCTACTTAATTCCAAATAAGCGGAGCTCATTATGTAATTGTACACTGTATTTGTAAAGAATAAACCCAACATTTGAGCTTTATGGTAAATGTAAGACCAGATACCATATAAAGCAAAATCTACATGTCAGTATCAATAATTGCATACCACAATTAGGGTACTTTATAAGATCTCTCATAAAAAAACTGTTAAATTTTTTGCCTCTAATTAGCTGTTTTATTAAAGAAAGTACACATATGAATGTCTGAGTTATTGACATATTGGAAAGGATTCTGAGGCCAAAGACCAAGGCCTTGTGCCATGAAGCCAAAGATATTGCCACTTCAGGAATTGGGACTGGCTCAGTTCTCTTATTAATATCATGCCAGATTCATATATTACCCCCATGTTTCTCAGAATTCAGTCTCCTTTCCAGACATAAAGGAAAAAGAACTTAATATAAAGCTGTGAAAGAGTAATGCAATACATGTAAAGACATTTTACAAGACTCCAGCCAGATTTTTTTCCCAAAAGATTTAGAAAAATTTAAAGTAGCAGGGATGAATTGATCAGGATCTGGCGATAGTTAAAATGTAAAAATCCAAGATTGTATATCATTGCAACTAAGAAATTTTCATGAGGGATTATAGACTTTCATAGCTTTTCCAGGATTCTTATTTCTATTCCCCAAACTCAAGAATTGAATTCTGAAATCTAAATAAAATAGTTTTAGAACATTTTACTTCTCTTGAAAGAGTTGTCTTGTTTTCCTGTAAACTTTTAACTATTAGCATTGAAGTATTACACTTCAATGACAGCTATGCTTCTAAATAAATAAATAAATAAATAATCAATCAATCAATCAATCAATCAATCTGATTTTCTGATGTTTTAGAGAAGGCAGAAATCCATGACTGAAAAGCAGTAAGGATGGGATACCTATCCCATCCCAGATTTTGGATAATGCCAGGAGGGAAAGAAGAATGAAGGAGATACTTGGGAAAGTAGCATCAACCTGACTTTACAGATCTCTGAAATATTCAAGGAATGCTAAGGAAATGGCAGTTAATTGATTATAAATGATGTGTCCTTAGTTTCTCTAGATAAAGCTCCTTAGCATAGCATGTAAGGTTCTTTCTTATCTGACTCCACCTTGTATTTGCAGCCCCATTCCCTGGTAGTTCACCTACTTCAGCCACACACAGACACTTTCTGTTACCTGAATTTCCTATAGATCTTATGTTTTCATCTTTCCTGGAATGATACTTGCTATACATTGAATTGTTTATAATAGCTCTCTACTTGGAAGCTCCTATATACATGGAACTTTGCCTTTCAATATTCATTTCAAATATCAGTGACTATGTACCTTCTCTGCCTCCCTAGTGTGAGCTGGTGACTTCTATCTCTGTGCACCTGTATCACTGTTTTAAATGATTCAATTATATTTCACTTTATACTGTATTTATTCTTACTTTTTAGCTTGCCAATGAGAGTATTGTGTCAAATGCTTTTTCACCTTTGTCTTTTCTTTTCTAATGTCCAAAATATAGTAGGGCCTGAATAAGCAGCAATCTGACTTAGGGATTGTTACTTGAGGTGATTATATAATTAAAAAAATATTTGTTTTTAAAGAAGCTACAGAATTACAATTTTAGCATTGTTTTCCTTTATTCATTCTAGTTTCACCATGGAAGAATTGGGAGACTCACAATTTACTGGGGATATATATTTATATACATTATAATATTTAGGTATTTAATTAGGTACCCATATAGATAGGTACATGATATGTTTGAAAATTTAACTCTTTACAATGATCTCTTTATAATTCTTATAGAACTTGGTATAGTTTTGCAAAATGGCAAAATTGACTCATTAAGAAATTCTTTTCCTTGGATCTGAATCTGTATAGCCAGTTAAGATTTAAATCAAATGTTTGCAGTTTTCCCTGAGTATAATATTTTGTCATGTGTCACTTCAAGTGTTATTTAGCGACTTCTGTTTAACAGCGATTTATGATTACCCAAATAATAGTCTAATATTCAGACTGAGTTCAAATACTAATAAATGTACACCTTCATTTAATCATTTAAACTTTTCCATATTCAAGTTGAGGGATTTAGTTTTATATTGCATATGTCTTAGGAATACAACCTGTCAGACATTTAGTTAATTATAGTTGACAATTATCTATACATCTTATTATAAGGTTTAGGAAAAAGTTAGAGGCTTGAGAAATACTCTTTACAAAATTAAGTTGTCAGGTAGTTTTTGACAGTTGTATAATTTCTTTTTCTTTTTTTAAGATTTTATTTATTTATTTATGAGAGATACAGAGAGAGAGGCAGAGACATAGGCAGAAGAAGAAACAGGCTCCATGCCAGAAGCCCAATGCGGGACTTGATCCTGGGACTCCAGGATCATGCCCTGGGCCAAAGGCAGATGCTCAACTGCTGAGCCACCCAGGTGTCCCGACAGTTGTATAATTACAAGTGTATTACATTTTCATTGAGTAGAATTGACCATGTATTCTATCAATCACAATTTCTATAGCACAATTAGTGTTTCATTCTAGGTTTAAGGAAGATACAAAGAAGAGCATTCTGTGATAAAATAAGTTCAAGAAAACCTTAATTAAAAAAAAATCAACAGAATTTTTACTCATCATTATTATCAATTCAGGAACTCTGATATTCTAATTCATTGTGGGTTTCCAAAACAGTTGATATAATATAAAGCATATTTGCTCATACAATTTTTTGAGGAACATTTTAAGTCATTGATACTATAAATGGATCTTGTTTTTTTAAGTACATTTTAGGAAAGTTAATATAGGTCAGACTGTCTTACTCAGGTTACTTCTTGATCTTCTTATTAGTATTCAGGGAGATTAATTTACCACTCAAATTAGGAGAGAATCAAATTCCATTCTTGAAACTGCAGTGTATGTTTGTGTGTGTGTGTTTAATTTCAGTCACTTAAGTTTGTATGTGTGTGTGTGTGTGTATTGTATGCTTTTGGCATTCCTAAAATGTCATACATCATGGAAACTCGAGCAGTGCTGCTGATTGTCAAAAAAAAAAAACATGCTGAGTCTAGAAAATATTAAAAAAGTGCAGAGAAGTCATGGTATATAATAAACTTTAAAGGCCAAATGTCTGCAACTAACTTTCTTCAATTATAAATTGATTTAGATTTGATTAAATTATGCTTGAATAATTATATCCATCTTTTACTCTTATGTTTTCTCTATGGAAGTAGGGGGATGGGAAACAACTTATCACTCCATGGAAACATTTACATTGAATTAAGGGATCTATATTACACAAATAGTTTACAAGAATTATTTGTCAAACACAATTTAGCTAATAAGTATATTACATGAATAGTTTACAAGGATTATATGTCAAGCACAATTTAGCTAATAAGTATATAATTCAAGGCCTAATATTTTTTCATACATGAAATGACTTAGTTCCATGGAATCTAATATACTTTTTTCAATCTCATGCTCTGATACTATAATCTAAATTTTAGAATGCTTTTGTATCACCAAAAGATATACCAGTTGTTCAACAATTTTAGAGTAAATACTCTTTTCTTCAAGGAGGTGAGGCCTTCTGAAATTATAATTATTTCTGTAACTATGGAAAATACTGTACTTTGGGAACTGCCTATCTGGCAGCAAACATATGCCTGAAAGGATGGTTTCGATGTCTTAGGTAGGTGCTTTTATGTATGAGAAATAGTTCAGATTGGCTAGGGTATAGATAAGTGTGTGTGTGTTTGTGTGTTTAATTTGTATATTCCTCAGAATATTTAGTGACCCAGTGCAGCTATAGGGTATAGTAAAGTGGTGGGACTAGGAGGCTGGGCACCTGAGTTCTGAGACTGTCTCTGCTTATTTGCTCTGTGACTTGGAGGGAGCCATTTCTACTCTTATATGTAGAAGGGAAAGTTGGGCCTGATATATGATACATTTCGCATCCCTTCCAGCACTATAATTCTACACATATTTGAGAAGCATGCTCTATCCCCTCTTAAAACTGATACGACAATACCTATTTCACAGGTCATCTTTGGTAAAAGTCTTTAAAATTCTCAAAGGACTGACACTCTATATAATAGGATAAAAGAAACAATATTTATGGAGTATTAGTTCTTCTGTTCCAGATTTATCTTCTGAAAGATTACTGAGCAAATAATTCCTTTTATCAGCATAATTTGTGGTTTCTGCAGCTGTCCTGCTTACCATACTAGTTTCATGGACTGTCACAGCAACTGAGCATCATGATTTTTGACTTGGCTCTTTGGAGGAAGTTGCCAAGTGACTGGAAGTGAACTCAGTTAGGGAAGGTTTACTAAGCTAACATGCAAAAGAACACTTCATTGTCATTCCCAGAGACCACATTTAATTGTGATCATAAGTTTTTATTTCATTCTTTCTTATTATAAAATAAACCCAAACTAATATAAGCCTCTAGAAATAGTAGCAAAATTAATTTGAGAATAATGCTTTTACCCCAGGCTGTTTTATTTTACAAAGACTAAAGTTAATAAATTGAATATGTGGGAGGAGGTTCCAGTGCCCTTATTTCTTTGAGGGCCTTGGACTTCAAAGGAGGATTTGGATGGGCGCCAGAAAGCTTTAGGTCCTTTGCGATATCAAGCAGGTATAGTCTAACAATGGCAGTCAAAGGAATAGAAGTTATATATGAAAATAAGTCATAACTCTATCCCACTTGTAATGAATAAGCACAGTGTACACAAATGATCAGAGAAGTAAAGGAATACCAAAACTTTGCAAAGATACTGGTTTTCCTCTTTCTCTAATCTTGGGAATGGATGCTTTGCCTCTTATGCCTGGCTCAAAATTTTCTCCTCGGTTCATTCCATCAAATAGAATCGCTATCTCTGTTGTGTTCTTGTCTTTCTAGAATAGACTCTAGCTAGAGAAATAGAGCGTATTTTTAAAAAATTTCACATAAAAGCAAGAGGATATGACATTCAGGAAAATCTCTTCTTATTTAAGTTTGAATACTCAAATGTCATGTAAGATCCCCCTTCCTGTCTTCTGTCATACACACTATATTCATTGTTTACTCTAACTCAGAGGTTCTGACTTCAAGATCCTGAGTATTTTTCTTGTTCCTGTTGCCATGCATTTGCACATACTACTCTAGCTCTAGCTGCAATTCCTTTCTATTTTCCGAGTTTAATCTCAAGATCTCAAGAATAGCTCTTATCTGACCTCTTGTTCCCTCTTACCAGATGGAAAAATATATGTATGTGTGTATATGTTTATTATAATTCTCACCAAACAATATTATTTATCACTTATTAGTCACTATGGGTAATGATCATTGACTTCCTTATCTGTTTGTTTTTTTTTTTTTCCTAATTCAGTTGTGAGCTCCATGAAGTTCAGGGTTCTGTCTTCCACGTTTGCATATTTTCTGGAGTGTGAGGTACACTCATACTCATTAATGGAGTGAGTTAAATGAATGATACTTGGAATTTCATGCAGGGCACAGATACATATTTAATAAAGAGATAAGGGAAATTCAGTTCTAGTCGTGAAGTTTGGTTTTTCAATTTTTGTTAGCCTTTATGTTAGGATTGGTAAAAACATATTGAGGTAATGGGATGTCAGTAAAAGTTGCATTACTCAGAGATTCTGAAGTAGAATTACCCGGGATTATTTTTCCTGTGTGCTTAGAATAGTTCCAACATGTTCAGCTGGGAGAAAAAGACCTAAAACGGAATGGAAATACTTATATCACTAGGAGGGGTCCCTTTTAATGAAGAAGTTAGTGATTACCTGAACATCACTATAATCTATTACTGGTTTTGGAGGCTTCCAGACAAAAGAATAAAAACACAGGAGGACTAGAAGCTTTCTCATGCACCCTCACTTTGGGAAAGAATATAGAAACATGGACATTTGAATGTCAAGGTCAGTCATGGGCAGCGAGAGTGAGTGGCGATTTCCTTTATGGCTTCTGTGAGTCTCCTATTAATACACATCAAGTAGTTAGCAATTAAGAGAAGTCCACAGCTATGGGCTCTGGTTAAAAAATGCCTGTAAAAAGGTTCAGTGAATGTGCTAAATCTATATGCAGTTTTTGCAGAAACAAAAAGAAAAACAAGACTTCAGGTTTAGTTTCTAAAGGAAAAAAAATTCAATGCAGTGTGCTTGCACAACCCTCTGCAATGAACAATAAAATGGCTGTAATGTACATAATTTCTTCCCATATGGAAAAAATCTATTTGTGTAGCCCTGCTCTAGTAGAGACTTTCTGCTCAAGCTGTTTATTTGAAATTTATATGCTGCTTTGGGTGATGTTGGGTGATATCACGTGAGTAATTATTTTTTATTTTTAAATATCTGGTGCTCTACCACAATATATTCTTTAAACATGAGACAAATAAGCACATTTTCATTGTTTTGATATATTTTCATATATATCTCACTTGTACATACATGCTTGCAATACATTTTCAATGCTTGTAAAAATATATGTAAACCATATTCCTTCTACCTGGAGAAAGAGAAAATAAGTGAGTGAATTGGTAATAATGTCTAGAAGAGATGTGGAGCCTGGAGGGCTACTGAATTTAGGATAATCCACACAATAAGTCATATGGTACACAGCAGAGAATCAAATGGCTAGGGGCAATAAAATTATTTAATAATACTAACCTGTAAGCTTACCTTTCTGTTGTTGGAACCTTGTTTTAATAAATACAGTTTGCTACTGATATGACAGGTAACACAATATATTTTTTATGCTTGGTTTCAAGGTCAAATTTTGTTTTCAGCATTAAGAAATCTTACTGTGGATATTTAGAGTATCATTTCCTAGTCAATATATTTTCTGACATTTGGCTTCTTGGAAGTCCAACGATATTTTAAATGCTAGCAGTTATTGAACACTTACTATGTGCTAGCTAGCTACTGCTCCAAGTGCTGTGGTATTTCCTTAGGGAAATTATTACCAACGCTGTAAAAAGCAACTGCCGAGTCTCAGTGGCTTGACAATAAAGGTGTATTTATCATTCATGTCACAGTTTAATTGGGTTTCAGGAGGCGGCCTTCTGCATTGTGATCAAAGATGCTGTCTCTTTCCAACTCTGCCTGAAATGATCAACAAGCAAAGAGAACAAAGACCATGCCAAGCATTTTATGGCAAAACCTGGAAGGGGAATACATCACTTCAAATCACACTCTTGGCAGAGAGGTTAGGGTGGTGTCACCCTAACCTAAATGAAAGGGAAGCTGGAAGATATGATCTTCAGAGCCTAGGAAGTTAAGAGTAGGGTTGGTGAACATCTAGCTAGTCTGTGCCACTTTACTGTTAGTTTGTTTAATTCTCACAACATAGGTACTGTAATTATCCCCATTTCACAGATGAGAAAACCAAAGTGCAAAGAATTACATACATATCCCAGGTTTTACAAGTGAATGACAGAGCTGAAAATTAAAGCCACAAAAATTGTCTCTTTTGGAACATCTAATTATGATGAACACAAAGTTCAAATTAAATGACATTTAAATTATAATAGACTTTTAATTACTAGACATTATTTATGTTTTTCAGACCAAAGAGGGAAATTATTGCCCTTAACAGGTTATTTTCGTGCTATTTATCTCTTCATTGCTACTCCCAGTCTTCTGTGTCTGAATATGTGTGTCCATGTGTGTGTGTGTGTGTGCATGCGTGCATTTTGAAATATAGTCTTTCTATTTACTGAGTTTTATCGCAGAGCTATCATTATCAATCACCTTCATCATCACTGACATATTTATTAAACTCTGATCAGGAACTCAGATTGATTATTTCAGATCGAAAAAGCTTGGAAGGTGGGTAAGCAGTAGTATCATTACAATTTTAGAAATAAATTGAGACTTAGAGAAGTTAAGTCATTTGCCTAAGTGACATTCCTAAGGGATAGGGATGCTGGTCTCTGGTTCTGTGCTTTTTCACATTGTGATGATCTTCCATGTTTATTGTGAAAGAATTGAAAAATCTCTGAAATTTTGTCATTTGCATTGTATACTGCATCAAACTCTCCTGTGTTCTTGTTAGTGTTTTTTTTTTTTTTAATCTGATCTTATGGGCTCCTTTTGGATACGAGGTAGACATACTGGCATCTAAAGTTTGGGAATTTAATGTAAATAGGAATTTAATTGAGTGGTAAGTATTTTATAATCCTTGCATGATAAAATCCAATTGGCTAGTATCCTTCTTACTCTGGGACTATCCATTGTCCATTAATTCATGGTTTCTCCTACATCTTCAGCTCTTAATGCCCTAGGTATTGATTCAGTTGGCTTTAAACATGGTGGGATAAGCCAATCTTTTAAAAGAGTATATAAATACACACAGATATATATGTTATTGGAAATTTAGAATATCTGAAAGTAATCAGAGTATCTTACTGCCTCCTTGCCCACCTTCAACTAGTTCAGTTCCCGCCTGTAATGGATAGAATCTTCCAAATGAATGCCTATATTTGGCTGGTCTCCCGTGCCTTCAAGTTTTTAAAACAGTATTGTTAATAATTTATAGTTGTCATCTGTGGGAAGTTGAGTTTCAGCCACATACTCTTCCCCCTTTGTAAAACCCGTCTTCCTCTAGCTTTTGTGGAACTACACTCTATAACTCCCTTATTTCCTCCCTAGAAGTTCTTAATTCTTTGTTTCCATTCAAAATTATTCAGAGATTGTTCTTGGGTCCGCTTCATGTCTCAACTTTCCCCTTTCCAATTATACTCTCTTCTAATTCCATGGCTTCAAATACCAAGCTATAGCAATGGCTTCCAAATTTTTAGTGTTAAGCCATAATCCCCTACTGCTTCCAGGCCAATATATTCAAGTGACATCATCAACATACTGAATATTCAATTGCTAATCTTTTCCCTGAGCTTTCTTTACCTCCAGTTTTCTATGTCTTGATAACTAGCACTACTAATGTTCAGGCCAGAAACCTGGGTGTCAATCTTTATATTCTACTCCGCCTTACCAACTCCCACCTCACATCCAATTATAGAATCTGGTTTTTCTTTATCTACCTCTACCTTGTAGCAGAGTTTTATCCATATTGTAGCCAGAATGACCTTTTAAAAATAAAATCTGATCATGCCGTTATACACTTAAAACCCTTGACATCTTTGGAAGTGCTTAGAAGAGAATAAGAATAAGTAACATGACAAATAAGACCCCTGCTTAATACTAGAACCTTATCACATGTCACTGTCTTCCTCCCTCTTCCTATTATGCATCAGCTACGTTAGTCTTTATTGTGTCTCAAAATATGCCCAGTTTTCCCAGTTATTGGACATTCACACATACTTTTCCTCTTTCTGAAAGAAACATTTTACTCTCCTCCTAACTCCCACAAACCCCCATGTATCAACATAAATGCTGCTTCTTCAGAGACAGTTTCGTAGTGAATATAAATCCCAGGCCAAAACAGTGTTGATTTTTTGTTTGAGCAGGCAGCTAGCCTTGGCTAATCATAAATTCCAAATTGTGCTCTTCTGCAGCGGGCAGCAGCTAAAATATATGTTCCCTTCTTCTACCTTAGCTGGGTTGTTTCAAGTCTGTCCCAGGCACCCTGGGTTCAGGGACCAGCCACAAACAAATGTGGGCTCAGCCTCTGTTGCTCTCTCCTGGGACCTTCCCCTGTTACCCTACAGCTTCTGTGGAAGCCCAGATGTCTTTTCTCTGATTCTTCAAGCCAGTAAGAGATGAGGCTTTTAGCAAAGGTTTGGCCTTCACAGTGGTGACTGAAACTGCCCTCAAGGGAAAAGCTATGAACATGGGAAACTTGGTGAGTGCTGTTCTCTTCTGCCAATGTGTTCACTATTCACCAGTTTCTGCTTCTTGTTTGCCTCCGTGTGTGTGTGTGCACATGTGTGCGCGTAAATTTCTATTTTGTTCCGTGTTTATCATTGTTTTCTCCAGGAGGTTTTTCCTGTTTGAAGCTTCTGCATCATTACCTGAAGTACAGCTTGTATTCAAACAGATGAAATATTGAGTACCAGTTTTGTATCAGATACTGTGCTAAATGGTAGCAATTGGTCCCTCATCTGATAGAATATATGTTCTGTTGGAGAGAGACATTAAATACCCAAATATTAGTTAAAATTGTCAAAAGGGATATGAAAGAGAATTTCAAGGGGACATGAGACTATTTATTCCAGGGAAACCTTATCTTCTGAGTTGAATTAGAAAGGTTTCCAGAGGAATAAAAGATTAATATTTGAGAGTTATTACAAGTTCACTGCGCAAGGAAGTCAGGGTCAGCTAGAGTGGAAAAGCATTCCATTTATAAGGAACATTGGACTAGAATAATTCTTCTTCTTCTTCTTCTTCTTCTTCTTCTTCTTCTTCTTCTTCTTCTTCTTCTTCTTCTTCTTCTTCTTCTTCTTCTTCTTCTTCTCCTCCTCCTCCTCCTCCTCCTCCTCCTCCTCCTCCTCTCCCTCCCCCTCCCCCTCCCCCTCCCCCTCCTCCTCCCTCCTCCTCCTCCTCCTCCTCCTCCTCCTCCTCCTCCTCCTCCTCCTCCTCCTCCTTCTTCTCCTTCTCCTTCTCCTTCTTCTTCTTTTTTTGGAATAGAATTCTTAAAGCAAGAAGGAATCTTGGAAAGAATGTCAATGTGATCAGGTTAGAGAATGAGGCAAGAATAGTTAGTGATAGAGAGTTTGTTTTAGAAGAAATAGAAGGTCATTGAAGCATTTTAAGTAGAAGAGTTATTTGCTAGTTTTTTAGTTTCACCACAAAAATAGCATTTGAGTGCATCACTTCTAACTTTTTAATGCAAAAATTTATCATAGTATAGGATGTACTTTGTTTTCAATTGTCCTTACAGGATTAGCATTTTCCTGTCTAATTAATTTGTATAAACATTTTATCAGGTCCATAGTATGGCAATGCCTTTTCAAATATTTACTAAATTTTTATTTGATTCTTTTTATTAGCCAATTCCTATAATGCTACTATGAATATCTCTGTACAAAAGCCTTTCTTACATTTAGGAAGCTAAACTATTAAAAATATCTTGTCATAGACCTTGAGAATTTAAAGATAAAGTAGCTTATAAAATACCATTAATGGAGAATACGTTTAAACATGGAGCAACTAAGCTAAATTTTAAAAATGAATTGCTTTCAGTAAAAGATCATTTACAAAGTTATATGTCAGATATCTTTGTGAATGACCAAGCGAATGCAAATATTGAAATAAGAAGTTTTCCATCATAGATCACCCATATTTGTTTTTAAGGAAGAACCTTTCAGGATGCCACAAGTTGCTTTGGAGCATTAACATGATGACATTTGTGATTATAGTCACATAAATTGCTTGAGAAACTCCAAATACCTTAATTACTTTACAGCTGCAATATTTTCAAGCTTGTTTGAAGATTTTCCAGGGAAAATGAATTTTATGTCTGATTAGAGAACTATCCCAAGTGAAAACTATGGTTTGGCTTTCTTTATATTAAATCTGATCATGAGTGAATACTGCAGCTGAGGATGATTATAAAGAGACTATTAGAAACTTAAAGAGACAGTAAGTGTTCAATCAAGCAATTAATGAAAACACCAACCTCATGTTTTTTGTAATCTTCCATTGCATTAAATAAATTAACATTTTTTTTCCCATTCTGTAGCTCAGTATAATACTTTGTCCATTTTCCCACCAGACTGTTACCCTCATCTATGTAAGCATAAAACTGGTTTAGCAGAGCTTCTGGGCAAATATATGATAAAACCAATTCTTAGAGCTTCCTGTCTGTAGGTCTGTAAGTAATGCTGCAGTCATTTTGGATTAGTGATAAACGGTCATGAAATTGGAAACAGTTTCCTCCAGCTTTTCACAGAATCTGAAAAAAAAAACACAAATACAGGCACCCAGAAAGTGTGAGTCCAACTCAAACATCATAAAATAATACACAGTGCAGGCTTAACGGCATGCAGGACCATATGAACATATTAAATGACATTGCCTAATGCCAAAGTCAAATATGGTTTCAACATTGTAGAAATTTGGAGCAGTCTTAGCTTAAACTTGAACTAATGACATACCATTATGTTTACCCGTGTGATAACAGGAAAGATGGTTTACTTTCTCTTCATCTCTTCCTTTAAAAGAGTTGATAAATGATGTTTTGCCAATTTATTAGCTTTGGAGATAAGGATTATAAAATGACAACAACAATAATGTTGAACATTTATAATGTGTCAGAAAGTTTCCAATTATTACCTCACTTAATTTTCACAACTGTCCTATAAGGTGGGTAAAATCACAATTATCACCAGTTGTAGTAAAGAGAGCTAAGTTTCTAGGCTGTAACATAACTAACTCACGGTCACAGCAGAACCAATAAATGGTGATGACAGATTTTAGCAAAGCATATTTGGGAATAAGGTGTTATTGATTCAAAAGTCCCTGACCTGGATGACATCCCTATATTGAAAATACTAGGCTTTTCCTAATTAGATAATTCAAT
The DNA here is from genome assembly GCF_048164855.1 of Canis lupus baileyi. NCBI lineage: Eukaryota > Metazoa > Chordata > Mammalia > Carnivora > Canidae > Canis > Canis lupus. The sequence continues at coordinate 16,126,323 of NC_132857.1, forward strand.
TTCTTCTATGGAAATTAAATCCCACTTCTACCTTTGGAATGGCAAGAATGGGCTTGTATCAGATCTCCAGGGCTTTTCGTAAGATGTGAGGCCTTGTTTTATTTCTGTTCTTTTGCTTTTTCTTTCTTTCCTTTTTCTTTTGCCACAGATGACACTGTTACTCTTCACAGTTCTAGGATGTCCAATTCTAGAAGTACCATTAGTCTCAGAAGATTTATAAACAGGGTCATGACAGTCTTCACTTTGTGGTGAAGCCCCCGTGATCTCTTTATTCAGATATTCCAGAGACTGACTCATTGGAAGACCAACAAATTATTACCTAGACTTTGTAACTCTCCTAACATCCAATTTAAAGAGATCCCCTTCAGAGTTATTCTACTTAGTCATTCAAGCAGAAAACAGATCCAGCAGGGGACTTCCCTGGGAATGGATAGCAAGATATTCACCTTTAGTTTTATGTCTTTCTATTTATTATTGGGGTAATTGATAAGACATAGACATCTAGGATTTTTTTTTTTGAGGTAAAGTATGTGAACTTTGAAACTCCAAGGCATTATGTACATATTCAAATCTGAGAGTTTACTCTTCCTTTCATTCTGACTTGACTATTATATAAAAGTCTTTATCCCCATGATCATCCCTTATGAAATCTTAGGCAAAGATTTCTATACATTCATAACAGATATAGAAAATACGTGAATGATTTGATAGCTAAATGGTAATTAGCACCGAGGTAGAGTAGCATTTATTAAAATATGATTTCAGGGATAAAAAGAAACCCCTGAACTTCTTACATTCATCTCACCTGCTCACAGAGACCATAAATTATTAAAGTTAATTACAGAGTCATTCCTTTGATTTAAAGCTCCTCGTCTGAGGTTAAAATTCACATGCACCTGGGAATGACAACACACCACGGTTTATAAATCACAGTGTGATGAGATAACCAGATCTTTTCATGAAAATGTGTTTTGATAGGACAGAATGTTTAACAGAGATGGGAGTGTGAGTCTAAGAAAAGAAAGCAGGCAGGATACACTGAGATGGCTTGGAAAAGGCTTCACACATTCATGACGGTGTCCTCTCCACGTGCTTACTCTGAGTGATCAAGTCATTGTCATAGTGACAGAGACACTGAGGTGATCCTAATCAGAATGCTAGCCAGTCACTGCTGCTAGTCTGGAAAGCATGGCATATAGCACGGCAAGTCAGCATCGTGTGCAAGCAGCAGTATTGAACATAGGAAGTGTTGAAATAGACTCTCATACAGGATATAAACCCCCAAACCAATCAGCTGATTTGAGGAGGAAGGAAGGAGTCTGAGAAATCATTTATTCTGTATATCTCATCAAAAATTGTTAAGGGGCAGACACTTTGTGAGGCTATAAATCCATAACCGGAACACAAGTTAACGATTCTTCATAAGCAAGGTCCTCATGCTCTCTGTTTTTGAGATTTGTTCAGGCAATGACAGATCTGGGTTAGCATACTAATCACCACCCCAGATGAAATGACCTAATACCAATAAATAGCTTTTTAAATCATAATAGGCCTTGACCTTGAATCTGAAATGGATCACATTCCAAATGTTTTAGAGAGTTCATAATATTTTGTTGATGGTGATGATGATGATTAAAACAAACAAAAATTGTGTCTATCATTTCAGCACAAAGGTTTTTTTCTGGTATTTTCCAAAGTATAAAAAAGTGAGTCTCTGAAGCCTCTTTATACAGAAACCATTCTGGTACATATGAATTGTCCAAATAGAGCCAGTTTGTGCTTACTGAAGGAATCATAAATTTGAATTTCCTCACTTAAGGTCTCATAAAATCTCAATACCACACTCATGTAAGAATCTTAACATTTAATATGTTGTTATGCAACAGAAAGAAATAAAACCAAAGAGAGACATGATTGATTGCATATTGTGGAACTAAATTGAGTCATTGACTTGGGAGAAAACTTGAGGAAAGGTAAACAAATTAATCAGTTTGATGCTCATTTTTATGCTCAGGCATGATACAGCAGTACTTGTTGAAAGAGAAAATGGTGAAAACATGGACTGGCCTGAGGAATATTGGAGAGAAATACAAAGAAAGCTAACTCCTGGTTTATTGCTACCAGTAGCAGAGTTGTTTTATTCATATTAGTTCATGTAGCATAACTAAAGTCTCACCTGACTTTATACCTCAGACTTCTGTACTAATTAATGAATTATGTAATCAATTATACCTTCCAGACTACTTGTGCATGTCTTCTGCCCTGGACTTTTGGGGAAACTGAGACCTACAGTTGGAAGAGAGGCTTTATCCAAGAAACATAACTTATTAAGGTGAAAAGCTCATGAGGACTCTGAAGCAATCTTTTCCACAGGGTTCAGAAAAAATGGACTGTATGTTATATATGTTATAATCAATGGAATGATAAGCTCTTTCTATCACTTATGTTTCATGTTCCTTCAAGATCTTCAAAACATGTACAACTTATTTAAAATATTAAGATCTGAATTTTGGGGACGCCTGGGTGGCTCAGTGGTTGAGTGTCTGCCTTTGGCTCAGGTTGTAATCCCAGGGTCCTGGGATTGAGTCCCACATTGGGCTCCCTACAGGGAGCCTGCTTCTCCCTCTATTTATGTTTCTGCCTTTCTTTCTGTGTCTTTCATGAATAAATAAATAAAATCTTAAAAAAAAACAAACAAAAAACTGAATTTGTTTCTTTGTATGAAAATACTTAAGCTAACATTTTGGCTATAAAACATGGATGAAACGCTGCTTTAGAAATATATCAATGCTTTACAAATTACTGTCATTAAAAAGTGATTCAGGAATAATGAAAAAATAGAAATATGCATGATTTTAAAGTTAAATATGTTTGCTAGAGATTGTATATGATTAATTAAATTTAAGTTCATTTTGAGCATGCAATAATTTCTTTCCCAAGTTAGTATCGAATTTGGGGCCTTCAACAAACATGTAGGGCAGGCTCAGTTTTAATCTAAAAGAGATAATAGTGACAACATTTCAAAATATGGCGCTAGTAAATGAGACTCAGGAATGCTAAGGGAAAGTTGATAAATTGCAGTATGAGGACCTGAACGTAGGCCATCTGACTTTAAATATTTAAAAACAAAGACTTTAAACACAGTCTTACATGAGTAAAATATATAATGCAAAATATGTTTATATTTAAGATAATATTTAGCATAAATTCATTTAAAGGTATAAACATTTTTTTTGGAAGATCTAATTGGCTTCATTAAATGATTCATGAATTGGACAGCATCCCATCTAGCAAGTAGAGCAGAGCCCCTCGTATAAATATTTTTAAAGTATAAATTTATAAGAGGTGCTTTAGTAATACATAGATACATGCATGTGGATATAATTATATATACATTGTGCATCTATATATTCTATGCACATATATCTGTATCTGCCTGTATATCTATAAAACATGATAGATATAGATAATCTAGTATGAAAGCTGTTGACTTTAAGAAATGGAGTATGCACTGTGGTAAGCAGCATTCTTCATGGTTTAACGTTACTAAATACTATTCAGGATATTGTCATTCCAGATAATTAAATGGACAAAGCTGTCAGATTATCACTTTTCTCAGATACCTCAATTTCAAGACGCAAGAACCTTATAGCAATACATAAATAAAGCATTAGCTAGCTTTTCATAAATAAAACTCCTTTTTGTAAATAAGTTAATCTATCACTGTCAACTGAAAATGAGGAATCTAGTCCTTTTATTAATATTTTTTAGGGATACAGCAAATCTAGGATTATGCTCCCATCAATTACAGTTTTCTGAAAGCATCTTCAAGATCCATTCACCCTGCCATGTGGACAAATAGATCTAAAAGGAAAATTGGCTTATTAGAAGTACAGAGCTACTTTTCTCTAAAGAACTCATGACACTGTCTTAGGATTTTGCACGTAAAAGAAATCAAAGAAGGAAGCACATGGGACATACTGCTAGATGCACTAATATTTGCTTAACCTTAAAATTGACTTTGGAAAGAACAACTTCCCAGGGAATATGGAACCCTTGAAATAAATGAGGCAACATGTTCAGGAAGAAGCTGTGTGACAGGCTTTCCATAGCTTTGACCTTAAAGGTAAACACAAGGCCAAAGAGCCCCCTGGTGTTCTTGGAACCAAACCTACCCAAATGAACAAATTTGCTAGATTCACATTTAGAGAGGGCAGTGGATATTAAATAGAGACCCTGAAGAGTAAACGAAGGAGAAGTGAGACTTGAACTTTGTTACATGAATATGTTTCTAAGAAAGAATGTTCTTCCCCAATAGTAAAAATTTCATCCATCTGTGGCAATAAGAACCATAAAGGGAAGAGCTTACATATGAAGGAGCTTCAATTTACATTTCTACTCATCTCCTAGGTCTGCTTGGGTTTCTAAGACTTGGCAGAAGGTATGGTGTCATCTTGGTGGGCTGAAGGAGAGATTTACACCCTCTGTCTCAGCCAGCTTTCAAGTTATATTTGTACAGTCTGGGTTCTTAGGAAGGCTGCTCCTTAGCCTTGGCAAGTTAAAGGCTACAGTGAGGCATTCAGTACACCAGTCAACAACAAGAAAGTGGATTATAATCATGGGGACGGGGTTCTTTCTACACAAATGCTTTTTCTGTTTTTCTACATATTTCAGTAAACTGAACGTTTAACTTCCTTTGTTTTGAATTATGTAAGCCCTCAGGAGATTTAGCTGGTGGAATTTTAACCCTTTCTACCAAAGCAAACTCTCAGCTGACCTCTGATTTTCCCAAAGGAAAAAAAAAAAAAAAAAAAAGAGGTTTCTAAGCTTCTTTGGGAAAGGTTAGTTGTGGGTCACTGACAATGGCAGAGTAACACTGGTGCCAGTGAATGACACATCATGAGTGATTATGAAAGAGCTAAAAGAGAAAACTAAGTGATGGTCCAATCTGTATGTATCAAAAAAAAATCATCTGTTTCTAATAATTGCTATATATATTTTTCTAACTCAAATTCTATTTCAAAGAGAAAGACACTGAAGCATGTTTGTATTACCACATTTTTAAGGCCCGCACTAGAACTGTACGATATCCCCCCTTATCTGTGGGGGTACATTCCAAGACCCCCTGGATGCCTGAAACTGCAGATAGTGCTGAACCCTATATGACATACCTCAGTTTAGTGCACTTCACTTTATTACACTTTGCGGACATCACTTCTTCTCCTTTTTTTTTTTTTTTTTTTTACAAATTTAAAGTTTATGGCAACCCTAAGTTGAACAAGCCTATTGTTCTATTTTTCCAAAGCATTGGCTCAGTTTGTGTCTCTGTATCACATTTTGGTAATTTTCACAATATCTCCATCTTTTATATTATTATTATATTTGTTGTGACAATCTCTCATTAGTGGCTAGGACTGGGTGAAAAACCCAATAATCAATAGCATTTTTTAGCTATTTTTAAGTTTTTAATTAAGGTATGTAAATTATTTTTTAGACCTGCTATTGCACACTTAATGGGCTGTAGGATAGTGTAAACATAACTTTTATAAGCCCTGAGATACCAAAAAATTCATTTGACTCACTTTATTGTGATACTTTATTGTGATCTGGAACCAAACCCAGATTATCTCCAAGGTATGTCTGCATATACCATATTTTTTTTCTATACATATATACCTACAATAAAGTTTAATTTATAAATTAGGCACAGTAAGATTGACAACAATAACAATAAGATAAAACCACATACTTCAATAAAAGTTATGTGAATATAATATCTTTCTCTCTCAAACTATCTTACTGTATTCAGCCTTCTTGCAATGATGTGAGATCATAAACTGTGATGAGGTGAAGTGAGAGGGATGATATAGGCATTGTGACATAGTGTTAGGCTACTATTGACCTCCTGATGATATATCAGAAGGAGGATTATCTGCTTCCAACACCAGTTGACCTTGGCTAACTGAAACTGTGGACAGGGAAACCTTGAATAAAGGTGATGACTGTATTTATTAATGAAAATGAGAATTTACATTGTTTCAGAAATCACACGGACATTTCTACGTCAATCTGAGTGGCATTGCTGAAGTAATTATTTGCAAAGTGTTAGAAATACCAATTTTGCAACTAAGTTTGCAAAATTCTCGGTATAGGAATGCCTCTTTAATGTTTCCCACTCAATATTACTTAAGCTGCAGAAGCAGAAACTCCATGTTCTTATCCTAAGTGATTGTGGTTCATGATTGAGTTATTATATATAGGAAATACCTTACCTAAAGATGGTTTTGGAGAGCCAAATAAATCAAGTACTGCAGTGGGGTCTTTTTACTATTATTATTTCCAACAGAATTTAATGGAGTGAAAGGTTAGGAATTCCAGCAACTCAGTGACCATCTTAGCCTTACAAGAGGAACATTGCTTAGTTCAGGCATTGACTGAAGTCACTAAACAGCTTAGATTGTCCATTTGCTACCTACATCTCTGGGTTGCCTTTCATTTGTGCTGTGCTAAATGAGATCCCAGTTGCTTCTTTCTAGGATCCTGACATGTCTCACAATTAGAAAATGTTAGCCAGTTGTGCAGGTGAAGCTCTTGAGAGTTTGGCCTGTTCTTTTCTTTATGAATATAAGATCACTAAATTGTAATTTTTGTGTGACTTAAGTTAGTAGGTATATAATTTATTCTATATTAGTTTGCTTCACCATACTTTACCATATTGCAGGTAGTATACTGTTCCTTATCTACATCTCAGCTTAGTATCTTACTTAGAAGTAGACTAGACTCTAGATTCTGTGTAATGAGGAATCTTGTATCTTATCCCATGATTGTATTGGTAGCAATTGTTTTAGCGTTTAACAAATGCAAGCACTCAAAACATATTTCTTGAATGAATAAACCAAGATCCATAGTTCTACAATTTTGTCTTTTTATTCCAATGTCCGTTTAATAAGTATCATGTAAGATGTAAGTACTGTGCCTTTCTTTTGCTGTGCCTTTCCTGTGTCTTTCCAGTTAAAGTATCATAGGGTCAGATTTCTGTATTTCAATCATTAACTCAACAAGCTTAACAATCTGAGACATTTTTTTTTTGCTCTTCATCTTAAATTATGATGATATTAGAACACATTAAAGCTATTGTGAAAATCTGTAAATGTAAACTTGTGAAAATTAATCCATAAATGTAAACCCTTTAGCACAGTAGCACAAAGTAAATGGTAAATATGAGCTCTTACGAGGGCAACTATCACTATTACATTAGTATCAGAATTCATGTGAAGATTAGTATTATTTTCATGGAATAAAATTTTGCTTCTTATATAAATCTTTTCCAAAGTGGGTTCTGAGGACTCCATGTTATTAGGAGTCTGCCAAAATGATTTTCCTTTAATATATATCCATACATTAGTCAAAATAAAAACTTTCATAAAAGATACAGCAGTTTTTACAATGAGTTATTTTTAGGACTTTATCCCAATTTCCTATTTAGGCAAATCTACCTGCTATAGCAAAAGGAAAGTAATTTTGGTTAGCAGGGCCATGTTTCCAAATTGTTGTGGAAGAAATTGATTTTTTTTTTATTATGGAAATTGGAAGTATTATCTGAGCTCATGTACTGGCAAAGCCTTTTATTCCTCTGTTATTTTATTTTACTTTTTTATAATCAGCTCACTCTTCTATTTGAGTATAAACATTATCACTAAAAGTCCATTTAAGAAGGGAACAAGGGGTACTTTATAACTTTCAAAATATACTTTGACAGTATTTCTCCAGCTGTAAAAATAAGAATAAAAATACTTCCTCGGGTGGTAGAAATAATTTAGGAGAGAGGAATAAGTGAATCATAGGCTGTTCGAGCTGGAAGCAACCTTACGTATTATCTTGAGCAGAGATGGCAGCATTGCCACAACTTTCACAAGCCCATGCCCATGACATTCATATGCAGTAAGTCTTGAGACCCTGTTCCTGGGCCCAATACATTTGTTTGCAGACCAGCACCCCGGACATCCACAACCATTGACTGAGGTTGCTACTCAAAATGAAAATTATATTTCATCCCTGAGCCCCTGTCAATCTCTTCCTGTGTGCAAAATGTACTATTGAAAACCTAAGACTCTAGTTTGACTTTTTCCATGTCACAAAAATTTTAGAGTCATTTATTATTTATAATTAATTTACTTCTTATTAATAGCCTATAGGTTTTCTGGCTCTGAATTCAGTATTCTTTCTATTCCAATACCTGGAAAGAATGATCATGTGTGAATGAAAAATTGAATACTAGCAATAGGCAAAAAAAATATTCTTAATCTACTTTGATTCTTCTAAATGTATTTCCAGGGAACTCAAAGTATTTTACTATAGGCAGATGGGTATAATGGGGTGGGAATGCATTTAGCAGTAGGAGGTGATAGCAGTAGGAGTAGCCACAAGTGTGCAAGGAAGCCACTGGTAAATATGGGAAGGGACTATGTACACAGTTAATGATTCAAATGGAACACTGACAGGTCTTATTATTTTTGAAATCTCTTGAAAAGCTGCCCTGGTATCAGGTTTTACTACCGATCCCACATGTAAGGAAGATTGTAAAAAGTTTCACAAATGTTTGGAAAGCTTTCGTCAAACTTGGTCCAAACTTAGTTAAGCATTTCATCAATGTAGCTTTATTTTCAGAGTCTTAATATGAAACTGGTAGTTTGAAATTTTTAAAAATGATTTGAAATGTGTGTAAAACAAGGCAGTTCAACTGTTTTGCCTGTAGTATGTTAAAATGTTAAATTAAGATCCAAATATTTGTAAATTTCTGAAACATTTACTTAATTTCTTTGAAATCCTATTTTTTCTCTTATGCCATGTAAACTTATTGCACAGAACAATTCTTTTCCACACACAGCTTAAAACATGCCTACAGATTTTCTTAGCCAGAGGAGAATAATGCTTTGCTCCATCCCCTTGTCAGTCCTAACTTCCTGAATTTAATTCTTCTTCTGAGAGGAGTTGCTCTACCATTTAACATGTGGTGATCAGCCTGTGGATAGCAAGCAAACCAAGTGCTGAAGTGTAGGAGAAATTTGAAGAAAAAAAGGAAACCAGGTTGTTAGTAGCTAGTGATGTGCAAGGTGAAATACCAGAAATTGCACTTGAGACCGCAAAGTAAGAGGGGGTTGGTGGTTAAGTGTCTGATAATACTGGAATAATAATAAATATTCCAGGCCTTTGCTGGATTTCAACAAATAATCTATAGAGTCCAGAACATTTTCTAACTTCAAAGGTAAATTCAGGCATCATTTTTTTTTTTTTTTTTTTTTTTTTTTTTTTTTTTTTAGTGAACCCAGACATAAAACATAACTGCAGAATGATGTAATAGTAAAAAAATGTGCAGGTTACCATTTGTAGATGAGGTTGTGAGGATGTGTGTTTAAAATGACTGGATAGTGGCTACAATCGATACAAATTCTGTCCTTCATTGGATTTTAAAACCTATTATAAGCCTTATCTGTTTGTACTTCTGGGCTTTTTTTGGTTGTTGCCATATAATTGAAATCATTTCTAGGGTATAGTTCTTCATGTCCTCTGAAGGTAGCTACTTAGAGTTATGCTTGGTATGTTCTCCAGCAAGTCACTTGTCAGTTTGTATGTTGGAAACAACAAATAAAAATTCATACAATTGCATCACTGCATAATGTTGCTATTGTAGAATTTTCTAAGGGTTCTTTTGAGAAAGTCCAGAAACATTGCAAAGCAGATTGTCAGTAGAACAGAGTTCCTCATGATTTACTTGTGGAAAATACACACTAGATTTAATATATATTGTTTCTTATGTTGCCTATGATACTCTCTTAAAAGTCTACATTTTATCAGGATACAGATATGTGTGTATGTGTGTGTATAGACACACACATAATCTATATAACGTGTTATGTGCCTTTTAATTAGTGATGGTTATTGAGACTATTCAATAATTTTATACTAGATAAATTTTGAATTTTCTTTTTGTCAATTTAAAATAGCCTAGATCCAATAAATAAATAAATAAATAAATAAATAAATAGCCTAGATCCAAGCTAGAATCTTTGAATCTATTGGTATTCTAGTTATCTCCTGTACTGCATAATTTCATCGTTAATTCTACGTAAAGGACTGAGTGTCCTTCCAGTTCTGGAATTATGCTAAAGGAATTTCAGATCATTCCACTGTTTGCTTTCTTTTTATTTGCTCAGATTTATGTTTTAAAATGTTGTTTTAATATGTAGTTCCAGAAAGTAGCAGAACTTCTTGGACTACTATTTTAGCATTGTAGAGTCAAGTATTCTACTTAGTCTCAAAGAGTGCACTTTTGTTTTAATAAAACTAGCTGTGAGAAATTTTGAAATCATACTGACTATGAACAACCATATGTCTGCTAGGGTTCAAAGTTACTTAGGGAAGTCTTCGGGGGAAACTACCTTGATTTGAACTCTAAATCCTTCAAAGGCAGGGATCCTGCTTTATTTAACACAATATACTTAGCACCTTCCATTCCTGGCACATGCTGAATGAGTGGTTAGATGGATGGAGTGGAGAACAGACCCTGACATCAAAGTTCCAAATAAATGGAGACATTAGCTTTCGGAAGCTAATGAGGTTTTATGAGCTAGCCTTTGTATTCTGATGAACTGAAATAATCCAAATTCCATAAGGTAGCAATTGAGTAACAATTATTTCTATCAGGTTTTGATGATAAGACTACCAGATTGTAAAATATGCTATGTTTTTTTTTTATGGTGACTTGCCAAATAATTAAAGTTCAAGCAGAAGAGATCAATTTTTTAATAAAAGTAGATTTTACTGTTAATATCATTCTAAAACTACTTCAGAGAAATTTACCATAAAAACAGAAAAAAAGCTAAAATATCTTAGCATCCCTAACTGACTAAATGACTGTATTTTTTTTTCTTCAGCTTTGTTGAGATATATAGTTGACATACAACATGGTCATAAGTTTAAGATGTATAACATGTTGATTTGATTCATTTATATATTATAAAATGATTACCACCATAGCATTACTTCCATCCTGTCACATATTTACCATTTCTTTTATCTGGTGATAATAATTAAGATATATTCTCATAGCAACTTTCAAATATATAATAGTTTTATTAGTCATAATCACCATGCTGTACACTAGATCCCCAGAACTTGTTAATATTATAACTGGAAGTTGGTACCCCTTGACCAATATCTCCCTATTTCTCCCATTCCCCAATTCCTGGGAACCACAATTCTACTCTGTTTTTCTGTTTGTTTTTTTTAGTTCACTTGGTGAATTTGTTGTTTAGTTCTAATAGTTTTTGGTGGAATTTCTAAAAGTTGATTTCTTTAAAAAAAAAAGATTTTATTTATTTATTCATAAGAGACACAGAAACAGAGGCAAGAGACCCAGGCAGAGGAAGATGCAAGCTCCTCACAGGGAGCCTGATGTGGGACTCGATCCCTGTACTGGGATCACGTCCTGAGTCGAAGGCAGACGGTGAACTGCTGAGCCACGCAGGTGTCCCTAAAGTTATTTTCTATATGTAAGATTATATCACCTGTAAATAAAATACAATTTTACTCCCTTTTTTTCCTAGTTGGATGCCTTTTTTTTTTCTTGCCTGTTTTCTCTGACTAGGACTTTTAATACAACGTTGTGTAGGAGTGGTTAGAGTACTGTTGTCTTGTTCCTGATTTTTTGGCATTAAGTAGGACATTGGCTCTGGGTTTATCATATGTGTCTTTATTGTGTTAAGGTATGTGCTTTACATATTTAAGTTGTTGAGTATTTTTATCATGAAAGGATATCATATTTTCTCAGTTGTTAAAACTTTATTGAGATGAACAAATGATTTTTATTTTTCATTCTATTAATGCAGTGTATCACATTTATTGATTGGTGCATATAGAACCATTCTTGCATCCTAGGAACAAATCCTAATTGATGATGGTGAATTATTCTTATAATGTACTATTGAATTTGGTTTGCCAATTTTTTGTTGAGAATTTTTGCACATGTATTTATCAGGGATATTGTTCTCTAATTTTCTTTTCTTATAGTACCTTACCTGGTTTTGATATTAAGGTCATTCTGACCTCATAAAATAAGTTTGAAAGTAACTACTCCTCTTCCATTTTGTTTAAAAGTTTGAGGTTTGGCATTAATTCTGTAAGTGTGGTAGCATTCACTAGCGAAATCTTCTGGTCCTGGGCTTTTCTGTTTTGGGATGTTTTTGATTACTGCTTTAATCTCCTTACTCATTATTGATCTGTTCAGATTTTTTATTTCTGTAAGACTAAGTCTTGGTAGGTTATATAATTCTAGGAATTTATCCACTCTTCTGTTATCCAGTTTATTGGCGTAGCAGAAAAGTGGATGTTCCCCTTTCTATTTCTGTGGTATCAGTTTAAAAACTTTTTTTTTAAAGATTTTATTTATTTATTCATGAGAGAGAGAGAAAGAGAGAGAGAGAGGGAGAGAGAGGCAGAGACACAGGCAGAGGGAGAAGCAGGCTCCATGCAGGGAGCCCGATGTGGGACTTGATCCCAGATCTCTGGGATCATGCCCTGGGCTGAAGGTGGTGCTAAACCAGGCTGAGCCACCTGGGCAGCCCTCTGTGGTATCAGTTTAATGTCTTTTCTTTCACTTCTGATTTTATTTTTTTGTTCTTCTCTCTTTTTTCATAGTCTAGCTAAGTATTTGTCAATTTTGCCTATTATTTCTTTTCTTCAAAAAAAAAAAAAACAGCTCTTAGCTTCATTCTTTGTTGTTGTTTCTTAAATTGTTTTTCTGACTCTCGATTTCATTTCAATTTCTCTACCTCTGATCTTTGTGATTTCCTTACTTATACTAACTTTGGGCTTATTTTATTTTCTTTATCTAGTTCCTTGAGTTATAAAGTGAAGTTGTTTATTTGAGATCTCTCTTGTCCCTTAAATGCAGGTCTTTCTTGCTGTAAACTTCCCTTTAAGGACTGCTATCACAGCCTTCCATAGGCTTTGATAGATTGCACTTCCATTTTTATTTGTTTCAAGATGTTTCTTGATTTCCTTTTGATTTGTTCTTTGGCTCATTGGTTGTTTAAGAGCATGTTGGTTAATCTCCAGTATTCTAAAAATTTTCTAGCTTTCCTTTTGTAATTGATTTCTAGTTTCATACCATTGTGGTCAGAAAAAAAATACTTAGTATGATTCTAGTTTTCTTAAATTTGCTAAAACTTATCTTGTGACTCGTCATCTGATATGTCCTGGATAATGTTCCATGTGAACTTGAGAAGAATGTGTATTCTGCTGCTGTTGGATGGAATGTTCTATATATGTATATTAACTCCATTTGGTCTAAATTATGGTTTGAGTTCAACATTTCTTTGTTGATTTTCTGTCTGGATGATCTATCCATTTTTGAAAGTGCGGTATTGAAGTTATTAAATTGTTGTCTATTTCTCTCTTCATACCTGTTAGTATTTGATTGACATATTTAGGTGCTCCAATTTTGATGAATATATGACTGTTACATCTTCTTGATGAACTGATCCCCTTATCATTATAAAATGACCACCTTTTACTCTTATTACTATTTTTTTTTTTACTTCAAGTCTATTTATTGTATGTAAGTGTAACTACCTCTTTTGGTTTCCACTTGCATGCATGAAATAGCTTTTGTCATCCCTTCATTTTAGGCCTAAAGCATGTAACTTAAAGCTAATTGAATCTCTTACAGGCAGCATATAGGTCTTATTTTTTGTTAGTCATCCAGCCATTCTATACCTTTTGATTTAGAGATCAATCCATTAACATTTAGAATAATTATTAATAGGTAAAGATTTATTAGGGCTCTCTTGTTTTCTAGGTGTTTTGTAGTTCTGTTTTCTTTTTTTCCCCTTTTTTGCTCCCTTCTTTTGTAAATTAATTTTATTATTTAGTTTTATGTTTTGATTCTCTTCATCTTCTGTGTATCTTTTGTAAATTTTTGCTTTATGGTTCCCATGAGACTTACACAAAACATTATATAAATATACGTATATCTGTTTTAGGTTGATACGAATTTAACTATAACCACATACCAAAACTCTATCACTTTACTCCACCCCTTTTATATTTCTGGTGTCACCACTTATATCTTTTTGTAATTTGTATCCATTAACAAATTGTTGAAACTTATCTATTTAACCTTTATACTAGATTGAAGTAGTCAACACATCACCATATTACAGTGTTGGGCCATTTCGAATCTGATTTTATGTTTTCTTTACCAGTGTGCTGTATATCTTCATATGTTTTCATAGTACTAATTAGCATCTTTTTATTTTATCTTGAAGAACTCCTTTCAATATTTCTTATAAGGCACATTTAGTGGTGATGAATTCCCTCAGCTTTTGTTTATTAGGGAAGGTCTTTATTTCATCTTCAATTATGAAGGAAAGCTTTCCTGTATATACTTGGTTGGCAGTTTCTTTAGGCACTTTGGATACATCATCCCATTTTCTTCTGGGTGCAAGTTCTCTACTGAGAAATCCACTGGAGCCTTATTATGGGGTCCTCTTGAATGAATTGTATTTTTTTTTTCTTTTGCTGCTTTTAAAATTATCTCTTTGTCTTTGTTTTTATATAGTTTATTATTATATGTCTTGCAGTGGGTCATTTTTAAAAAATATTTTACTTATTTATTCATGAGAGACACAAAGAGAGAGGCAGAGACATAGGCAGAGGGAGAAGCAGACTCCCTGCTTGGAGCCTGATGCAGGACTCGATCCTAAGACTCCGGGATCATGCCTGAGCCAAAGGCAGATACTCAACCACTGAGCTACCCAAGCCTCCTGCAGTGGGTCATTTTGAATTGAAATTTTGTGGTGATTTATTAGCTTCATGAACTCTTCCCAGGTTTGGGAGGTTCTAAGCCATTATTTCTCTAAATAAGCATTCTATCCCTTTCTCAAACCTTTCTTCTCCTCTGGGTCTCCAATGATTTATACCTCATATTTTTTTATGGTATATCCTATAAGTCCTATAGGCTTCCTTAATTCTTTTTCATTCTTTTTTCCTTTTGCTCTTTTGATTGGATCAGGGGTCAATTTTAGACATATTCACAGTGATAGAGGCTAATACAGGTAGTAAGGGCCAGGGTCAACTTTGGACTCCCTGACCGCTGCAGAGGATTTGGCCATCTCCTATGGCTACATATTATGTCTCTGGAACACACACTGTGATGGGTTGGACTGGGGACATGCAGATGTACAGGTGGAGAGACTATCTACAGTTTGGTGCAGTGGTGCTGGCCAGTGAGAGAAGGCAGGATCTGACCTGACCTGCAAGCAGTTGTGGGGGCCCTCACTATTAATGTATTCACCTATAACTGCACTCTCTACCCCTGTGCCTGTGTGCTTCAGTGGAGGCTGATGACACACGTCAGGCCAATGGCACACAGGTGCATGACTGGAAGGACCAGCTCAAGCATGGTCACAGTGGTCAGGGTCAGCCGAGGTGGCCCACGTAGGTGTCTTGCACTTGCACAGCTTCACAAACTTAACCTGGTTGCCAAGTGTAGCTCTTTGGCTCTGCTGGGGGTAGAGAGGGACTCAGGCAGCTAGTGTCAGTGATGGCAAATACTTGTAAAGGAAAAGATAGCAAGGTTTACAGAGGGCCCATGGTGGCAGTGCTGTGTGCTTCATGAGTGGCAAAATCTCTGAGTTTGTCTGCAAAGCAAGTGTTTGTGAATTATGCTCAATCCTACTACATGTCTGCTAATAATAGCCTCTGCTTTTCTCCCTTGGGCTGAGCTGCCTAAGTATCTCAGCTTTGTTCGTCTCTGCAGCATGAAACCAAAGCAGGACCTTTGTGTAGTGCCCCAAGAGGGTAGAGAAGCTATCTCTTCACCCTACTCTTCCTTTCCTGATGAGGGGAATTCTTTCTAGCTGGGAAATTCCTTGTTGGTGCTAAATGATGTTAGTTTAGGGGATGAGATGATGCAGGCAATGAAGTTGTCTTCCTTCTCTTCATGTTTAATTATTCTCTGTTTGTTTCTTTGTGTGCTTGCTTGTCCTACAGTGTTGCTAAGGTCCTAGTTTGTAGAGGTCCCTTGGAACTGTTTTTGCTAGGGAATCTATCCAGTCATTGATCTTCATGGGGGGAGCAGGGGCATGGAAGCTGGGTTTTGCCATGTTGCTTTTTTTTCTGCCCTCCAAACTAATCTAAGAGATTAAGTTTTGAAATACTTTTATAACTCTGTTGAAATTTTGTATCTCTTATATTTCTTATACGACTCAAGGTGTTAAGTAAAATCTTTAATAGAATGATAATTAGAACAGAAGGAAACAGTTTCATAAGTATGAGTCCTTAGGTTTTATTTTGGGAAGAGACTTGATTCCTGATCTCTGTTAGGCAAATGTGTTCTAGAAAAGATGGAAATATATACACTTAGTTGTGCCTACATGATTCAGATACTCCTGACTGCCTATGGAACCTATGATTTTTTAAAAAAAATATTTACTAATAGCATTTATCCTTAAGATTTTAATTTTATAAACTATAAAAATGTTTGACTTGTCTGACCAAATAAAATGTAAATTTTCTGCAGGTTAAATAACCATAAAATACATAAAAGCCTATCTAGGATATCTTTGTGCCATAGTGCTTAGAAGTGGCTTGTATTTACAGTCAGTATCACTTTTTTGACAGTAATTTATTTATTTGAATCATTTGATTGAGAACTAGTAAATCAGGTTATAATTAGTATAATTCTGGGTCCAGAGGAGACCTAGATATTATTTAGCATAAAAGCTTCATTCATCACGATAGTCTAGATTAATTCATTCCACATCTTTTTCTTTCTTTCTTTCTTTCTTTCTTTCTTTCTTTCTTTCTTTCTTTCTTTCTTTCTTTCTTTCTTTCTTTCTTTCTTCTTTCTCTTTCTTTCTTTCTTTCTTTCTTTCTTTCTTTCTTTCTTTCTTTCTTTCTTTTCTTTCTTTTTCTTTCTTTCTCTTTCTTCTTTCTTTCACCTACTATATTTAAGATGCTCTTCTAGACAATGTGGAATCAGTGTAAGGAAGCATAATTCTTCCCTTACAGGTTTTACCATAAGTCACACAATGAGTTAGTGGGACTCTGTGAAGCTCATTAAACTCTTCTGTATTTTTATCTTTGGATTTGCTTTTTGAAATTTTCTCACATTCATTGCATACATTCCTTTTCTACCCCTAGTAATTTGAGAACTTCATTTTAGCTATTACCAAATTGTTATAAATATTTCAGTAGCAAATATTTTGTGTTTATGTGATCAAGTTGATTATGAGTGTTTCCAGAAAAATCTTACTAAATCATTAATTTAATCATGTGTATTCCTTGCTCAAAAACATTTGCCTATCTTTGCCTATACGGGAAACTGACTTTCCTCACTATTATATTCAGGACCTATTATGATTTAAAATTGGAATACTGTATCAGACATACTTTGACTATTCCCTTCAACCGCCAATCTAATTATTCTCCGTGTATAGCTTGAATCTTTCTGTCTACATATTATTTATTTTGCTTTTTCTGATTTTAGCATATCTTTTCTCATCTCGAATAGTCTGTATGTTGTTGTCCTTTACTTTCCAGTAATGTCTTTGATTTTATTTTCTAATTTGTTACCGCTATTTGCATACATATGTCTTCTCTTGGACTTAAATTTGGGGGAGCAATGATTGTGATTTTTTATTTTAAAAATATTTCTCTGTAATCACAATAAAGAGTAGAATATTTAATTAATATTTGATTACTTGAATATAATTAGAGGGAAACAGAACAGTGCAAACTCCAAAAGCATGCTGTTCAGTGCTATGGAAACAAACAGCATCTGAGGGAAAGAACACTTCCTAGATAACAAGGAGTTGACCATATCTGAAGGGAGACATGACATCTAGAAAGAGTGAGGAAGGGACAACAAGCATTCATTGCCTACTTCACTATTTTGTTTAGACAGAATAAATAGAAATTCAATTAATGCATTCTATAGTTTTTCCTCGATGGTTTAGGTCTATAGTGGCAAAGGATGTCATCCTGTATTTCTATTTATAGTTTCTGAATCCAGCAGCTCTTCAATAAAATTTATATAGTGGTAATAACTAAAATAATATATGTATAATCAAAGCACTTCTCTTGATGACTAAGGCAAGTTTGGTGATAAAATTCAGCAATTACCTGTTCCACTTGAACAAATTAGACTTTAAAGTTCCATATTAGAACTTACTGTCAAAAGTTTTTCAGTATTTAAAAATTTATTTTAATTCACTGGAATGCATCATACACCCACAAGCGAACACTTTTTTCTTCCTTTCTTTCTTTTTTTTTTTTTTTGTTAAAAATTCAATACATATTCTACCCATATTGAATTCAAGAAACAGGCTGAAGGAGAAGTAAAAAGTATTTTAAATTTGAAAAATTATGAATGATTTTTAAGAATATTTTCCTACTGTATCAACAACTTTGGGATATTGAATCCTAATGCACATGTTCCTTTCTTTAAGATGCCTGTTCAACTTTTCGTCATCATTTGAATCATTATTGGGAGAGAGATGGAAATTAAATGTATATATTGAACATATAGGGCTTGAGAGAAAAAGGAATAGTGTCTAATAAGACAAGGAGTTGGCCAAGAAAGAGGCAGGAAGCCCCCGCCGGCATAATCGAACTATGTAAGTGGTATCATTTTCATGTACATCTGTTCTGGGATTCTTCCAAGGGCCTGATTAGGGTGAAAGTAAACTCCTATGAGCCTCAGTTTTTACGAATGTAAAGTTTCCAATTAATCTCCACAGTCTCCAAATAAGTTCAAACCATAATTATACAATCTTCTATCACTTTCCTGGTTTAAACAGTTAAACAGAAAACAAGCAATGTTTGGTGTATATATGTGTGATATATATATATATATATATCATACATATATACACACGCACCTCCAGATGTGGTTTACGCCAAATCCTTCATGAGGTGGACACATTGATATTCTAAAAGTTTCCCTGGGTACCAGCCATCGGCACTGTACTTCATCCTGGCAGCTATTTTACATGTACATAAATTATCCCAAAAGTTGCTTTTGCTTTATTTTGTCAGTGTAAGTCTATTAACATAAAGTCCCGGATTTTTATCTCAGATATTGATTTTTAACCTGGATCATTTGGACATTTCCCCCCACAATCTGAAGTTTTTCACACATTTTGCATATATAATCATTAATTTTCTGTCATTTCTCCACCTCCTGTCATTACTGTGGCTGTTTATTCCTTCTCACATTCTCATCCAACTATTAATGAAGCTATCTCTAGCTAATCAACAGAACAGATTCTCACTGTTTCTGCTTCCTTGCCACTTCATCCTCAAATCTTTTTTTTTTTTTTTTAAGGTTAAATGTTACTGTCTAGAAACCTGTTGAACAGATAGAAGTATTCATGATGGGTACCATTCAGATCTGGTGTTATAATGTTAACATTGAGAAATTAAGCATGCAAGAGTGAGGAAATTCCAAAGTTGAAATTCCCATTAATTCATTCATTTAAAAGATGTAGAATTAAAAGTTCTTATAGGTACCTTAACAAAGGACTCTATACAGTGTATGTATATTTTTACAGTTAAATATATATTCTGTAATACTCAACATTTTTTAATTTTTTTGAGTGAAAGATTGAATTTGGGTTTTTTTTTGTTGTTGTTATTTAATTTTAGTTTTAAGTAGTTAACACAGAGCAATTTTGGTTTCTGGAGTAAAATTCAGTGACTCATCACTTACATCCAACAACCAATGCTTATCATAATAAGTGCCCTTCTTAGTACTCATCACTCATCTAGCCCATCCCCCACTGACCTCCATCAATCTTGTTTCCCTCTCTCCTTTTTTTCTTTTCCTCCATCTGTTTTCTTTCTTAAATTCCAATATGACTTAGATCATACAATATTTGTCTTTCTATGACTGGCTTTTGTCACTAGACATGACTTAGTATATACTAAGCTCCATCCATGTCATTGCAAATAGCAAGATTTCATTCTTTTTAATGGCTGAGTAATATTCCAATATATATATATTGGAATATTACTATATATATATATACCACCTCTTCTTTATCCATTCATCTGTCAACATATATTTGGGCTCTCTCCATAGTTTGGCTATTGTTGATAATGCTGCTATAAACATTGGGGTACATTTATCCCTTTGATTCTGTATTTTCGTATCCTTTGATACGAAAGGATCCTTTTGTATCCTTTGAGTAAATACCTAGGACTGCATATATGATATACTTAGATAGATATAGAGGGTAGTTCTATTTTTAACATTTGGAGGAACCTCTATACTGTTTTCCAGAGTGGCTGCACCAGTTTGCATTCCCAGCAGTGCAAGAGGATTCCCCTTTCAGCACATCCTCACCAACATCTGTTGTTTCTTATGTTGTTGATTTTAGCCATTCTGACAGGTGTGAGATGACATCTCATCATGGTTTTGATTTATACTTCCCTGATGATGAGTGATGTTGGACATTTTTTCATATGTCTGTTAGCCATCTGGATGTCTTTTTTGGAAAACTGTCTATGTCTTCTGACCATTTCTTAACTGGGATATTTTTTTGGAAACTCACCTTTTATCATATATGTCATTTTCAAATATCTTCTCCCATTCTGTAGGCTACCTTTCAGTTTTATGGGTTGTTTCCTTTGCTGTGCAGAAACTTTGTATTTTGATGGAGTCCCAGTAGTTCATTTTTGCTCGTTTCCCTTGCCTGTGGTGATGTGTCTAGTTAGAAGTTGCTATCCAAGGTCAAAGAGGTTTCTGCCTATATTCTCCTCTAGTATTTTTAATGGTTTTTGTCTCACATTAAGGACTTTAATCCATTTTGAATTTATGTTTGTGTATGGTGTAAGAAAGTGGTCTAGTTTCATTCTTCTGCACGTTGCTGTCCAGTTTTCCCAACACCATTTGTTGAAGAGACTGTCTTTTTTGCACTGGATATTCTTTCCTATTTTATCAAAGATTAGTTGACCATATAGTTGTGGGTCCATTTCTGGATTCTCTATTCTGTTCCCTTGAACTATATGTTTTTGTGCCAGTACCATACTGTCTTTGTGACTACAGCTTTGTAATATACCTTGAAATCCAGAATTGTGATGCCTGCCGTTTTGTTTCTCTTTTTCAGAATTGCTTTGGCTATTTGGAATCTTTTGTGGTTCCATACAAATTTTAGGATTGTTTGTTCTAGCTCTGTGAAAAAATACAGGTGGTATTTTGATGGAGATTGCATTAAGTGTATATATTACTTTGGGTAGGATAGATATTTTAACAATGTTTGATCTTCAAATCAATGAGCATGGAATGCTTTTCCATTTCTTTATGTCATCTTCAGTTTCTTTCATATGTGTTCTATAGTTTTCAGAGTATAGATATTTTCCTTCTTTAGTTAGATTTATTCTTAGGTATCTTATTGTCTTTGGTGCAATTGCAAATGGCATTGATTCCTTGATTTCTTTTTCTGCTGCTTTGTTATTGGTGTATAGATATGCAACAGATTTCCGCACATTGATTTTCTATCCTGTGACTTTGCTGAATTCATGTGTGAGTTCTAGCAATTTTTTGGTGGAGTCTTTAGAGTTTTCTACATAGAATATCATGTCATCTGCAATAGTAAAAGTTTGGCTTCTTCCTTGCCAATTTGAGTGCCTTTTATTTCTTTTTATTGTCTGATTGCTGAGGCTTAGATTTCGAGTCCTATGTTAAGTAGCAATGGTGGGGGTGGGTATCCTTGTCTTGTTCCTGACTGTAGGGGAAAGACTCAGTTTTTCCCCATTGAGGATGATATTAGCTGTGGGTCTTTTGAATGGCCTTTATGATGTTGAGGTATGTTCCATCTGTCTCTACGTTGTTGAGGGTTTTTATCAGGAAAGGATCCTATATTTTGTCAAATGCTTTTTCTGCACCTATTGATGAGACCACATATTATTTTTATCCCCTCTTTTACTAATATGGTATATCACATTGATTAATTTGTAAATGTTGGACCACCCCTGCAGCCCATGAATAAATCCTACTTGATCATGGTAAATAATTCTTTTACTATTAAATTTGACTTGCTAGCATTTTACCAAGAATTTTTGTATCCATGTTTATCAAAGTATTGGCCTTTCTGAGTGGGGCCTTTGTCTGGTTTTGGAGTCAAGGTAATGCCGGCTTTATGAAATGATTTTGGAAGTTTTCCTTCCATTTCTTTCTTTCTTTTTTTTTTTTTTTTGGAGCAGTTTGAGGACAATAGGTATTAATTATTCTTTAAACGTCTAGTAGAAATTCCCTGGGAAGCCATCCAGTCCAGGACTTTTATTTGTTGGGGGATATTTGATTATGGATTCCATTTCTTTGCTGGTTATGGGTCAGTTCAAATTTTCTACTTCTTCCTATTCAGTTTTGGTAGTTTGCAAGTTTCTGGAAATTTGTCCATTTCTTTTAGGTTGCCCTATTTATTGGCATATAAGTTTTCATAGTATTCTCTTATAATTGTATTTCTGTGATGTTGGTTGTGATGTCTCCTCTAGAATTTGTGATTTTCTCTATTTGGGTCCTTTCTCTTTTCTTCTTGTTAAGTCTGGCTCCAGGTTTACCAATTTTATTAATTCTTTCAAAGAACCAGCTCCTAGTTTCATTGATCTGTTCTACTGTGTTTTTGTTTATTCGCTTGTTTGTTTCTGTGTAATTTATTTCTGCTCTAATATTTATTCCCCTCTTCTGCTGACTTTTTGCTTTATTGGCTATTCCTTTTCTGGTTCCTTTAGGTGTAGAGTTAGGATGTATATTTGAGATATTTCTTGCTTCTTGAGATAGGCCTGTAGTGTAATATACTTCCCTATTTGGATTGCTTTTGCTGCATCTCAAAGGTTTTGGGCTGTCATGCTTTCATTTTCATTTAATTCCATGTATATTTTAAATTCTTTAGTTTACTAGTTGACTCATTCATTCTTTAGTAGGATGTTCTTCAACCTCCATATAGTTAAGGCCTTTCCAAATTTTTTCTTGTGGTTGATTTACAGTTTCATAGTGTTGTGGTCTGAAAACATGCATGGTATGCTCTTAATCTTTTTGTACTTGTTGAGGGCTGATCTGTGACCTAGTAAGTGATCTATTCTGGAGAATGTTTCATGTGCACTTGAGAAGAATGAGTATTCTGCTGCTTTAGGATGAAATGTTCAGAATATATCTGTTAAGTTCATCCAGTCCAGTATGTTATTCCAAGCCATTGTTTCTTTGTTGATTTTCTGCTTAGATGATCTGTCCATTGCTGTAAATGGGGTGTTAAAGTCCCCTACTATTATTGTGTTATCATCAATGAGTTTCTTTATGTTTGTTATTAATTGATTTATATATTTGGGTGCTCCCAAGTTGGTGGCATAAATATTTACAATTGTTATATCTTCTTGATGGGTGGACTGCTTAATTATGGTATAATGCTCTTCTTCATCTCTTGTTACAGTCTTTGTTTTATTTTTTTATTTTTAATTTCTTTTTATTTTTAAAGATTACATTTATTTATTCATAAGAGACACAGAAAGAGAGGCAAAGAAATAGACAGAGGGAGAAGCAGGCTCCCTGTGGGGAACTTGATGTGGGACTCAACCCGGGATCCTGGGATCACGCCCTGAGCCAAAGGCAGACACTCAACCACTGAGCCACCCAGGTGTCCCCAGTCTTTGTTTTAAAATCTAGTTTGTCTGATATAAGAATGGCTACTCCGGCTTTCTTTTGACATTTAGCATGGTAGATTGTTCTCCAAACCCTCACTTTCAATCTGCAGGTGTCTTTAGGTCTAAAATGAGTGTTTCATAGGCAGCATATAGATGGATCTTGGGTTTTTTAATCCATTTTGATACCCTTTTGATTGGTGCATTTAGTCCATTTACATTCAGAGTGATTACTGTGAGATAGGAATTTAGTGCCATGTGTTACCTGTAGAGTTCATGTTTCTGGTGATGTTCTCTTGTCCTTTCTAGTATTTGTTGCTTTTGGTCTTTTTTTTCTCCACTCAGAATCCCCCTTAACATTTCTTGCAGGGATGGTTTAGTGGTCATGAGCTCCTTTAGTTTTTGTTTGAGAAACTCCATGTCTCCTTCTATTTTGAAAGATAGCCTTGCTGGATAAAGGATTCTTGCCTGCATATTTTTCCCATTCAGCACATTGAATATTTCCTTCCACTCCTTTCTGGCCTGCCAAATCTCTGTGGATAGATTCCCTGTGAACCTGATATGTCTTCCCTTGTGGGTTAAGGACCTTTATTCCCTTGCTGCTTTCAGGATTCTTTCTTTGTGTATTTTGTGAATTTGACTATGATATACCTTGGTGATGGCTGGCTTTTGTTGAATTTAATAGGTGTTCTCTGTGCTTCTTGGATTTTGATGTCTGTGTCCTTCCTCAGATTAGGGAAATTTTCAGCTACTATTTGTTTGAATAAACCTTCTGCCTCTTTATCTCTCTTTTCATCTCTGGGACTTCTATAATATGAATGTTATTATGTTTTACTAAGTTACTGAGTTTTCTAAGTCTATCTTCGTGATCCATTACTTATCTTTCCCTATTCTTTTCAGCTTAATTTATTTCCATAATTTTATCTTCTATATCACTGATTTGCTCCTCTGCCTTATCCAACCTTTTTTTTACAGCCTCTGTTTGTGTTTGCATCTTAGTTATAGCATTTTTAATTTTGGCCTGACTAGATATTAGTTATTTTAGCTCTGTACTGAGATTCTCTAGTGTCTTCTATGCTTTTTTCAAGTCCAGCTAGTATCCTTATAATTGTTGTTTTAAATTCTAGTTCAAACATCTTTCTTATATCTGTATTGATTAAATCCCTGATTGAGTTCTACCTCATGTTCTTTCTTTTGAGGTGAGTTCTCTCACATCATCATCTTGTCCAGAAAAGAAGAAAGAGAAAAAAGAACAACAAAACAAACAAACAAAGAAATAAAACTAACCAAACAAAAAAGCAATAAAATAAGAAAAAAAAAAAACAAAAAACAAAACAAAACCAAAAAAAACATTAGATTCTGGGTGTGTTTTGGTCTGCTTGTTAAAACAAAGATCTCCCCCCCCAAAAACTAAATAAAATGAAAATAGACAAAATTTTAAAAATATGAAATTTATATATGTAAATTTATATATATAAATTTAAAAATTAATAAACAAAAAGGAATTGGAAAATACAAGAAAATAAATGAAAAAATAATAAAAATAAAAGAATTAAAGTAAAAATGAAGCTCGATTCTATTTCCCCTAGAGCTGAAGCTTTGTAACATTTTATGATTAATAAACTCAGTGTGAGCTAGTTGTTTAGAGGAGGGGCCTGTTGCACTGATTCTCAGGTGGACTTGTTTCAGTGGAGATATGTCTCCAAGGTCCAGGCGGGTGGGGCTTTATATGTGGCTCTGGCCTCCACTAGGTGGCATTGTTTTGCTCCTGGAAGGCTTTCAGCTCTGATGGCTAGATGAATTTGATGGCACTGGGCTCTGTAACATTGGAGCTGAAAGTTTGGGCCCCTCACTCCTCAGTGAGCCCTTACAGAAAAGAAATTGGTCACCCTATTTGTTTCCCTAGTTTTCATCTGAAACCTGCCTTTACCCTGCCCATGTCCAAGGCCTTTTTTACCTCAGGTGTGTGACTGAGTTTCAAAACTCCAAATTTCAGGGACACCCATGGCATGGGCTCACACAGTTCTTCTGGGGGACGGTTTCACCACACTTATTGGCCAGTCCCAGGCAAGTGGCCATTTGATTACCGGGCAATTTGGAGTTTATAGCAGAAATCTAGCACCAGGACCCACTGCTCTCTGCCGGCAACCCAGCTCCTATGCCTGGGAATAGAACAGCACCTAGGTATGGTTCATTCTTCCTGCAACCCAGGGGATCCTTAGACCACCCTGTCACTTCTGGTTTTCTGCCCCTCTTTGCCACCTGAGCACCTTTCATGCAGGCACATCCCCAATGGTAATGAACTTAAAAGTTCAGATTTGGCATTCTGCAGCTTCTAATACTATGTAGTAGCCAATGTACGCAGGCTCCTTCCCTGCTGCCACCTCCACAGCTATAGCTCCCATACCTCCTACCTTCCAGGAGTGGTCACTTTTCTATTTGTAGAATTGCAGTTTTTGTTCTCTCAGGGCCTCTGATTGACCTCTTGGGTGTTCAGAATAATTTGATAACTATTTAGCTGTGTTTGAGAGTCTAGAGAAGCTCAGCATCCTCCTACTCCTCCTGTAGAGTGAAAGATTGAATTTCTACTCAACATTTTACATATTTCACAATTTGACAGTGATTCTGCTTTACAAAAAATAAATAAATAATGGAAATATGGAGACATGTTGCACTCACTGTTCTTAAACCTATCTAATTTTCACATTATCATGTTCCTGATTTAGAAATGCTTTTCCAGGGACACCTGGGTAGCTCAGTGGTTGAGCATCTGCCTCCAGCTCAGGGCATGATTCTGGTCAGGGGATGGAGTTCCTCATAGGGCTCCCTGTGAGCAGCCTGCTTCTCTCTCTATGTCTCTGTGTCTCTCATGAATAAGTAAATAAAATCTTTACAAAAAAATGCTTTTCCAGTTACAGTCCAGTATGGACCTCTCACAACTCATCATTATAAAAATTCACTCACACATAGCATTTAACTTAGACTTAGCTTTGGCTTGCTCTATCAAGCCATCTTTTCATTATTATCCCAGCACTATATCTCATATAAGACTTTGCCATATCTGTTTTTCCCTTGAATAGTTTTCAAACATTCAAAAATGGTTAATAATTTTTTAAAAGAAGAGTACCTCAGTAAGTTTTTTATTTTAGCATTTAATATTTTGTCTTTGAAAATTATATAATAAGACATTTATTACTTTTTCTTCTCGAGTGGTTTATTAATACAATGTATAATATAGCATATATTAGTATATATATATATATATCCCAAGGCTATGGCCTAGCTTACTAATAATCTTTTTTATTTTAAGGAAGTTCAAAATATACATTGGATGTTCATCAATCAATGATTGTTACAGTTTTACTTGGATTCATAAAACAGGACGTTTTCTTTCAGAAGAAAGAAGGTAAGAAATATTATAACTTCTTTTCTATTTCTGTTATTTGAGTTTTTAACTTTAAAAATTATCCCCTCTTAAAAATATAAAAAATTAAAAAATATATAAAATTTCCCCTCTTTACAAGTCTTTTATAGTTTAATCTGTATATTTCCCCCTCGTATCACTATCAAGATTTTTTAATGGGATTTATTAATTTTGACTCCTTTCAGAATTTATTTTTTTCTCAAAATTTACTCATTACTTGGTAACCATTTGTCAAAAAATTGAGTCTGCTTATAAATTCACAACCTTTCTCCATTGATCTTCTCTATTGACATGGTGTAACTTGGCTTTAAACATATAAACTAGGTCATAATCGGAGGTAAATCTCACTTCATCTCTTTTTCTCTAACAATTTTACTTATCTTCAGAATAAAATTGAATATTCTTGCTTGCTCACCCTTTTATAAATTTCGGAATTATGTTATGTAAATTAAAAATTCCATTAAGACTTAATGTGAAATATGTTAAATTTATAAATTAACGTGGTAAAAACAGATATTTCTATAGCACTTAAGTATACCTAGCTGAGAATATGGTATGTCTATCCAGTTATTAATGTTTTATTTTAAATTTTCCATAAGAAATTATAACTTAATTTTTCATAGCACAGCTTTCATAAACTTTATATCTAAATAGAAGACTGTTATTACTAATGAAAACTTATTTTTTCCCAATATTTTTACTGTGATGATTGCTAGTAAATAGGGATGATGTTTTGTTTTATTTGTTATATACCCATGTACCTTTTTAATCTACTTAATTCATTTAGTTTTTTGTTTGAATTTGTCTTGTCAATCTCATACTTCTGAAAGAATTATCAGAATGCTATGGTATTAATATACTGGATTTAAAATAAGGCTGTAGCACTAAGGGAATCAACTTTGGAGTTGCTCAAAGTTAGTGAGTCAAAGTGAGCAAATAGCAAAGTGGTCTTAGTATGAAGTTGTTATTATTAATATACTTCCCATTATTAAGACATATAGAATATTATCTTATGGCATATGATGGAAATAGGAAAATAATGGACTTCATTTTTTTTGCATGCCCTTAAACATATTTTATATATTTGTGGAAATTAGAGCTAATCATCTTCAGGGTTGTAGATGGTTTTGGAATATATCTAAAATTGTAACATAAATAACACAAATTAAATCTTTGTGAAAAGTGTATGGTATAGAAAAATTAGAATACAAATGAAAGATCTGTTGTTAGAGACTATATAGAACATATGTGAAGTTATCTTAAAGTTTTCTCTAAAAGTTACTCTCTCAAGGCTTTTTTTTTTTTTTTTCCTGTCAGGGAGATAATGATTTATAACTAACCTAAGGTTACTTATCATTTAACCCATTATAATGACCTTCTGTTGTAATTCTTTGTTATATATTTACACAGTCATTTTAAACTCCTGAGTTACCAATTGGCCTGTGGGTCTACTTATATTGTCTATTTTTATTCTTGATTATGAACCACGCTATTTTACTCCTTGACATGGTTGCTAAGTTTTGTTTATATGCCAGACTTGTAGATGATACATTATAGAGACTCTCAAATAGTATTTAGTTTTGCTCTAGCACAGAATTATATACCTGGATCACCATGATCTTGTGGAGGTTTGGTTTTCAACCTTTTTGATTAGTTGCATCCTTAATCTTGTATCATATCCCTTAGCCATATAGTTCTTGTGCCTGAGGCATATACCTTCTAGGGTTTCACTGAAAAATATGATATGCTTATTAAGCCAATCAAACTCCAACAGGGCTCCAACAAATTATTTCTCCCCAGCAATTTGTGGTTGTTAAATTCTCTATTCAGATTAGTTAACCTTTCAAATATTGCTTTCTGCGAAGTTCCTTGGATTCTAATCTTACGTACAAATATTTTAGGAATCACGGAAAGATTTGGATGAAATTTATATCAGGACTTTGATGTTTTCCTCAGTGTGACTCCCTTCAGCCTCTCAGGCAGTTTAAAATTCTGAAAGATCAGAATCCTTTGGTCATTTGAATGATTATTCCTCTGTATTTTAAGAAGTAATGATTTTTGTTTTTCTGGGTATCTATAATGTAACTTGGTATGTTTTTTCTTTCTTTTTTAAAAAATTTAGTTTTTAGTGGTCATCAAGCGTCTTGAATCTATAAATTTATGTCTTTCTCCCAATTTGGGGAGTTTTCAGCCCTTATTTTATCTATTTTATATTTTTTATATTTTCCCCTTAGCTCCTCTCTCTCTTCTTTCTAGGACTCCAAAATCCAATCAGTGAGAGTTTGTTCAGATATTTTCAGCAGATACTATTGTGTTTGGAGTATCAGTAACCAATAAAGATGCTGTGTAGAGCCTTTGGCTGGCACTATATGCCAGCAATAACACAGACCTTTATGGAAAAGTCAATGCCAAAAAAACCCAAAAACAAACAAACAAACAAAAAACCAATGCTATCCTCTGTAGGTATTATTCTTTTGAGGAAAACAAAATAAAAAACAAAACAAAACAAAACTTATCTTTCACTACTGTGATTTAGTAGAAACTAAACACTTAAACAAGAGTCATAAAGTTCCCATGAGACCTAAGAGACTCATTGTGAAATGTATGTGATGTATCTATGAAGCATGCAGTTGGGTATGCCTATGCAGTGTCATAAATGAGATTAGGCTTGAGCATAACTGAAAAGTATAAGTAAATTATGTGAGCAAGTATGTTTCCTACCATGTTCTTCACTATCTCTCCTCCTGCTTTACTCTTTCCTCTTTCAATGTTTAGCTATAGCTTCTGGAAAGTTTCCTATGACTAGTTGGCTGAGAAAGAAAACAAACAAACAAACAAAAAAACATAAGGCACAGCTTAATGGTGGTTCTGCAGTGGTTATGCTGGCTCCACCTTAAATTGGGTAAATTCAACACTATTGCCTCAAGGGTGGCCCTGAAAGAAATAATAAAAGAAAATTGTCAAAATGGCAGAGTTTTGAGTAATGGGTTTATTGTTTATTTTATCTGGACTGAGAGCCAGAAATACAGATTTTATTGATTTATTGGCAGTAGGTAATGATTTGGTTGGATGGTTAGAGACATAAAAGAATACAACTGGAAAATTGTGATAAGGTAGTATGAGAAAGATGACTTGGATGGTCTTGTTTAAATGGGCAGAGTTTAAAAGTATTTTTATTTCATGAAACAAAGTACTGCCCAGAGAACAAACAGTGGAAGAGAATGCTATTAATCAGATAGTTAAGATGACCTGTTCAGCAGATGTTACTCTGACTCTTGCCTCAGCCACCCTTGTTCTTGCTTAATAGTCTTACTAAGTAAGCTTATTGCTTGAGTTTATTATACTGGTTTAGGAACATGGCTTTTTACCCCGAAAGGCCAACAAACTCCCCCAAAACCCTAAACATAGTTGAGTACCCATGTACCATCGAGAGGGACCAACATTGATCCTGCTATGTGTAGCATGTTGATTGCACTAGAACATCTCTATGATAAAAGGGCAGTGCTTTGTTCTCACTGAAATAGACAGTTACTATGGATATGGATATAACTTTCCTTCTCACAATACCTCTGCCAAAATTACCAATCAGTGACTTATAGAATGTCTTGTTTATAACTGTGGTCATCCACAGAGCATTGCTTCTGACCAGGGAGCTTATTTTAAAGTCAATGAATTTTAGAAATGAGCTCATACTCCTGTAATTCACTGGTGTATGTACCTCATCACCTGCAGCAGTTAGCCTGATAGAATATTTTAATTGCTTTTTGAAGACACAATATATGCCTTCAGGTGAAAAGCTGTATGTTGTTTGAGATAATATCCTTAAAATTGTGGTCTAGCCTCCGAATGAGCAGCCATATATGACCCTGTTTTTTTCAAAACCAGGAGCTATGGGTTCAAGGATCCTGGTATGGCAAAGGGAGTGATTTTATCACAATTACCCCTAAGATTCTCTAACAAAAATTTGGCTGCCTGGGTTAGTACCTTTGGGCTATGATAGTTTACAAGTGTTAGTTTGCAAGGGAGGACTACATTCACAAAGGGAAAAAGAAATAGTTCCACTAAATTAGAAGCTGAACCTGCCACCCTACTTGGGGTTTATCATGCCACTGAACCAATAAACAACAAAAAAGGAAGTTACTTTCTAGAAGAAGTCATCCTGGTTACTAAGGGCAAAGTGGATTGTTAATACACCAAATTTCATTTCTGGGGCCAAGGAAGAGTGAGTCTGGAATGCAAGGGACTTTTCTGAGAGACTTCCTAGTGCATCTGTTTTTTACCATATGATATTTATCATGTGATAAATTTCAATAGAAAAAAAACCCAACTAAATAGAGACAAGACTTTGGCTGGATCAGACTCTTCAAGAATGAAGGTTTGGGGGCACCTGGGTGGTGCAGTTGGTTAAATGTCCAACTCTTGGTTTCAGCTCAGGTTGTAATCTCAGGGTTGTGAGATTGAGCTCCTCATCAGACTCCATGCTTAGCATGGAGTCTGTTTAAGATTCGTTCTCCTTCTACCCCTCTCCATACTCTCAAATAATTAAATCTTTTTAAAAAAGGAATAAATATTTGGAAATATACCAAGCAGTGAACCATTAGCCCATGAAGTGCTTGCTGAGGACAAAGAAAACAATGTTTAAATAGTACCTATGGCCATGTGACCAGTGGTAGGGAAAAAATAAAAAAACAATTTTAGTAGTTATTTTTATTCTTTGATGTGAATGCATGTGTGTGGGTGTGTATTACCTAGTTCTTTTTCTTTTTTTTTTTCATTTCTCACTCTTTCACTACATGAAATGTGTTAAGAGCAGTTGAACTTCTATCTCAGTATTTGAGTTGTAGACTTTCAAAGAAGGAGGATGATTCAACTAGATGGAGGGCCTTAGGATGGATAAAGTGAGACTCTATGTAATCTCTTTACCTAAGTGTCAGTATATTAGTGTTTGTAAGACAGAGAATCACATAAAAGTGGTGGAAATATAATTTTGATGTTATCTATTTTGGAGATTATATATGGTTAAAAGATGATCATAAAAATGCTTCAAAGCTGGTAGAGCTAGATTGTGTGGTATGAATTAGAGCTGGCAAAAACAGAAACATGCATAAGGGCATTGGAAGGGTGGAAGTTAAGGGTGGAAGTAGTCATCATTCTCAGATGGTCAGATAAGTCTCAGACAGGCACATAGGTGGTCAGTGGGTCCCAGTTTATTTTCTCTTTATTGTCCAGTTTGTTTTCCCAAACACTGGCCCTGCTAAGACTGATGTGAAACCAGCCACCAGATGCTTGACTGTGGACTAACAAGAAGAAGAAGGGGCTCACCATAGTTGCTCTGTGGTCTCCCATTTTGTGCCTCCAATCTAGTGCTTTGATATGCTTCATGTTTGGGTTTGCCCTCGAACTCCTGCTTTTCTACTGGTGCTCATGCTTCAGGCAGATGGGTCAGTAATTCTTGTCATTATACATCAATTTACAACCTTTCACTTCCCTAGCACCTTCCATATTTGTGTAAGATATACTTTGTATAATAAATTTCTATTTAACAGCACTTGTAGTTACTCTTCATTTCTTAATAAACCTTAACTAACATATACAGTGACATTATTTTATAAATTTCTGGCTAATATTGCTTCATTTATAGAAATCAGCCTGGTCTTCTTAAAATCTTCTCATGTTTTTTCATAACTTCTATTTTTTAGCTTATAATTTTATTCATAATTTTAAATGCATATGTTTTTATTCTGTATCTGAAAACCCTGTTATCTAAAATCATCAGTATGCATGCAAATGCCTCTTAATAGGTCACATCAAAGAATAGCATTGTACTCTACTGTAACTGAGAAAGTCTACCTTCAAGGTACCAAGAAATATTTCCCATTCCTAGCTCTTTCTGCAGGTAACTGCTCATTCATTATATTTGTGGGCAATTCGACATAAGCTCTTTGAGAGGACATTTTGAATGGTCTTAAATGAAGTTTTGAAGTTTTAAGCTAAAATTGTTGGGAAAGTTATTGGAATAGACTTAGATGTCACTGACTTGTAAGCATAATTAGCTTTTCTACCCAGCAAAGTAGGGTGTTTAATACAAATTTGGTGGCAATTATTGAAAAATAATTCTTTCATGTACTATTCTGTGTTGAACTCCTCAAACCTGTGAAGACAGACTTAAAAAGTCAAGCTCAGATCTCATTCTTTTCATCTCCATGGCCTTTACATTAGGTTCTCTTGTCCCAGATTTCCCCAAAACACCAGGAGCGATCTTCTCATTCCTGTGCTTATCTTTCTACAGGGGCAATCTAATTTTGTAATGAATTAGTGAGAGACTCTATTATATCATAAAATCTGTTTTAAATTCGAATTCAAGTTAGTTAAGGTATAGTGTATTATTAGTGATTCATCAGTTGCACATAACATCCAGTACTCATTCCATAAAGTGCCCTCCTTAATTCCTTTCATCCAATTACCCCATCTCCCCACCCACCACCCCTCTAGCAATCCTCAGTATGTTTCCCAGAGTTAGGAGTCCCTTATAGTTTACCTCTCTCTCTGTTTTTATCTTATTTTATTTTTCCTTCCCTTCCCCTCTATTCATCTGTTTTGTTTCTTAAATTCCACCTATGAGTGAAATCATATGATATTTTTCTTTCTTTGCCTAAATTATTTTTCAGAGCATAATATCCTCTAGTTCCATCCAGATTGTTGCAAATGACAAGATTTAATCCTTTTTGATGGCAGAATAATATTCCATTATATATCATATACACACACACACACACACACACACACACACCATATATATATTCATATATACCACAACCTCTTTTTCCATTTATCTATTGATGGACATCTGGGCTCTTTCCATAGTTTGGCTATTGTGGACATTGTTGCGATAAACACTGGGTACATGTGCCCCTTTGAATCATTGTTTTATCTTTTGGATAAGTACCTAGTAGTGCAATTGCTGAGTCATAGGGTATTTCTATTTTTAACTTTTGAGGCACCTCCATACTGTTTCCCAGAGTGGCTATACCAGTTTGCATTCCTATGAACAGTGTAAGAGGGTTCCCCTTTCTCTGCATCCTTGTGAGCATCTTTTATTTCCTGAGTTATTAATTTTAGCCATTCTGAGTGGTGTGAGGTGGTATCTCATTGTAGTTTTTATTTATATTTCCATGATGCTGCGTGATGTGGAGCATTTTTTCATGTTTCTATTGGTCATTTGTATGTCTTCTTTGGAGAAATGTCTGTTCATGTCTTCTGCCCATTTCTTGACTGGGTTTTTTGTTTTTTGGGCATAAAGTCTTTATAAATACATGTGTTTCCCTTTATGTTGTCTAGTTTGGTAGTGGTGATTAGAGAAGTATTAAAATTGGCCCAAATACTTAATGAAGTTAAGAATTACAGAATTGGCATGGGACTGATATTAATCTAGTAAAATTACCTGTATGATAATTAGATACTCTCTTGAGCTTTTTCTTAATTCTTTATTTTTTTTCAATAATAAAATTAAAAATGTGTGTCATGATATAAAAAGATAAAACCAAAGACCCACATATGCTAGAATATTATACATTTCAATAATTACTTAAGTTAGGGACAGTATGAAAGCAGAGCTGCTTTTTCCAGAGAAAAATATTTTACTAATGGTACAACTATAATAGCTTCTAAAGTTAGAAATGAGCTTGAAACATTTGAACTCATCTTAAAATTGTCTTCAGCTCTGGAATAATATAACTTTTGAAAAGTCATTTCTAGGTAAATATAGAAGCAGAGTAAGAGATTCAAGTAAATATTTTTGTAATTTGCACAGCTCAAGCTTCTATTCCAATGAGAGACATTCTAAAATGATTTCTTTAGCTATTATTTATTAGCTATTATAACAGTTCAGTGGTTTGGATCTTTAAAACTCCAAATTACAGTAATTTGAAAAATTTAGAATCCACATGTATCTATGAACAGTAAAACTTTCTGTTTGAGAACACTCTCCTCATGAAGTAAGATATAAATTTCCTTAATATTCATTTAAGTACATATTGGTAATACTGCAAATCCTGCCTAAAGTTTGTCCAAATGCAGTCATGTAGCTTTTATAATTGAAAAGACCTCCCAAGTCATCATTAAATGAAACTGCAAAAAGTATCTTGGCTTCATCTTTAATTAGAATCAAGCCTTCTTCCCATAGGACAAGCACCTCATTAAAACACATTTCCAAACGACTTACATGATTCTGTGACAAATGTGGATCTCCCAGGTGCTTTTTAGGTTGATGGGGGAATCTGCTGATTGGTGCTTGCCTTGAAGACAGTTCAGACTTGATTGATTTCAAGGCCTCAACTTAAGCACTGGAAGAAACTGCCAGGCCAGGCAGGAAAAGTGAGTTCCCCTGCAGATGTGCAGCTGATCATTTGTGTGATCTTAGACAATTCTCCCAAACTCTAGTGGCCTTTATTGGATAACTAAGTATGTGTGGGAATGACTATGTGGAAGAGAATCTCTCAACTTCTAAGAATCCTTTAATGCATAATTCTGGTACTGTGTGTTTATGAATGTATCCATTCCCCAAATCACATCAAACAAAATATCCGAATTACCATGGATTTTTCCATGCCTGGCCTACATTTATACATTCTCTTTGGAAATATTTAGCCCTATAACTTCCCTCTCCTTCCCTTCCGCGTATTTCTAAGAAAATAAGATCTAGAAAAGATTTTGTAATTCTGTCCCACCGTGAATATAGGCAAAACCTCAGATCATCTGGAACTAAATATCAATGTTACAGACTCATATCAATGTGCATTTCTGTTTCCTCTATTTCCTTCTCTTTTTTTCTAAGTTGTTTTATTTCTGTGTTTGGTTGTTTCGGAGGAGAGGTAGCATTCTCTCTTCAGTATTATTATTAATATTTACTTTGCAACTTTTAAAATTGCTAACATAACCTGCTTTTATCTCAGGCTATGGCTTGATTTCTTGCTTGAAGAACACTTGCACTTATCTGGTTTCAAATTTTATACATTTTTAAGGAAGTGTTTTGTAAATTCTCTTTTAGTGTTCTGTTTACTTCAGGATTGCTCTTATCTTTCTGTAATACCTACAATAAGTACGTAAAGATTTAGAGAAGATTTGTAAAAGTCCCTCAGGGAAAATATGTATCTACCATCCTGGACCCTGAGACAATTATTTAAACAAGAGAGCTGGCAAGTGTATTATTCCTTCCTTTCTTTCATATCCCTCAATGTATTTTTAAGAACTCATGATTTTATTTTTTATTCTGAACTGTTCTTAATTGCCAGAGCATTCCAAGTCTTTCTTTCCAGGAAATATCTAGAGCTGCATATGTACATTCTTAATCATCCCTACCTCAATGCAAATACATGTTCTTATATGTTATTAATTTAGGATATATGTTTTTTTTTCTACAGAATTCACACACACACACACACAAAATGTTATAAACTTTTTTATGCTGCCTGATTTTAAATATTGTATTTTTATGGTATTCTTTGAAACACATTTTGCACAATAGCAACAACATCATTCTAACTCCACATAGGATGAAGATCAATCAATTAGATGAAAGGATCTCAAGATTTTAGCTCTTTGTAGTTCTTCATTTTAGGGTGGTGTTTGAGCACTAGCATTATTAAAATAAAACATCAAATGAGCCAGAAACTCCTGATAATCAAGAAAGCTGTATGGAGAAGTGACAGAGAATAAGATTTAGCCAGATTTTAAGGATTTGTACATAGATCCAATATCATTAGTGTGTGTCCTTGAGAAAATTGTATATCTTTTCTATGTAGTGCAGTTTACTCATCTTTAAAATGGGATGCTAAAGTTACCTGTGTCTAAGATTTGTTTTGACAGTAAAATCAGAAAATGTATATGATTTACTTACGTCTAACAAATTGTATGTTCTTAGTAAACACTAATCGTTGTTACTGCATTTTAAAAAATCATTGTGATAAAAAATAGCTGAAAACATTCAGAATATTTGGAAATAATTAGAAAATAATAAATTGGAAAATCTTCAACAGCTCTTTACTCTAGTTGATCATGTATTTTGGGTGATTTAAAAACTTATATCTCTTCAAACTGAAATATATATACCAAGTGATATGCTGAGTTTCCTTTCTTTGCCTTAGTTCTCTTTCTGTGTTTTAAAATTTGCATTGCATAATCTAATTTACATTTACTCAGATCATTTATTTATTTATTTTAAAAAAGATTATATTCATTTATTCATGAGAGACCCAGAGAGAGGCAGAGACATAGGCAGAGGGAGAAACAGGCTTCCTGCTGGGAGCATGATGTGAGACTCAATCCTAGGACTCCAGGATCATGCTCAACCACTGATCCACCCAGGTGTCCCATACTCAGACCATTTAAAAAACTTTCTCATATATATGTATATGTGTATATGTATGTTCCTTTGTATATAGATATGTATGTATACATTTTACAGTATAAATTATGAAAGAAAAATATCTAAAACAATTGTAGTAGTCATACATGTATATTCTTTGTTATTGTACCTATGTTAAAGCATCATATAACAAATAATCAAATCCTTATAAACATTTTATATGAACTCTATATATTCAACCAATTGGTCTTCAAAATGTGTACAAACCAGGATTTTAAATGACAAGATATTTGTGCCCCTATATAGTCCCCAACAGAGCTTGGGTCTGATCATTATAAGTTAGATTTCTTCTACCTCTCTTCCTTTCCATTTCTGAAAATTGACAAAGGCTTTTTAAATACTAGATTACTCAAGCAACAGACTCCTTAAATTTTTGAGCTATATTTGAACTCTGGGAAATCACTGTTAAGACCCAATTAATACAATTGTGATCAAATGCATCACAGACTTTATACAGTATTTTGCTTCAAAGAACATTATTCATTATGTCATTTTCTTCTTTCAAACTTCTTGACTCAAGTGAATATTATTGTGAATAGATAGTCTTTTCTCAATTAACCTTTTCACAAAAGGTTAATAGAACTTCTGTGAATTTAAAACTGTATCTGAAAAATTGCTAATACAAAAGAATACTAAAATACTGATTACAAAGCATATAGTAAAACACTAAAATATGTAAGTAGTTTATTTAAAAATATATTTACCCGATATTTTCTGTGCAAAAAGAGTTCTAATTTTTTTTTATAAGAAGCTAACTAGCTTTTTTTCTCTTTTAGAGGAAGAAAAAAATGAAAGTCTATTTACAAACTGATTGTAAAAGCTAACTTTCTCCAGATGCAAAGGGTGTGTTTCAGGGTTTGAAAACCTTTGTATATCTCTATGTAAAATGCCAAGTAACATGTAAATATATCATGTTTAAAATAAAACTTAAAAGTTGGTAGATATAGCATTTGGAGGGTCATTTTGAGACTATGCTATGGTAATAAACGAAGTTTTGAAGTTACTTAATAATTTATAACTGCCTATGGGATCGATAATTTTGTTTTCATTTAAAAGAAGTAAGAATAACTTTTAGATTGTGATTACAAACCCTAAATAAAGAATTTAATAAAAACAGTACATAAGAGAAGACAGTGCTGACCTAGGAAGCACTTGTGCCTGCTGTGCCATTTCCTGACAGTGACACTTTGAACTGAGCATTTCCTTTTCCATGCTCTCTCTCAATCTAAGATAGTGATATTATCTCTAAGTTTAGCTTCCATGTTAATTAAACAAGAACTAAAAAAAAATTTTTTTCTTTTTAGGACTAAAAAGTTCTATGAAGAAAAAACAATCAGTAATCTGGTTATTTTATTGTTACCACAGTCAATCAAAGTGTCATCATTTTCATGCAGCCTCCATATGAGTTAGAAATGCATTTAATATGCAATGCACACTCTTCATGTATTTTTTTTAACTTGCTTGCAGTTTTATTTTGTGCTTTTTTTTCTGCCATACTCCCAAATGGGTTTGTAGAAACTTCAGACTAAACCCCAACAGTGACCAGTGTATCATATAAAGCACATGATCAAAATGTGAATAAATGTGGGAAAAGTAGGCAAAAATAAAAAGGTGGTATGCTGACACTAATAGTCAATAAATTTTCTAAGAATGAGACTTTAGATATCTGGCAGTCAAGGAAAAGGGAGAAATGTGATGTTACACTATTCTCTTTATAAAGGAGGAAACAAGCTGATACCTCAGGGAAGAAAAAAATTTCCTTGATACTAAGTCCAAGAGAGGTTTCCACAGGGATACTACAGTGCCAAGAGACACATTAGACAGTTTCTCCGGTTTTGTAACTATATAGTATGTATAGTAAGTATGTATCAAATACTGGAACTATAGCATTTTTTCAAGGATATTTTAAGATTTTTTATAGGATAAGTTTTAGTGAAAATGATGCTTATGAAATTCAGGTAACATGGCCTATGAATATAGCATAATTCCTTCTACACAAATAATTCCACTAATAAAAGTAGGTACTTAAAAGAACAAAGAAAAAGAATATTCCTTTTGTCATCTCCCTAAATAATTCTGTCAGCCAGATTTCTGATAACCATATAGCAGAGTTTAGTTACGGCCTAAAGAGCTGTTCATCTGTACTGATGATGTAAGGCTATTTCCTCAGCTTTGGAAAACCAAGCTACAATTCCGTCTTGGAAAACTGAGAAGTATAACGTGATTGTGCCTGGAATAGAAGACTATTACATCTCAATTTTAGAAGGAGACCTTATAAAACGTGCAACCAAAGTTGTAATTTTGCTAAAGAAATAGATTTAAATTAGTCTAGTATGTCAGAAATTTCCAAAGTCCTCATCATGAAACTTTAAAAGGTTATTTTTTTCCCTAAAAAACAAACAACCCCCCCCCCCCAACAACACAGGGAAGACATATTGAATCGTTTACCATAACAATAGGAAAGCAGTAATTCTCCTGGGACTATACTTCATATTACCCTCTTCCATTCTTCTTAGCAAGGTGCAATAGTTGACTGATTAGGCCTAGGACTTGATGTCAATTTTTATACATAAGGATCCAATATTATGGAAAAATTAACATGAAATTATAGGGAATATTCCAGAGGAAAAAAAAAAGGTCTTGTTTTTCTTTCTTTCAGGACACATGCCCATCTTTTCTACCATCAGAAACCAGATTTAGAATCCAAGTAAATGTGCATTAGTTTCTCCTGTCACTTAGGTTCTAATACATTAGTCAGTGTCAGTCAATTTTTTTGTCTTTTCCTTTTTTTATCCTGTTTCACATTTTTATTACTTAACTACATGAATGTATTATGTATCAACATTTATAATCTGACATTTAGTTGAGAAATGAAAGCAAGTGTGTTTGGAGGTTCCAGGGGACAGGAGATGAGAGCCTGAGTCTCGGGTGTGGGATTGTCCAGCAATTTGATGTGGATTCACCAACAGCCTGAGATTTTCTCCAGCCAAGTTCAGTACTCAGGTGCCTGCCCAGGGTCCCGGGCTTGGGCTCTAACAGAGAACAGGGCTTTAGTTAGGTAGTCACACCAGGGAATGAGCAGAACGATGGTGTGTGTGTGAGGGGGCTCACTATGAGAGGTCATAACCCATAGGCCTGGGGGCAGAGCTAGCAGGAGGGTAAAGGTGTGTGAAAATGTGCGGGGTCCTGAAATCTGACTGGGTCAGATGATGGGACTGGAGAGGAGGGGGGTCAACTGTTGGGGTGGAATCTTAGGAGAGAGGAAGTATGGGGACAGGGGGCTCCAATCACACAGAAGGAACTTCATAGTTGAGGTTATGGAAGTGTTGCAGTCACTGGTGAGGACGCTTCAGGGACACAATCTTGAGACAGTGTGGCTGAGTTTAGGTCAAATTTTTAAGCATTGCTTAGACACTGAATCAAAATGAAGAAAAATTGAATTATAAATTACAAACCAGGATAATTGGAATTCTGTTGCTACTTTGCTAACTTTTCTTGTTCCCACTAACTGACCCAAGTGAAAAATCCCAAATCCTTCCTATACTCTAATATAGTTAGAAAAAAAAAGGTATCAAGAACAGAGAATGGGTTATGAAGATATGACAATTCAAGTTAAAAATAAATATATTTTATTCAATTTAAACAGTTTCAAATATTATACCAAGAATTGGTGAATTTTTTCAGTAAAGGGATACATAGAAAATATTTAGGCTTTGTGGGCCATGAAGTCTCTGCCCTAATTACTCACTTAGGAATTGTAGTACAAAAATAGTCAAGTAATATATAGAGAAATGACTACAGCTATGTTCCAGTAAAACTTTATTTGCCCAAGCAGATGGCAGTCTGGGTTTAAGCCATAGTTTGCTGATACCGGAGAAAGAGTATCAGCAGATCACTTTGTTTTTATAGACTTGTTTTTGACTTTGCTTTTGGTATTTTTAAAATTCCTACTTATAGGCCATACTCCTTGCATCTAACAAGACCTACTCATATCCAGATAGTAATCAACCAACCTAATAAAATCCTTTGTTAGAAATTAAATGTGACAAAGAGATGAAAAATACCATAGTGGTGAAACATTGTAATTGGACCCTAGACATGTTGTGGTATCCTTATGTTAGGTCCCATCATTTAAAATTAAGCATAAGCTGGATATCTGGGTGATGGTGGTTCTTCTTTTTCTTTTTCTTCTCCTTCTTTCTTCTTTTGTGTAATAGTTTTATTGAAATACAATTTAAGTATTATCAAAAATCACTCTTTTAAAAGTATATAGTTTGGTAGGTTTTAGTATATTCATAGAGTTATAACCATGAGCTCCTTCTAATTATAGAAATTCCCAGCCCCTCAAAAGAAACCATTGTATTTATC
Organism: Canis lupus baileyi; assembly: GCF_048164855.1. Taxonomy (NCBI): domain Eukaryota; kingdom Metazoa; phylum Chordata; class Mammalia; order Carnivora; family Canidae; genus Canis; species Canis lupus. Next base: position 16,168,238 of record NC_132857.1, read on the forward strand.
TTCTTTTCACTTTGCAAGTTACATCAGACATTGATGATGGTTTAATTTTCTTAGCATTTATTTATTTATTTTTTACCTCCTCTCCAACACTGTTCAGAAACTTGGGGTTAATAAGAGATCTGAGAAAGTGAATGTGAGAACTTAGATGATGGAAATTATTTTTAAACATAGACTTGGAATGAACTAATAATAGGTATTTTAAGCTCCAACCATATACTACTGTGTAACCTAATAACTATTTTCAATCTTGTTCCTGATTCTCACTGTTTGATTATGACAGATTTGTCAAGCATAGCATTATAATTGACTGTTCAGATTGAAAGTCACCCTGAGAATTGACTAATTCTTATGCATTATTTTTCTTCAGTGAGTACATGGATCCCACATTACAATATGTATAAGTGTATGTCTTCTATCGACTTTTTTTCTTTTTTTACTTCTGCCAAAATTTTTATGTTCATTAAGCTTACTAAAAACAATAAGGGGAATTGGAAAGGAATAAGTCATTGTATAATGACAATGAAAGAGGGAGGTAGCATCAGAAAATGAGAATTCAAATAGCCTATTTTATTTTTTAAAAATCTAAACAACAAACTCCATGTACTTCCTCCAAATTAATTGGATTCTCAGAATTTAAAATAACAGAAACAATTTGAAATTTGTGCTAAGTTTCTGCTTCAGTAAAGCAGGTAATTCAACAATGTATGTCAGAGTAGACACTTATGTGATGAAATGAGATCCACCTGGGAAGAATTGAGGTGGTCAACTCATATTTTAAAAATATATATTCAGGGATCCCTGGGTGGTGCAGCGGTTTAGCGCCTGCCTTTGGCCCAGGGCGCGATCCTGGAGATCCGGGATCGAATCCCACGTCGGGCTTCCGGTGCATGGAGCCTGCTTCTCCCTCTGCCTATGTCTCTGCCTCTCTCTCTCTCTCTCTCTCTCTGTGACTACCATAAATAAATAAAAAAATTAAAAAAAAACAAAATAAAAATATATATTCAAATTAATAAAAAGGGAGAACTGAATTCATAAATAAGTGATGTTCAAGTCTGTTTTGATTAGCATCTCAAAGATTTACCTATTAAACATATCAGCTTCTACTACTTGAAATTCTGTCTCTATCTCCCTCTTAAAAAAAAAAAATTATGAACAATGTTCCTTCAAGGCTCACTTCAAAATCTCACTTCAAAATCTAAATGAGGCCTTACTTTCCTGCCCAAATGAACTCTCTCCAATGTTTGCTCTAGAAATATCTCTATCATTTGTTTTTAAAATCATCGTAGACATGATGAATAGTCTTCTTGGTGGTTTTAGTTTTTTTAAAAAAATATATATTCTACTTTCCAAATTAGATTATAAGCTTGCTTATAATTTAGTACATTTCTTTGTGTTTTAGTATCCCCAGCCTGCATAAAAGGATCAATGAATCTTTATTGAGGGCTATAATTTAACTCTAAATAAAATTTACTAATATTTAGAAATACTTTAAAAGACTGAAAATATTAACTAATATTGAGCTAGTCATAAAATTATCATTATTTAGATAGATAATATTCCCTATGGTTCAACTAATTATTTTGAAGTTTTTTTTCTTCAGTTGAATAAATGGATCCCAGAGAGCATCATATGGTCTATCACTTCTATTAATATTATCAATGTCCACATTTATGTCAGAGACATCTGTGATTTAGAGAATACAAACTTCATGAAAGGTCTACTCTGAATGAGAAGTTAATAAGGATTTGATAAGTCTTATTTGTAGTCACTTATACTTTTCTACTTAATTGTAAGAGGCATAGTCAGTAAATTAAGAATGAATTGATTCTCTTATGAAGGATAAAATGAATCATTTTAATACCTAGTAAAGGAGGTTACAGAGAGGACATGACCATAGGGTGACCCTCATACTGGACCCAGAGGCTCCTAACTCCAACCCCCTCTCCCCCTTGAAACGTATGATCTTCCTACCATTCCTGTAGTGGGAATCATTTTCAAGGACACAGCCTTAGAAAACAATGTGTTTTTGAGGTCATCTGTATGGCATACATAACTGAACCCAGACAAGGCCTCTATATAAACTTTTAAGATTTTGTCAGGCAGGTATGGCAGCTTGTCTGTGGCTACCCTAGGCAAAACTCATACGTAAGTTCTCTTGCTTATTAAACTTGCTACCTACCAATGTTGAGTGGTCTGATTCTTTCTTCAGTTTTTACTTACCCTCTGTATACAGGGGCCAGTTTTAGATTTTACCTGGGAGGTTCTGTGTTTTTAAATCAATAGGATCTTCATCAATTGTGTGAGTCCCTTGCCCTCTTGGGAGCACAGGTAGGGTGAAATCCTGACTATGTTTAACTTGGGAGACAGAGAAAGAATTAATTTCACTGGTCCCAAGAATTAGAAAGAAAAGTAAAATCTATTCACTAAGTTGAATTTTTAAAATTTTAGATCAGTCCACAAAGTAAGTGGCCAGAAAAAAAAGATCCGAATAGGAGTCACAGAACCTGAAATGGATGGCCAAGAATAGACAGGATCAGAATGGAAACAATTTGAGTTTAAACATGCGTGAGGATTCCATAATGGTTGGGATGCGTACTGTGAATACTCATTCACAGTTGGTTTTATTCTAATTCCAAATTGGGATGGGATAGGGAAGAGTATCTCCCAAACAAGTTAGTTGAATAAATATTATATTTTTCTCCATAATGAATTTAGAAATCCAAATGAAATATAATGTTGACATAGATCCAAATTCTTGTTTTTTAGTACCAATCTAGAGCAGTTTGCATTTTTGTCTGAGTTCATTTACATTTTCTGTTGTAGATTTCAAATCATGTAACTAATGACCATACATTCAAGATAGTCATTGCACAATATTTTGATTTTTAATGATAATTTTATAAAGAATAGTGAATTAGAATAAAAAATTTAAAAGTAATATGCACTTGTGATTCAACATAAGGAAATGAAGTAAAGTGACAACTGAAGATTTTTTATGATAAATGCTGATCTTGGTAAATGAAATATACTTGGTCAGTAACAAGGATGAAGTGAACTAAAAAACACACTGTCCTTTGACACAGTTTATTTTTGCAATCCAGAAAAAAATTGTATATATATATATATTTTGTATAATATATATACAAAATATATATGAAATCAATCTATTTCAAGGTTTTATCTATGACATGAGGACTCAGTAGATAGCAACAGGAAGCAATGATAATTTGGCATGTCTTCTTTACCTTTATATTTCTAGTGATTAGAATAATTTCTGACACATCTAGGAATTAATACTTTTGAATGTATATTTTGAATGCATAGCACCAACTAAATTATGTTAAAGTTAGTTTGTGCTTTTAAATCAATATATTCAATACCCCCTCTAGTATTGATAGACAGGAATAAAATTTTTCAAAAAGGATTATAATTTGGGGGCACTTGGCTGGCTTATTCAATACAGCATCTGATTGCTGATCTCAGGGTTGTGATTTCAAGCCCCATATTGGATATAGAGATAAAATAAAAATCCTGAAAATAAAATCTTGAAAAAAGGACTGTAACTTATTTATAAATATTTTTCTTTAGATGCTATAGTGCTGGGGAAGATGCTAAGAGCCATAATTCCCAATCTCTAGGAGCTTAAAAATAGTAAGTAAAGATGTGAAGGGTGCATGAGTGGCTCAGTCAGTTTCACATCCAACTCATTATTTCAGCTTGGATCATGACTTCATGGTAGTGGGATCGAGCCTGGGTCAGGCTCTGCACTCAGCAAAGGGTCTGCTTGTCCTTCTCCCTCTGCTCCTCCCCCTGCTCACCCACTCACTTTCTCTCTCCCAAATAAACCTTAAAAAAAAAGAGAGAGAGAGATATCACATTTGGATATAAGTCCACATTGATTTTAGGAGAAAAATTAGATTGAATGTGTAGAGCTAGATTGTGGTAGATCCTGATGATATCGGTGTGTTTTAGCTCATTCCATAGGGGAGATAAAGGGAGATATTAATGTTCTTGAAGAGAATAATGCTATGAAGATCACATGGCTTTAAAGTTTCAATTAACAACACACTTTATATACATTAAAAAATTGGAAGTCTGAAGTTCATTCTGTAGTTCAAATATCCACTGATGAAGTCCTGCCCCGTGAATGAGAGTGGAAAAGAAGGTAAATGCATGAAACAATGAGATAAGAAAAGGAAAAGAATAATGAATCCACTGATGACAAGTAAGGCATAAGGCTGGAGCAAAGGAATCAAAGAATGACTCTTCTTTTTGAGTTTATGTCTGTGATAATGATAAAATGAACAGAACAGCAAAAGAATCTATTCAGAAAGAAAGAGGAGATTGGATTCAGTTGTATACAGGCCAAGTTGATGTTAATAGAAAATTCACGTGAAAATATCTCAAATCAGGAGGAGGTAAATATTTGGGATTTATTTCAATAAACAGTTATGTGATAAATCCCTCTTCTACAATCACATTTAGAATCACTGCAATTAAACTAATGATTCAGATTAGGTTTAGAGTGATAATGAAATATAATCCGCAGTTATCTTCATCTTTGTGTAATTATTCCATATCTTGCATATTGTAAGTTGTGGAATTCTAAAAATAGACTAAATAAAGGATCTGGTAAATATTTGGATTGCAAGATAATTTGCTTTTCTTTTTTTGTATCTCTCTCTGCTTCAGTTATACTTTCTAGGCAGAGAGCATTAGCATTGTAATAACCACTTTAAGCTTTAAGTTGAAAACATTTTATTGGTTGACTGAACTTATCATCCATTAGGAATGTCCACATCTGGTTAGATGGAGAGTTCAGTGTTTTCATTCCCCAATCCACACTGCTGAGTTCAGATACTTTACTGGATAGTTTACAAAGCTTTGCTTTTTTATAGCTACTCAATGTACAGGCTTATATAGCATATACCTCCCTGAAGCAGTTTCTTTCTCATACCATCTGGTAATGAGAGGATCATTTACACTATATAAAACCATGGCATTTGGAAAGGAAAACTAATGTGAAAAATCAGTTGACTACCAGGATTGGCCATATTTCGATTTTATTTTTGGGAAATTTTTTATTACTTAACTATACTATACCAAAACGAAATTTAAAAAAATATTAAGCAAAATTGTGAATAAATAACACCAGCATATTTTTAAGTTTCAAACATATAAAATTTTCTAGGAAAAAAAATCCAAATAATTAAAAGCTGTATATTTTAGGAAGATATAAGGCAAACATTTGGAGGGCAAAGAAACCTTTGGAATGAATGTCAACATTAGTTTTTAAATTAAATTTAGAGGTTGTGGCAATACCCCCATCCCCACATATGTAGCTCTTTTTCACATCCAAATGAAAACCACATAGCAGTTGTCGATAGGATTTGGGGGATTATGTATTCTTGAAAGAGTGAGAGATTCACTTAGGTCCCTATTATGGGGCTGCCTATGTACCAGGTACATAGGCCTGGCACTGAGGGCACAGTTTTGAACAACACAGGAATGGTCATTGCCTCCCTTACATTCTAGTGAGAGAGGAACAAAATGATGTAGATGCTGTAACAGAAAGAAAATAGGGTGATAAGATAGGGAATGACTGTTGGATGGTGGAGGAGGTGCCATGAATTAGGCAAAATGGCTGCCAAAGACAGATTGATCCAGAATAGGCCTCTATTAGGGAGGGAATGTAGGATGACATCTGAATGAACATGGGAGATAGCCAAGCAAATAGTGTGGCTTTTAAGAGAGAAGACATTGAGCCCAGATTGAGAGAAAACTAGAAAGTATCAAGGAAAAGAAGTCAGTAAAGGAAGGCTGGTGTGAAATCAGACACTGGACTGGACAAAGAGAAGGAAGAGTTTAGTACTAGGATGGAATGACAGTGTTTGGAAAAAATTTCTGTCACTCTGACAAATCCTGTTTCTGTGAGATGTGTGTGTGTGTATATATATATATATATATATATATGAAAATAATATATAATTATAAAAATATATGTATTAAAATAATATATATATAAAATTATATATAAGTAGTACATATGTTTAAAAGAAATTTAAAAGTCTCTTCTTACTCCAACAAGTCATCCCAAGTCAGATATTGCCCTATGTTTAACAGCTTTTTCAGTTTCCAGTGTCTGGTGGAAGAGTGATTTTAAATGAGCAGCACACCTATGGGAGAGGGAAATGTAGAAAATACCAGTGAGATATTTGGTAATAATGATTGAGGAAAGGTTCGTTTAGTGGGCAAATGCCAGGGATGCAATGCATAGAACAGTCTTGCTTAGCAACAAATTTTCTCACAGATCACACAACTTAGAAATATGCTGTGGCCAAGACATATCTCAAATGTTAAGCGTCTGTATACCTGATAACAAAAATTACAGGAAATTTAATAAAGTCTACTGCTTTAGGAGAAAGTCAGTATATAGATAAAATAATTAAAGGGATTTGACTGATGCTATTAGACATTTGAATTCACTAAGGGCATCACATCTAGTTCATAAGTAAGTGCATAACTTTGATGCCATAACATTAATAGTAAGTAAACTAGAAAGTGAAATATTCTTACTAATTGGGTAAGAATTTGATAAATATTTCATATATATTTACTTTTATTAGTTTTTTAATACTTTTATTGACCACAGAGATGGGTACTGGCATATTAATTTTTTTCACTTTTGTAGTAAATAAGATGGAAATTTGACTTGATATCTTTTTTATTTTCCCCTTTCTCATTATGTACAAGTAAGATTAGATTACTGTTACTTATTTTAATAAGTTTTAATAAAAGTTTGATAAATTATTTTATTTTAATAAAAAAGTTTAATACACTTAATTGTATTTTGTTTTCCTTTATTTCATACGCAGAATAATTTCTGGGCTTTATCACTTACATAAAAAAATACATCCATTATAAATTGGTGAAAGCATTTGATTATTTCATTACATATCATATGGTAGTAAAGGATATGTAAAGGCTAATTTTATCTCTGAATTTCATTTCAGCATAGTAGAAAGGAAAAGGTAAAATTATTTATTAGTCAAATGAGCTCGTATCTGATACAACTGAAAAAATTAGAGAATAGGAATGTGCATTTTGGAAAAGACATATTTGAAACATGCATTTGTTTTTGAAACATGTATTTTAGAAGTTGCATTATTGGCTGGTTTTTATAAAGTCCACTCAGATGACAAATTAATTGGGGCTTTAGCTTTTGCTAATAAAAATTCTTTAAAAGACTATCTGATTCTGGCTGGAGAAAAGTTTACCTTAGATAAAATACTCTCAAGATTTTATAAATGATACTAGGGACTATAGTACCCATATAATTAATTTTATTTTACTGATGTAAATATTGACAATAGAAAATACAGAAGTGTTTCTCTTCCTTTATGTTTCTTGTAAACCTTGATTAAACATGGAGTTTTAAAATAAATATCTTACCTTCAAATTATCTACATATCAAGCTCCAGGTATAGATTAGAGATGCAGCATTCTTCATCTATGTGAATTTTTTTTTTTTTGCATATACTACTAAATAAGTTTGTAAAAATATGCAATTAATAATTTTTATTTTCTTCATGTTTGTGCGTGATTTAAATTTCTGGAATACTATATGGAAAACTCTGTCTAGGAGTGCCTGGGTAGCTCAATTGGTTAAGCATCTGACTCTTGATTTCACCTCCAGTCATGATCTCAGGGTCATGAGATGAGCCAAGTTGTCAGGCTCTGTGCTCAGGGTGGAGTTCGCTTGTCTCTCTCCCTCTGCTCCTCCCACTGCTCTTGCTCTCTCTCTATCTCTCTCTCCCTCAAATAACTAAGTAAAATCTTAAAATAGTGACAGAGATAGTGAGACACAGCAGAAGCGGGGAGGAGAGGGAGAAGCGGGCTCCCTGCTCAGCAGGGATATGGGACTCTATCCTAGGACTCCGAGATCATAACTTGAGCCACTCAGGCACACCAACAAGTAAAATCTTAAAAAAAAAAAAAAAGAAGAAGAAGAAAAGAAAAGAAAAGAAACCTCTGTCTATTTGAGCAGGTGTAAATGTAGTCTACACAATGGGATGAAAATCTAGAAAACAGAAGTCATTCAATATAGAATGTCCATAGACATTCATCTCAACAGTTTGCGGTATTTGCCAAATAATATGAAGCCTAGAAATTATATCTCCCCTCAAAAAAGTCTGGTAAATTTGTAAAATCCCTTCTGTGGCAGCATAACATAGACTGAACAGCTTGTCTAGATAAAATTTTCACAGACATCAAGCATTTTGAAGAACATAGAGTTTAGTTTCTTTTTTGCATAAATCTGGAGAGCTCCTATTAAGAATAGCAGCAGCTAAATATACATATACATATATTTAATGTTCACTGTATTTAACTTATTTATTATGCAAAGTAATATGACGAGTGGCACAGCATGGCTGCAAAGGAGGGTGAAGAAAGATTGCACAGTCAGAAAATGAACAATGAGAAACTGAGGGGATCCCTGGGTGGCTCAGCGGTTTAGCTCCGGCCTTAGGCCTGGGGTGTGATCCTGGGGTCACAGGATCCAGTCCTATGTCGGGCTCCTTGCATGGAGCCTGGTTCTCCCTTTGCCTATGTCTCTGTCTCTCTCTGTCTCTCTCATGAATAAATAAATAAAATCTTTAAAAAAAAACCTGATTTGTGCTAGAACACAGAACAGATGTAAATAAATATGTTGACAATTACACACTGAGGTTAGATTGGCAATATAATAGGAGATATAGGGTGTCTCCGCACCGTATCTGTTATGTAACCACACTTTATATGATCAATAATTTAATATATGCCAGCCTCTTCATGTGTACTATTTTCTAACATATATCTTTTCATTGACAATTACTGTGTAACTTTTTAAAAGGGACCGCATATAACTATTTTATCACTGAGTCAGAGTAAATGGAATAGTTAAGAGCAAAGAGCCTGGCTGAAAAATTAATAAAAGTTTTTATAGTCACCTAATTGAATGCTTATTGCATGTATATAACTTTCTAAGAATATTGTGGTATAGGCATTAATTTTTCTCATTTATGGTAAATGAACTTGATAACTTACTCAAGATCACATAACTGTAATACTAATGCCAAGATTTGAAATGACCTAATCTAATCCCCAAACCCATAAGTTTAACTACTACAGTGTCTTGTCTCCAGAAATCTGAGCCAGGTTTCCATTCTATCAAGCCTTTGGGGAGGTTTTGATTTACTAATGTCTTTATGTGATAGTTTTCTTTTATATTAAGATTAACCGCTAATTGTAATGATTTTACTTGACATATATATTCACCAAGGATTAGTTATGGTTCTCTCTACTCATCAAAAGAGAATTGTAAGAAGTTTATTGAATATCTTCAAGTGTTTTGGTCAAATATTCTCAGATAGGCATGGCTCTAGAGACAATCCAGCTGATTCCTATGCATTCAATTAAATGAAAGAATAATAACAATATTTTCTGTAGTGACTGTAGACAATTCCAGTGGGGTTCTAACTGTACTCTGATTAGGATGGTAAACTAATTTGGATAGCTGGAAAATCACTTTGATAATCATGCTTATTATTAATCAAGAGATCTTAAGCTGATCGTTAGGACAAAGATACATGATAAGCAAAAGGTTATTTTGAAAATAGTGTTGGATAGTGAAGTGAATTTATTCAGTTTGGCTAGTCTATACCTCTCCCCTGCCATGTAGAGTATTCTCACAGTGTAACTTTATTCTCATAGTGTAACTTCAAGATACTTCATTAACTATGCTTTGCAGTGTAGTTTGTTTCATACTTTCTTTTTGAAATTCATACATATTTGTAATAAATTAACATAGGTTAAAGATGGGGACATCTTAACCTGTTAACCTGTCCCCATCAGGTTTAACCTTACTTGAATAGCACATCTTGTAAAATATACCATAAAACAACTTGGGGTCTGTTAGACCCATTCCTTGTTTTTTTGGCCTTTACCAAATCACTAAGGGTCATATGCTGAAGTACTCTGTTAGTGGTAACATCATTCTTATTTGAGATTTATAAATATTTAAACAGAGTGAAAATGATGTATCTTATATGAGAGGCTTTACATCTTTAGCTCTTAGATATTATTTGGAAATGTATGTACGTCAAAACCCATGTTATTTTAGGGCCATGGAGTGCGGGGTCTCTAAAAGTTGTGAGAAAGGAATAAAAGTAGGAATACGAAAAGCTTAGAATTTAAGAAATTCTCTTACTATGGAGTTAGCCACAAGTCCTCATGTGTGACTTGAGTTGGTATGTATCTCCAAGGATATCTGAGCAGGTTAGAGGGCATCAGAGTGGAAGTCTGAGCAAGTGTGAAATAATTAATAAGGTGCTTGACAGCATAATTGTTAGTAATCTCATTGGAGAAAGATCCCAGCTAGATTATACAGGGGAAGGATCCAAGTCTTGAATGCAAGGGAATACATAGCATCTGGGAAAGGGCTCAGGCTCACAGAGAGGCTGGATGTGATTCAGAACAGGGATCCAGCCCTAGTGGGTGGATGGAGGTCAAGCCAGAGGCCTGGAATATATTCCTGGGGAACCAGGTGGAGGAATAATCGTAAAACTATGAAAGGAGGTGGAACCCAGAAGAAAGCTTTGTAAAGCTGTGGACCTGTTACTGATTCTGGCTCTAGTCTAACTTTCAGAAACACAATGATGTCCAAGTCTTAGCCACTTAAAAGGATGAGTTTCTTGATATATTTCCTCACTGGGTCAGTTATAGAGTGGGGCAGAAATTCTTGCCCTTGAACGAGGATGAAACAGTCTGGCAGGATTCAGTATTCAGTAGTGTAATCATTATTGGCAGAATCACTTATAATATAACATACATTAGGAATTTAACTTGGTTTTTATGTTGTAAATTAGTGCAGTATATAAGAAAGTGAACTTAAAAACATGTTATGTCTAAGTTGGGGTTCCCAGAAAATAAAGCTTGAGAGATAAAATTATTTGTTAACTACTCATTTCCATCTCAAGAAAGAGGAATGAAGAGAAAAAAGTCAGACATTTTAGTGGAGGTTCCTATCCTCTTATCTCAAACCCTGGAGTCAGATATCTTGATTTTCAGAAATGCAAGAGTTTATAGAGATAACAAGGTACAATGACCATACTTATTATAACATCTACAGTGAACTCTGGTGCAGCATTACTTAATCAAACAAAAGAAAGCATGAATAATTAAGGAATATAAAGAATCGAGTCCGAAAGAATTGTGTACTTGTACCTAGATTCCAGAAAACCTTCAAGCAAATATTCACTTATGACTGTGTGACGCAATTCTCTGAGGCAACACAGAGACTGTCTTAAAGAATGTATTATTAACAGGCCTCAAAGGAGCATCAGTTATTTGTCAGTTCCTAGGAACTTACCCCCTATTACTCTTGCTGCCTAGCTCACTCTCTCCAGCTACTCTGGTCTTCTGGAAGGTTATCATGGACTCCAGGTGCATTCCAGCATCTAGCATTAGGTGTTCCTCTAGTGAAATACTCTTTGTCTGGACAACTTTATGGCTGATTCCCTTAGCAGCTTCAAGTTGTTGCTTAAGTGTCACCTGTTAATGAACTCTATCATACCCACTCTACTTAAAATTGTAACCCAGAAATGGGATTACTAAATCACAATAACAATTCCATTTTTAATTTTTGAAGAACCACCATACTGTGTTCCATATAAGTTGCAATTTTACAAACCTAACAACAGTGCACAAGTGTTCCAATTTCTCTCCATTCTCACACATTGTTTTCTATTCTTTGTTTTGTTTTTTTTTATAGTGGCCATGATAATGGGTATAAGGTGTAGCTCATTGTTTTGATTTGCATTTAACTAATGACCAGTGCTATTGGACAACTTTTCATTTGCCTATTGACCATCTGTATAACTTCTTTAGTGAAATGTCTATTCGAGGCCTTTGCTCATTGCTTTTAACTGGGTAATTTTTTTTAACATTGTTGAGTTGTAGGAGTTCTTTATATATTTTGTATTTCAACTCCTTATTAGATATTTGCAAATGTTGTTTTCCCATTACATAGGTTGCCTTTAACTCTGTTGACTATTTCCTTGAGACCCCAACATTTTGAAGTTTAATATATTACCAAAAGAATAGAAAGCAAGATCTCAAAGAGATTTTGCACAGTGTTCACTGCAGCTATTGTGGAAAATACAACAGCCATGAGTTAGAAGCAACCCAAATGCCCATTGACAGATGAATGGATAAGCAAAATGTAATATACATACACTACATACACAATGAAATATTATTCAACCTTTAAAATTATGAAATCCGATCACATGCTACAATAGTAATGAACCCTTAGAACATTATACTATTTTATTTTGTTTTTTATTTGTTTCACATTTTTATTTAAATTCCAGTTAGTTAACATGTATGTAATTTTAGTTTCAGGTATAGATTTTAGTGACTCATCCTTTACATACAACACCCAGTGCACATCACAAGCGCCCTTCCTAATACTCGTCACCCATCTAATCGATTCCTCCACCCAGGAAACCCTCAGTTTGTTCTCTATTGTTAAGAGTCTATTTCCTGTTTTGCCTCTCTTTTTCACCCTATATTCATCTGTTTTGTTTCTTAATTCCACATATGAGTGAAATAATATGGTATATGTCTTTCTCTGACTTATTTTGCTTAGCATAGTACCCTCTAATTCTATTCATGTTGTTGTAAATGACAAGATCTCATTCTTTTTGATGGCTGAGTATTATTCCATTGTGTATATATACCACCTCTTCTTTATCCATTCATCAGTTGATGGACACTTGGGCTGCTTCCATATCTTAGATATTGATAATACTACTATAAACATCAGGGTGCACATGTCCCTTCGGATATCCTTTGGATAAATACCAAGTAGTGCGATTGCTATATCATAAGATAGCTCTATTTTTAACTTTTTGACAAACTTCCCTACTCTTTTCCCTCGTGGCGGCACCAGTTTGCATTCCTACCAACAGTGTCAGAGTTTTCTCCTTTCTTTTCATCCTTGTTAACACCTGTTGTTTCTTATGTTGTTGATTTTAGCCATTCTGACAGATGTGAGGTGATATCTCATTGTAGTTTTGATTTGTGTTTCCCTGATGATGAGTGATATTGAACATCTTTTCATGTGTCTGTTAGCCATTTGTATGTCTTCTTTGGAAAAATGTCTCTTCATGTCTTCTACCTATTTTTTAACTGGATTTTTTGTTTTTGGGGGATCTTGATTAAGTTCTTTATAGATTTTGGTGATATTTTGTAATATCACTGTAATATCTGCCGTTTGTAAATAGCTTCTCTCATTCCATAGGCTAGGCTGCCTTTTAGTTTTGTTGTCTCCCTCACCATGCAGAAGGTTTTTATGCTGATGAAGTCCCAATGGTTTAGTTTTGCTTTTGTTTCTCTTGCCTGTGGTGACATGTCTAGGAAGAAGTGGCTATGACTGAGGTCAAAGAGGTTACTGCCTGTGTTCTCCTCTAGTATTTTGATAGTTTCCTATCTCACATTAAGGACTCATCCATTTTGAATTTATGTTTGTGTATTGTGTAAGAAAGTGGTCCTGTTTCGTTGTTCTGCATGTTGCTATCTGGTTTTCCCAATACCATTTGTTGAAGAGACTTTTTTCCATTGGATATTCTTTCCTACTTTGTCGAAGATTAGTTGACCATATGGTTGTGCATCAATTTCTGAGTTTTCTATTCTGTTCCATTGGTTTTTGTGTCTGTTTTTATGTCAGTCTCTTACTGCCTTGATCACTACAGCTTCAAGTATAACTTGAAGTCCAGAATTGTGATGCCTTCAGTTTCAGTTTTCTTTTTCAAGATTGCTCTGGCTATTGGGGGTCTTTTATGGTTTCATAAAAGTTTAGGATTTTTGTTTTAGTTCTGTCAAAAACCCTTTGATGAGGATTGCATTAAATGTGTAGATTGTTTTGGGTAATATAGACATGTTCACAATATTTGTTCTTCCAATCCATGAGCACGGGATGTTTTTTCATTTCTTTGTGCCATCTTCAATTTCTTTTGTAAGTGTTTTATAGTTATTGGAATATGGATTTTTTTTACCTCCTTGGTTAAATTTATTCCTATGTATCTTATGATTTTTGGTACAATTTTAAATGGTATCAATTCTTTGATGTCTCTTTCTGCTGCTTTATTATTGTTGTATAAAATAAGGCAGCCACAAAAAAACAGATAGTGTATGATTCCACTTATATGAGATATTAAAAATAGTCAAACTCATAGAAACAAAGTAGAATGATGGATGCCTGAGACTGGAGGGAAGGGAAAGCAAAGAATCATTCAATGGGTATGAAAATAAAATGTCCTAGAGATCTGTTGCATAGTGATGTGAATATACTTCACACTGCCGAACTGTACATTTAAAATAGTTAAGATAGTAAATTTTATATGCTTTTTACCACAATTTAAAAAATTGCAACCAGCTTCTTCTAACTTTTTGATCCTGATTATCCTTACCCTTCTTTGTTGTTTCCACAGAATACATTATCTTTTAATATATAATAGAGTTTTCTTGTATTTTATTTTATTATCTGTCTTTCCACTATCCCTTTCCTCACCCAATATAATGAAAGTTCCACAAGGCATGGATTTTTGTTGTTGTTGTTGTATTTACTGAGGTATTCCTTTTTTTTTTGTTTGTTTTTTAAGAAAGAGAGTGTGTAAGGGGTGGGGCAGAGGAAGGGGGAGAGAGAATCTTAATATTAAGCTGGGCATGGAACCTGATTTGGGGCTCCATTTCACAACCCTGAGGTCATGACCTGAGCTGACATCAATAGTCAGGTACATAACTGACTGAGTCACCTATGTGCTCCTACTGAGATATTCTTTTTTCTTTTTTAAAATAAAGATGTATTTATTTATTTAAGAGAGTGAGTAAGATAGAGAACATGAGTAGGGGGAGGGGCAGAGGGAGAAGCAGGCTCCCTGCTCAGCAGGGAGACAGACGGATGTGGGGCCCTACTCAGGTATTCTTGACAATATCTGTCTCAAATGGATATTTAATGAACAGTTGTTTACTGCAAGAATGGGACCCAAAATTGCAGTTAGTTAAAAATTACTAAACATATCTTCTTTATCCATTCATCTACTGATGAAAACTTGGACTGCTTTCATATCTTGGCTACGGTAAATCATGTTGCAATAAACATTGGGGCACATTATCTTTTTTGAATTAATATTTCTGTTTTCTTTGGAAAAGCCAGTAGTGGGATTACTAGATCATATTGTATTTCCATCTATAATATTTTGAGGAACCCCCATACTGTTTTCCACAGTGGCTTTACCAATTTATATTCCTACCTACAGTGCATGAGGTACATCCTTTTTTCTTTTCTACATCTTTTTTCTACATTTTCATGAATACTTGTTACTTCTTGTCTTTTTGATTCTAGCCATTCTGACGGGTATTAGGTGATATTTCATTGTGGTTTTGACTTGCATTTCCCTGATGATGAGTGATACTAAGCATCTTTTCATGTGTCTGTTGGCTATCTGTATGTTTTCTTTGATGAAATGTCTATTCAGATCCTCTGTCAATTTAAAAAAGTATTTTATTTATTATTCTGAGAGATAGAGCATGAGGGGTGGAGGAGTAGAAGGAGAACCGGATTTCCTATTGAGCAGGGCGCCCAACACAGGGCTCGATCCCAAGACTCTGGAATCATGACCTGAGCCAAGGCAGGTGCTTTACAGACTGAGCCAAATACCACATGATTTCACTCATATGTGCAATCTAAAAAAACAGAACAAACGAGTAGAAAAATAAACAAAAGCTGCATTGGATCTGTAAATACAGAAAACAAACTAATGTAGCCAGAGTGGAGGAGGGTGAGGGAATGGGCAACACTAGTGAAGGGGAATGGAGATACAGATGTCCAAATACAGAATGAGTAAGTCACAGGAATAAGAGGTACAGCTGGGAAATATAGTAATTGGTATTGCAATAGCATTGCTTGGTAACAAATGGTAGCTACACTTGTGATGAGTATAGCATAATGTATAGAGTTGTTGAATCACTATGTTGTACATCTGAAACTAATTTAACATTGTGTGTCAACTATACTCAATTTTTTTTTAAAAAGGAAAGAAAATCATAAGAAAGAAAATACAAAAAATCCTTATCCTTTAAAACAATTTACTAACACAGAAGAAAAAAAGCCAAATTAAATGAGAATAACTATATATTACAGAATTTAATTCATAAAGACTTCAAATACTGTAATTTTCAATATACTTTGCAACTCGAATGCCAAATCAGATTTAGACATGCAAGAGATTTATGGGTGGAAATACTGATGATGGGTAAAGGAGAATGATCAAGAACAGGCTTGTGTCATGCCTATAAAAGAGGGAAGGAAGAACTGGATATGGAAAAGCCTTAGACCACATTAAAAGTGTGAGGAACTCCCTGCCAGTCTGATGGGGAGTCACTCATTGGAAGAGTCCTTCATAGAACAATAATGCACTGTGTCTAGTAACTCCACTATACCCAAATAGGGGAACATGTCATTAGTATGAATATTCTAGAGAATCCAAAGGTACAGCAACAAGACTGCTTTCTGCTGTGAGTTCTCTTCAACTAGATCTATATGGCACACATCATCAGCAACTTCAAGAATTATAGAAAAGTAAAAATATAATAGAGAGTATTAAAGTTTTAAAAATTGGGCAAATTTGAAGAAGAACCAGTTAAAATTCTAGAAATGAAATAAAATGATGATTGATAAGAAAATAACATATCAGTTAAGTAGTAGCTTAGAGATAAAGCTGAACTCAACAATTAAAAGAATCACTTGACTGAGTTACTAAAGAATACATAACAGAGAAAGAGGAATGGAAAAATAGAGTTTAATACATGTGGAATAGCAAAAGTTTTGGTATATCCTAATCTAAGTTTCAGGTGAGAGAAAAGGAATTGCAGGTGTGGCACTATTGAGAGAAATAATGACTAGGAAACTTCTTGAATTGTTTAATGAATCCAATCCATGTATAACATACCCCAAACTGTGTTAAATAAAGTAAACCATTAATCAGGCAAAATAATTAAAAGTGTGGTACATCTTTTTTTCTTTTCTACATCTTATAGATAAAAGGATTCTCAAATCAAAAATCAGAATGCAACACCTATTTCAATTGGCATGCAGAAGCCACCAAAGTCTTCAAATTTCCCAAGTAGCTTTATCAAAAGATTCATTGCAAAAGGCTAAAGAAAAATTAAAGATCCAAGAGGTATCTAAAACAAAAACCCAAAAGACTAATGTGACCCCTGCCACCCCCCCATCCATCCTCCTTTACCTGAGTCCTCAGTCTACTAATCCTCTGTTTGAATTTTAAAAATTAAAATCAGTGGAAAATCTTGCTAAATTTGGTAGACACCAGGGTTACACTCTCTACTTTAAACAAGATATTTGAAAGTTTTCAAATATATTAAAAAACTCTAAAGAAAAAAAAATTTATATTCCCCAAAAGAATGAGAACATATAATGTTTGTCCTTCTCCAATTGAGTTATTTCACTCAGCATAATACCGTCCAGTTCCATCCACATCAAAGCAAATGGTGGGTATTTGTCATTTCTAATGGCTGAGTAATATTCCATTATATACATAAACCACATCTTCTTTATCCATTCATCTTTCTTTTTTTTTTAATTTATTTTTTATTGGTGTTCAATTTACCAACATACAGAATAACCCCCAATATTTATATTCTTTTGGGGAATATAAATAATAGTGAAAGGGAATAGAAGGGAAGGGAGAAGAAATGGGTAGGAAATATCAGAAAGGGAGACAGAACATAAAGACTCCTAACTCTGAGAAATGAACTAGGGATGGTGGAAGGGAAGGAGGGCGGGGGTTGGGGGTGAATGGGTGACAGGCACTGAGGGGGGCACTTGATGGGATGAACACTGGGTGTTATTCTGTATGTTGGCGAATTGAACACCAATAAAAATAAATTTATTATTTAAAAAAAAAAAGAAAAAAAAAGAAAAAAATATTAAGATAGCTAGAGAGATTGGGCAGATTATCCACTTATTGTTTCCTTCCTAAAAGCAACAAAAGAAGACATAAGGCAGTGAAATAGTACCTTTGAAGGACAAATTGTCAACCTATAACTGCATATACATTTTCAAGAGGAAGGTGAATTAAATATATTCCCAGACAAAAAGTGCTGAGGTACTTCACATTAAAAAATTCTCATTAAAGGAATTTCTAAGTGAAAAACAAACAAAAACACTTGTAGATCAATCTAACCAATTTTAAATATGTATTTTTTCACATACATTTTTATAGAGATAAAAATAAAAACAAACCTGAAATCTTGTATAATATTGTAAAAAACAAGGTAAACATAAAAATTTTGTGTAGTAATTAATCTCTACATTGTATAAGAAGGTAAGCAAATAAAAGCTTCTAATATCTTTTCTTGCTTATGAAAAGGAAATCTATAGATAGACTTTAATCTTAAATTAAAAATGCATATTAAAATGAATGTGGCTACCATTAAAGAACGACTAATTCTTGACTTCTATTCACATAGTAAAGTATCTTCAACATATTATATAAGGTAAAAGATTGACAAGACTACAAGGAGAAAATGATAAACACCTTGATAAAAATCTTTTAACACAACATTTTCAGTAATATAATATAGTATAATATACTCAAGATGACAGAATCAGAAAGGTTAAGTGGAATGTTTTTCTTTTTCTCTAGCTACACAGCTTCATTTAATTAGGGGAGAGGTCTTAAAAAAATCCTATCTGATTTGAATATCAGCCTCCCATTTGGCCAACTTCTGACCATGGAGCTACTCAAAAAAGAGAGAGAGGGAAAAGAGTGGGGAAAAAAAAAAAGGAAAGAAAATAAAATAAAAGAAAAGAAAAGAAAGGAAAAACAAAAAGAAAAAAAACTTTCAAATATCTTCTTTAAAGTTTAAAGAAGAGAGTGTAACCCTGGTGCCTACCAAATTTAGCAAGATTTTCCACTGATTTTAATTTTTAAAATTCAAACAGAGGATTAGTAGACTGAGGACTCAGGTAAAGGAGGATAGAGGGGGGTGGCAGGGGTCACATCAGTCTTTTGGGTTTTTGTTTTAGATACCTCTTGGATCTTTTTTTTAGCCTTTTGCAATGAATCTTTTGATAAAGCTACTTGGGAAATTTGAAAACTTTGGTGGCTTCTGCATGCCAATTGAAATAGGTGTTGCATTCTGATTTTTGATTTGAGAATCCTTGCTTTCAGGTGTACTTCTTAAATGAACAATCTTGTCTAACTGGAATATTCCCCATAGTGTCCATTGTAATTCTAGGTTGACTTAGTAAGATTTTTCCTTTTTTTTTTAAGATTTTTCCATTTTATGTCTAAGAACCATATATTCTTAGACATAAAATAAGCTGGTGTACCTGCTGTGGTGTTCTCAGTTCTGTGAAACTTGAAGATCTCATTTCTTTAGCTAAATCTTGGGTCTTGGAGTCGAATTAATAATTATAAGGGATATGCTACTGAGTTGAGGATTTTGTGATGTTTTACAGTGCACCTTGTTACATGGAGATTTTCTTGAGGTTGGCAAGGGACCTAGTATTAATCTACTCCATTTTGTGACCATCTGATTCTAGTGTGGGTGTCTTTGAATTAGGTGGCCAGGACTCTGAGAGCTTAAGTGTTCAACCCCTACCCACCAAAGGAACTGGCTTCCCAGATTCCCCTTAGCAACAGGCCTATTATTTCCTTCAGAAGATTTCTTTATAGTGGTATACACCCTGATGGCTTTTAATAGTCTCAATTGTGTCTACTTAGACTTTGACTTTGATGGTGAAAATAGTCCAAATTTATTGTCTTGTTGCCTCCAAGTTTTCCAGGGACTTATTCCAGGACTACCTTGATGCTTCATGAATCCCCTAGTGGCTGTCACCTATTGTGGACTCCCAATGTAACTATCACAGAACCTTTCCAGGACCACTATTTCTCTTTATTTATTTTTTTAAGTAAAGTTTGTTTTTATCAGAGAGCTTCCCACAAGGAAGTGAGACTCAATCTGAGACTGACTTATACACAGCTCCCAGTAATGGCAAGAGGAACACTGAGCTCAAATTGTAGATGCCTTGCCTATGCAACTTGTCCTTTAGGCCCTCAGCAGTCAACTTCAGATCTCATTCTTCACAGCCAAAAATTGAAAAAATGATTGAAGAAGGGGCACCTGGGTGACTCAGTCAGTTAAGCATTGACTCTTTCTTTCAGCTTGGGTCATGATCTCATGGGTCCTGATATCAAGCCCTTCCCAGGGCTCGAAGCTCAGCAAGGAGTCTGCTTGAAGATTCTCTTCCCCTGCCCCTCCCCCCACTCATGTGCTCTCATGCACACACTCTCAATAAAAAAATACATAAATACATAAATCTTTTAAAAATGATAGAAGAAGATAATTTAGATGATACAAAATAAACTTTTTTTTCATGAAGCGAGCAGTCTCCTTTTAGAGAAATGCCAATGAGGCAGAATGAAGGATGCCTTTATAGGGTGAATAATAAAGAATGAAGAAGAGAAAAATAGAAAATATCTGATTGGCTGGGGCCACATCATCATTGTATAGGGTGAGCAGACTCAGAGATGGCTTGGAGTTTGGGGTTTGGTTCACTGGACATTTACAGGGACATAAAAGTTTTGGTTTGCTGATGAGGCACTCCCGGCAGGAGTGGCTCTATCTTGGACATAGAAAGTTATTTCAAAAACAAGTATTAAAAATTTCTTTATTAGTAATTCAAGTATAATTCCTTTACTCACACATTCATTAAGCATTTAATACATAAACTGTGGTGACATGTTTTGTGAGATTTAATGCCCTTTGAACTATCAGTACATAAACAGGTTTTCTTTCTTTCTTTCTTTTTTTTTCCATAAACAGGTTTTCAAACATACTTTAGTAAAATGTAGAACTCCTCCACATAATTAGATCACTGATTTCTTTGGTATAATTACATCTAAGAGAAGTGAACTTAATAAGAGTCGTGGGGATCTGACTGGATTTTTTATGGCTTATTTATTGTTGCTACTGAGACCATGGCTATGGAAAAGCCCATCTTAATATTTCTTTATATATTCTTTTATTTATTTTGTATTTGAAACCTGATAATTTTCCCCAACATACTGAAGCTTATAATGACTTTTTTCTTTATCCAGAAGTAGTTAAATTGAGAAAAATTAAAGATGAATCTCTAGAAGAAAAAAAAATATGAATGAATGAAGATATACCTACAAATGTTTTCATTTATAAATTTTAGTGTCATTTAATATTTTGTCATGGATATACAATAGTCTCATTTGTGTTTTTACGTGTTTAGGGAAATTATCTGGAGTAGAATAATTATATTTCTGAGATCATCTCATATACTTCCTAAGCTGTTGTACATCTTTATAACACTTCTAGCATTTATGATTAATAATTATTTCATATATTTATCTCTCTTAGATGGTACTGTTAACACTATTACTACTACTAAGAGCTAACATTTTCATCCCAGCACTGATCTAAAACATTTTATGTTAATTGTCATTTAATTTTCTCAACTACCAAAATGACGTAGATACCATTATGATTCACATGTTAAGGATAAGGAAAATAAGGCAGAAAAGTTAAGTAATACAAAGATTAGTTCACACACTGTGGGGCCAGGATTATAAACTCCAAGAGAGTAGGAAATATAACCCACATATCCCCAAGGTCTTGTTCAGTGTCTGGTGCTTATAATGCTCATTTAATATTCAGTAAATGAACACATGAATGAGTGTGAGTTTAAGAAATACAATTTAAAGGTTTGCACAACATGTTTTCTTGCTTAGTTGAATCTAAATAATGATGCAAGATCTGAAAAGGATAATTTGACAAGTTCTCTGATTAATCTGATTTCTCAATAAGTCTTAGGTTATATCCATATGGACACAATGAATGTGCTACACCATATCAGTCTTCCTGTTATGATCTCTTCAGATAAAGGTTATGCTGTCATATAATTGATTTGACTTCGTGATATGAGTGAAATCAGATTCACTGGCTATCAGATTTATTCAGAACCTAACTCTGAGGATACCTGTGCCCAATCAATAGATAAAATCATTGAGTACCCTGAAATAAATACAATTCTCTTATATTTGAGGAAAGAGTAAGCATCAGATTTTATATAAATAGTTAAAGAAGTGGATAATAGTAAGTCATTTAGAAACATTTGTACTTGAGAGAAACCAAAAATAAAAGAGACAAAATTAAACATATATTTTTTTAGTAATAGAGAGAAAATTCAATGAAAACAGAGGTTAGGAAAGAAGTTATAGGAGTCTTTCAAACATTTAAGATGCACACTCATTTTGGAACTTTTCCAGGAAATTTAACAAAACAAATCGAAAGCAACTAATTCTTTATTTATCATTTTTCCCACACGAAGACAAGACAATATTCTATAATAGGAATATATATTTTGATCTCTAAGAGATAGATTTGGCACTGAATGAGATAAAAATTCTACATGAGTATCATATATTTCTATGTTACCAGGGAAGTCAAGTTGATACAAACATCAAAGCCAACAAAGGAGTGAACTAGCAGTTTGCTTTTATTTCTAATCCCGTGGTAAAGCAACTCATATTAGTTCTAAAATATTTAAGAAAAAAAAGAATTGATAATACAACTCAATATTTACATACTTAGCTCATAACAAAAAGAATGTTCGATACTATTCGCCAAAAGAGAAATGGGAGAAAATGAAGATGTGGAAAGTGAACAAGTAGTTTGTTTTAAATTAAACATTCTAAAAATGCTCTTTTCTTTTAAAATGTGAAGCAATTTTGCAGAGTAACACTACTTTAACTTAAAATATTTACTCTGGGGGGTATTGCACATAGCATGTTCATTGTTGATAAAGTTTTGTATGAGAAAATGGCCAATGTAAATAATCAGATGTGAGATAAGTCACGTAGCCTTTGACAGATTTTCTTCATTAACATGTATCAGTGCAGGCTGAGGATTGTATTCATGCTGTCCTCAAATGATCTTCAAAATGGAACACTTTGAAAAGGGGGCTCTTAAATTCAGTCATACAACTTATTCAATTCCATCATCTCAAATTTGTGAAGATGAAAGACCCATCTCACAGGAAAGATCCCCTTAGGTGAATTAAGTGCAGTTTGACAGTCTGCACAAATGCAGAGACATTAGACTGTTAAGTGGCCACATGTGTATACACATGTTTAGTGTTAAGGCCATAAAGCAAACATTAGCAATCAAGAACATCAGATTGATTTTGGAGCGTATGTCTTCCAAGACCCCACAAAATCTGGACAACAGCTTGGGAAAGATTCAGAGGAGTTCTTAGACAGTACGCCTCAATCTCAATTGCAAGAGATTGTGCTCATATGCTAAACTTGCTCAGAGACTACCTAAAAATTCATCTCTACCTTTGATAGAAGCGAGAAGTGAAAATTACAAAATCTGTTTGTCATCACTGATCTCCATCATACTTCACCAGAAGACAGCAACCGGTAAGTTCCATCAAAACCTACTGGCTCTGCTGACACATTTAGAAATGTTAGTGCATAATTTGCTATTATGCATTACTTTATGTGCAGGCTCTCATTATCAGAGTCGTATAGTATGAGGCATTCGCACATATGCATACAGCATGTTCCCACCAGGCGTAGTCGGTCATCGTTGGTAACTTAGGGACAACAACAATGCTGTTTTGTTTTGTTGTTATGGTTTCAGACAAACCTTCACAAATTTATTATTTGGACACAAAATGAAACCTGCACAATTACGATTATCCAAATAATTCATTTAAAAATATCATTTTAGTTGATTAAATAGAACAGTGGTTTTCACTTTTTTCTTCTACTTTTTTTGTGATCAATGACATCTTTTATTCAAATAAATCTTGCACAGATGAAGCAGATAAGAAAAAAAGGTCTTGTGGTTGAAGTGTGTGGGATAGGGGCAAGGGAGAACTTCATCTTCTTCGATGGCTGTTTTATTTTCACAGCAGCCCCTAAGGCATTTTTAATTGCTTTAGGGCTGTGTGCAACATTTTGAAAACTATTGATGTCCAGGAAAAAGCAGAATTTGTCTCTTCTTGAATTAGAGTAACTTTCAAACAGTAAATTAGGTTATTACTGTAATGATGTAACACTTAATGAACTTAATGAAGGTTACTTGATATTTGGGCACAGAAAATCTCTCCCCAAGGATTAACTAATACTCATCTTCTGCAGGAGACCCATATTGAGGTGGCTACAGGCATTTTTAAATAAATACACACTGAGTGTATTTATTCATTCTAAGTCACGAATGCAAGGCAGTACTTACACTCTCTAGTGAAAACAGCCTAAATTCCAGATTGGGGACAACTGGCTTAAGAATCAAAATCAGGAAGTGACTTCATCAAGAAAGTGACACAAGGTTTGTTTACTAACAGAAATTAGGGTTTCACTTTCAGCCTTTATTCACTAAATAGGGGCACTAAGGCTAGCTGTGAACACTGAGAGTTTAAAACCTAGTCCTGGTCCTTCAATTATCATAGAAGCATGCCACCCTTAGACGCAAAGACATACCTGATCCTAGAATTTTGAAAGAGCAATCCTATCTACCATAGAGCTATACTATCCCTGGTGTTTGAGTTACCTTCTCTTTTAGAGTCATAGGGATCAAGATCCACAAAATAAAGACAGTCTTTTCAACCTCATTTAGCAAATGAAAATGAGTTTATTAAATGCATCCCTAATGAAACATTACACATGCCATATGCATGACCTAGAGGAAAGCTGTTTTTCTTCCAAGGTTTAAAGAGCTGCTCTCTTCTTATTCTGCTGGAAGCTATATCACTGGGAGGATCAAGGACATTCTGACCTATTACATATTTCTGCATACCAGTACTTTAATTTGGGAGCATAGTTGGATAATGAATACTGGAATCTCTTGCTAAGGAGAAGCATATTGCAATGTAGTTCGGTTAGTCGACTCAATGACATGAAAAATATTTGCTGGTAAAGTCTGGTGATGTAACCCTAAGCTATAATTTTAAAAGATTACCTAAGATGCTTTCATTGCTTCCAAGAATGCTGGATAAGGAGCTAGTCATTTGTCAGGCCAAAGTGCAATGCCAATGATAGGGTATAGTCTACTATTAGTTAATACTTTGGTTGGCACCAGATCTGGGGAAGAGATAGAGAAAACCAGAAACTACCAGAGTTGAGCATGAAGTATTCCTCTAGTTGGTCCTGTAGTGTCATATTAAAGAAGATATACAAAAATGCAAGGTGGAGACTGGGATGGATAGGATGGCCCTTTAAAATATTCTGAAGAACTGGAATTCTACCCTTTTTATTTTTGGAAAGAGAAATAAGCAGGATGGACCTGGTCAATTTTCTCTCCAGAGTCTGTCTACTTATTCAGTGATTCTAGGAGAACAATAGGTTAACTTTATGTCAGTAGTCATAGAAAAGAAGGTATGTTTTAAACAATGAAGAAACAACAGATGTTGGCATATGCAGAGAAAGAGGAACCCTCTTACACTCTTTATGGGAATGCAAACTGGTGCAGCCACTCTTGAAAACAGTATGGAGTTACCTCAAAAAGTTAAAAGTAAGATGGCCCTACCACCCAGCAACTGCACTTCTAGGTATTTATCCAAAGCATACCAACATAAATATTCGAAGGGGCATATGCACTCTAGCAGCAATGTCTACAATAGCCAAACTCTGGAAAGAACGGAATATTACTCAGCCATCAGAAAGAATGAAATCTTGCCATTTTCAATGAGAGGGTATTACGTTAAGCAAAATATGTCAGTTAGAGAAAGAAATAGAACAAATTGAGGGTTGCTGGAGGGGAGGTAGATGGGGGAATGTAGTAATTGGGTGATAGGCATTAAGGAGGGCACTTGATGTAATGAGCACTGGGTGTCATATGCAACTGAT
This sequence comes from Canis lupus baileyi, assembly GCF_048164855.1. Taxonomy (NCBI): domain Eukaryota; kingdom Metazoa; phylum Chordata; class Mammalia; order Carnivora; family Canidae; genus Canis; species Canis lupus. The sequence continues at coordinate 16,194,250 of NC_132857.1, forward strand.
GAATCACTAAATTCTACCCAAAATTAATCATACAACTTTGTTAACTAACTTGAATTTAAATAAAATAAGAAAAAGAAAAGAAGATATTTAAAAAGAAATTTTAAGCTTAAATCTTCTATATTTATTATTTATAATGCTGAATTTACTTTGATTTTAATGTGTACATTTTTCTTCCCAATAGTGTGATAGCTCTGTGGGAATATTCCCCTCAAGAAAATACTTGTAAATCAGTATCACTGTATGCTCTGGACCAAGTACAGTTAGTGCCCTGAAAGTGTTGTGCAGCCAGAAATGTTTTGCATCTGCTAACATGTGTAACCCAGATCTAAGGATTCAAAGAAGCTATTGTTAGTATCACTATGAGGATGATCTTAGTATATAAATGAGAAGAACAAAATAAGTAATTAACTTTTTATGCATGTTTTAAAAGTTCAACTGTGTTATTTCTGTTGGTTGTCTAATTGGCCTTCATTTTCCCCTGTGTTATGCCACATTATATTCTTAGAACTGGGTCTGTGGGGCTTCTTTAAAGCTAATAGTGCTGGCTTTCTTGAGAGAATCTTTTACCGTGCTCCTAGGAGTACAACAACCTGACCATTTTAAACTAAATAATAAGCTTGAAATGTCTAGGGTTATATAAAATTCAGCTATAAACATCCATGAGTGCCATCATATGGGATCATATTCTCAAGGGAGAGGTGTTTTTCCCCCCTCTCTCCTTTTTAACTCTGTGGCAAGGTCTAAGACAAGCAATTTCCCTTGCTTTTTTTTTTAAATTTTTTTATGTGGGTCAGATATATTTCTAGCTTACCCTCTATCCTGAGTTAAGTGTGGAGTTTCCTTTTGCATCCTCAACTTTGGGCAAGCCCAGAATGGTTTGTCTTCTTGCTCCCTGCAAAGATGACTCACCGGGGTTCAGCAAATCTCCCAAAGAAAAATCCACCTTTGACACTATTTCCATCTCTCAATCACGTTGTTATTGTTTTGCCTCTTATTATCCTTTGCCAGATTGTCAATTTATTTGAAAAGGCTTTATGCTTTCTGTCGTATTTTAATTATTTTCAGCAGTGGTGTAGTATCTAATAAGCCAAACATGAAAATATGGCTATTATAACTGCTGATAATACTAAACTTCCGAGATACTGCTGCTTTTGTGATATTTAGTCCTTCTGTATGAAAAGTATCCATTAATATTTAAATATCAGCTCATATTTGAGAAAGAAGTACTTCTTGACAAATGAAAGAGTTGAATTCACCTTTAAACCTCACAGTATGAATATTGGCAAGGGAAATGAGGAAAATGTTATAAGGAAGCTAAGGAGACAACATAGAAGGGAGTTGAGAACATCAATAAGAAGAGTCATAAATTCAAGAAAAGACACAAATTCCCATAATATGAAACTTGATTGTTGAAACTTCCGATATTACTCTCTCACCTTCTGAACATGGGCGATCCATTTCTTGTGCTCTAATTCTATTCCCTAATGTTCTGCGATGACCGCATCAATCTGTTCTTTCTCTCAGTTGTCGTTCACTTTCTTGTCCGTCCAGGCTATGCATATATTCTTTCATTTCCTCCTGCCAATACCTTCAAATTCCTCCATCCTCACTGACTCCCACCATGACTAGTTCTCCTTCCACCCTTCCTGGTGAAATACCGCCCCAAAATCTGATAACTAAAATGGAGATAAGCCCATGGCCGATGGATTTGTCTCATGATAAACTTGTAGTTGCACGTTCATGTGGATTTTCAAAAATGCATAAAACACCTTGTTGCCTCTCTCAAATCCTTCTCTCATTTGCCCATCTATTTTAATCTAAGTTTTCCTAAAGTCTTTTCTCTAATATCTATGCTTTCATTCCTGCAAATCATCCCCATCCTGCTATACATAGAAAATATATGCCTTCATTTGGATGTGGCTCAAAAAGCTATCTTTTATGTCCCAACTTATGTGTATTTGTTTCCATCCTAATGCTTTATCTCAGTGAAAGTGATTCTTTTCTAGCACTCCCAGTATAATCTCCTCCCTTATAGCTCTGGTTTCACTTTTTCCTATTTCTCGTATTTTACTGTAACTTTCTCATTTGATATACTTGTCAGTTGAGGATATCCTGCTTACTATGTTCTCTTAACTTTTTTATACTCCAGAGTAAGTACAAATTCTAAATATTCATATCCTGCTTAAGAGCTAAACCTAATATTATTGTGATGTTATAAAAAAACATTATAAAGCATTTAATTGGATAACAGAATTATGCAGAACCATTTTTTACTTATTGATGAACACAAATCCTACTCTATTATGTATTTTCTAAAAAATTTGATTAAATCATATATAACTCTCTTTACAGTCCCTTTATGTTACAACATAGTCACCAAAAGAAATGCCATGGCACTTTTCTTCCCAATTTTTCCACTTGTATCTGGTTCTAGAAAACTACAAATGCATAGCCTTAGAAACTTCCTAAGTTTTTAGTTTAGATATTTTACCAGATTTTTTGCCAATTTTATTCTCTGTTCATAAGTTCCATTTCTTGTCTATCTGATTGTCTCATATATATTTAATCCAATTATAGACTGGATGTTGAGACTAAAACTTTTTATGTCTAACTAGCTTAGGAAAATGGGATAGTCCAGAGTACTTCCCTGATGATGGGAACAAGTCATCCTTTAATGGCTTAGATTTACATTTGCCATTTTTACTTTTATACCATCATCATCTGTGTCTTCTTTGGAGATCTTCAAACTTAGGGCCATTAATTATGGTTAGTTTCAGAAAAGAGCTTGAGGGGCAGCTGGGTGGTACAGTCAGTTAAGCATCTGCCTTTGGCTCAGGTCATGATCTAGGGGTCCTAGGATGGAGCCCCATGTCAGGCTTGGTGGGGTATCTACTTCTTTCTCTCCCTCAGCCCCTCCCCTCTGCTTGTGCTCTCTCTCTCAAATACATATATAAAATACATAAAATAAAGAGCTTGAAAATACAGTAGGAGCATAAAAACATGGACTGAGTTGCTAAGAAGAAATGTAAGTCCTCAGTTATTGCTGGTAATATTTATTAGGAGTAATAAAAACTGGTCATGAGGTGGTTATTTGAGCTGTTATTTTAATTTTTGAGAAGAAAATGACTCCAGCAGGCTAGATAAATTTGGGAAACTAAAGACAATGTAAGAAAGGAAGAATAGTGAAACATCTTTCACACACTAATGAGATAAAATACTAGAGAGCCTTAGAAAAGGTGTTGAGAGCCTAAAAGCAAGCCTAGCCCTCTTTGAGAAACAATAGGAGATATCCAATTCTTCATTTCTTTAAATTTCGACCTATCAACTGCCAGTGGGCCCTGAGTAATTTCTCTTCTTTACCTAGCCCAATGGGTAAAAAGGAGAAATAATACTAATCAAGGGGCCTTGCCTTTAAAAGAAGATGTTTTACCTTTTTTCTGTCCTCTATAAATTCCTATAATGTCTGATAATCTCCCCTTTAAAGATGAAATGCTGTGGCATTTTTGGATTCTAGGGATCACTGAGAATCATAAGCCAGAACACAGAGATTTGTCTCATCTTCTGATCTTAGTCACTCATGGCAGGAGTTGTAAAGAGGCCAAACCCTTTCCATAACTTGTATTTTTTTGTGTGTGGTGGCCAATAGATGATAAAATGTAAACTATTTTTTTTCTCCAAAGGTAAGTGAGGTTTAGCTGGAAAAGACAACATAGTCCTCAGAGTGCTTAGTCTGCCTTGATTAGATTCTACTTAGTTTTAATTGTTTAGGAAATGAGTTGCTCCATAAGACCTAGTCTGATTTATCAGAGTTCTCGTCATTGGTATTGTTGTTTATCCTACAGACGTGTGGCTTTTTGGCTTCCATTTGCCGTTGTCTTTCATGGTTATGTCACAAATTGGGAAATTTTAGTGAAGATAAGCGTTTTAGGCTAAATTCAGACATTTCTAGGCTTCCTGGAAAAGAAGTTATTTTAATACCACTTGATAGCATCTCAGAAATATTTTAACAACTTACTTTTATGTATTCAGTAACCAGGTAGAGGAGGTTCAAACTTTCAAAATGACAATAATAATATAATAAAGTAAGAATAAACACTGGTCAAGAAGGTCTTAAAGTTTCCCTCACTTGAACTGAACTTTAGGCTGGTTTCTTCCTAATTATAGGCCTTGACTTCTATTACTTTAAACAACTTGCTATGATAGATTCTTTCTCTATTCCTCTGAAGCATATTTTTTTAAAGTCTCTTGCCAGTTTTACAACCCATAATATTTTCCTCAAGGGTCAGGGAGCCATAACAGTCAAAAATACTCAGCAGAAGATAGAAATTCTATATCTCAGTCTCTGATGAAGCCCTTATCTCAGTCTCTTTGTGAAGATTGGAGCCTGACTTTGAAAGGTGACAATTAGCAAACAAAGATAGTAGAATCATAGACAAAAAATAAAAGAAAGAACAAAAACCTATTTGCAAACTCAGGAAGAACTTTGCAACTCAACTCAGTCAACCCATTGACCAATTGTCCCCTCTCAAGTCCTCCAGTACGATTTCATTAGCTCACCTCAGTACTTAAAAACCCTTCCACCTTTTATTTCAGCAGAGTTGAGTTCAGACTGAGTTCTAACCTCTCTCTCCTATTGCAATAGCCTTGAAGAAAGTATCCTTTTCCTATTTAACTTTGTCCAATAGAATTTTTGCTTTGATGAAACTTACATAGCACTCACAGTTTGCCAAGATTTTGAAAACCAGCACTTCATAAAAGAGATACTGTTTTTGCCTTTACTTTTTATGGAAGAGAAACTGAGGCCCAGAGTGATTAAGCCAATTGCTCAAGATGAATCCTGCCGGGAAGGAGCAGAGCTGAGGTTTGAACACACGTTGACTGGCTTGATAATCATTGCTCTTAATCCAGTGCAATGCAGTCATTCAGATAATTTTTAGGCTCATAAGAATTGATACAGAAAAGAAAAATAGCAGAGACTCAAATCAAGAAACTTGTGTGGAGTTTTGGAAAACAAAAGAAGGTATTTCTGAATGAAAGGTTGATGTAGTTCTGCTGGGACAGAATAGGCATTCATGTGGCTTTGAAAACAGATTTTATTTAAATTTAATTGGTGGACACAGATCTTTAGGACAGAATCTTAGGACTCTTTGACACAGATCAGGGATGGTTCCCAACTTTTGTCTGTGTACTGATTATTTATGTTTATGAAAGCAGTGAGGTAAAACTACAAAAGAAAATATTCTCCTTTAAACTAAATGCATTTAATAATATAGCCTACCTTTTGGCTACCTAATTGTTATGTGATATCTTAAAATGTTTATCAATTCATAAAATATTTTTTGTGTTAAATTATGGCTACTATTCTGTGATGGTTGGAGTGTGTTTATTTTGGAGAAAGGGTTCATCAAAGAAGAAAAAAGATATTGGTAAATCCCAGGTGGCTAGCCTTCCACAAAGGGAGTTCTTGTCTTTCAGATATTAGCGGTAGACCGAAGGCACTTTGTTTTTGAGCAGTACTCTTTTTCTTCTGATGTCCACTTTTGTTTTGCTAGCCAATCTGGTCTGAGTCACAAGATCTGCATGGGTCAATGCTTCTCAGAAGAGAAGGCCAAAGACTTCCTTGGTGGTCTTTAGCAGATCTGTGGTGTTTGGTATGTTGACCTGTAGCATGATCTATAATCCCAGCTGTATCTACTAAATAAAGTTTAAACCAACTCTTCAGGTAATGAACTTTATTCTTTACTGTGAACTCTGAATCCTGTTTAGCTGATTAATTTAGTAATACTCTTACTTGATTCTGACAGAGATCATACCAGTTTCATCTCCCCCCCAACCCAATATTCTACTGTAGTCATTTAGCCAATGTCTTAGCTCTTTAGCAGAAATGCTAAACTCACAAACCTCCTTTTGGGACTCTACCTCTTACATTCCCACAGGAGCAGAATGACATTAGAATCTGGGTCTTCAGGTGCAAGCTCTTTACTAATGAACATAAGAAATGGGAATTTCCCAGCTTTATGCTTCTTAATTAATGTCTGCTAATGGAATCAGACTCTAATCAGCTGATCTAAATAGCAAAGTATGAATACATGTGAAAAGTAAAAAATAAAACCAAAAACAAAAAATAGATTCTCTGACTTTAGTGATGCCTATACGGAATGATCCTTTTCCTGCTCTCAATTTATTCGCGCTATCTGTTCTTAACTTCCCTCTTTACCCAGCTTAGTTTACATACAGTTTCAGTAATGACACACACTCTTGCTTGTCTGTTATTTTTTTCTTTTTTTTTTTTTTTTTTTTGATGGTTGTCTGTTATTTTTATATCATATCTCCCCACACAAACCTAATCCTCATGATCCCCGCCATACATTTTCTCTGGACTTGCAGCAGAGCACATGGGCAGAGGCACATCAGCAAAGACAAGTTCTGTTAGAAATTGATGGCCACTTACTCAATATACTGCTCACAATTTTTGCCGTGTTTCTTAAGTTTCAATCAACCCACTCAGTTTCTGAAAAATTATGTCAACACTCTAACCACCCTTGCTCTCCCCCCTCCAGTTGTTTGATGACCATTTCTAATTAATAGAAAATTATAGCCAGATGCTGAGAACTCCTCATTTCTCAGTACCAAATAGAAATGCAGCCTTGTTACTCCACGGGTGCTCTGCTTACCGGCAGATCACCTGGAATGTGTTAGAAATGCAGACCTACTGAATTGAAATCTGCATTTTCACAGGTTTCCTAGCTGTTTTTGTGGATATTAAAATTAGAAAAGAATTACAATGAAGGCACAGATCATTTCTTTCTCTCCATTGAAAAGCAGGGGGAGGCATATTTCTATAAGGCGTATTTCTTTTCTTTCTCCTAATTTCTCAGAAATTTGCACTGAGATAGTTCCTTCTCTTTCCAGTGTATTCAGTTTCTCTCTTACAACTACAATTCCCTGCACTTACTTTTTTAAGTCTCAAATTTCCCTGCTAAATGCTTACACTTATCCAGTTAAAGTAAAATAAACACCAGTTACTGCCCTAGTTTCTTCTGTCTTCAGAGCCAGATTTCTCAAATGAGATGCTCATAATTAATGTGTCCACTTCTCCATCTAACACTTTCTTTTCAACCCACTGCAAAGTGGCCTCTGGGCCATCACCCCAGTAAGTACTGTTCTCAGTAATTCACCTTTCATTCATCTCCTTACTCTCTCAGCAACATTTGACACTGTGGGAAGCCCAATGATGAATGAAGGACAAAAATAAATATTGACATTTCAGGACCCTTACCTTTCTACTTTCTTCTCCCAAGGATCATCTTTCTAGTCATTTCACCTTATGCCTCTGGTTTCTAAGCAAAATAAGCAGATATTAGGCACATGCAAAAACTGCTTCAGTTTTCAAAACTGCTCTAGAATAATGCTAGGCACTCAGATTAATACTCAGATTAATACCTAGAATACTACTAGGCACTCAGATTTTATCAAAAGAATGAATATGTGTTATAGGTTACGTGTTCTTCCCATAATCTTCCACTAAAAGTTTTATTTTTTATTTTAATTCATACAGTAATTACACATTGCTGAAAGAAAACATCCAGCCTTCTTTTTTTTTTTTTTTTTTTTTTTTTCCTCTTCCCTCCTCCTGCTCTGGGATAGACTTGTGCTTATATCAAAGGATATTCTTATATGGTGAGTAAACAGGATGGAGATAAGGAGCTTTTCTACCCTTTTAAGCTTGGGGTTTTATCCTTTATTTAACTCTGAAGTCTCTAGACTTCTGAGCAAGAAATTGGTTTTTTCCACTTCTATTATTTGAATATCTGTTAGAAGTGGTTATATGAATTAACGGAAAGGAAGAGAGAAATTTCTAAGCCTTTGCTTTATTACAGAGTTCAGAAGTTTGAAAGCTTAGCACAATTTTATTCTCAAAGATGACTAGGGGTCTTCTAGATCGATTTAAGCCTGTGCCTATATAATTCCCTACTTTCTGCCAGTGTGTACTGAGACACTTAGTTAATTTATGATTATTCTGCTGGGTTATTGAAGAAAGACTCCTGGGGAAAAGTAATATATGCTCATTTCAATTGTGTTTTCTTAGGGTTCAACCAATACCCTGTAGGAAAAATAAAAAGATACCGCAATAAAATAATTTTGGGAATGTTTATATATCATCCTTCTATACTCCTGTTTTAGGAAATTCATTATTTGCATTATTATATAACCTTTATTTTAAAGGACCCTTATTTTATCTTAGAAATCTAATATTTTGAGAAATAATATTGAGGAAGCACTGTTAAAAAGGAGACCCAAAGTAAGCATTAAAAGTAGCTGTACAGTTAAGTCTTCAGTTGCCTTAATAATAATTGGAGCTCCTAATTTTGTAGCTCTCATCCACTGAAGTATTATATGTAACAAATTTTAAAACTGTGTATACTTCTTTTTAGGTAGGGGCACAAAAGTTCAAACAGATCAAAAAACATCCTGCCTAAGATCTCACACTTAGTCATGACTGCAAACCAGGAAAGTCTAAAGTTTACCTTCCCTTCACCTTGTCTTCACATCGTCCCTTCCACTGTCAAGTTAGCCATTACAGTCGAAACACCATCTGCCTGGAGGGAAGTTTTATACTGTTTTCTTCCAGTTTTGAGCTTTGGATAGGAATTTATGCTTAAATTGACATAATCCCTGTATACTCATTTCCTTGGCTTTCCTCAAGACATAGCAGTAACATGATGGGTTGATTGAGTGTCCTGACAGATGTACCTTCCAAGAGTGTAAGATAAACCCTGTAATTTTCTCAAGATTCAAAGTTATTTTGTACTGACTCTGGTCAAAATTCATCCCTATACAGAGAGAAATTTTCCATATAAGGCATTAACCAGCATTGTGGTAAACCTTTCCAACTTCTATTGTTTCCTCCCTCCTCTGTAACCTCTACCACTGGAAAAACAATCCCCTACTCCCTCCAACAGTTTTTCTAAAGTGAACTGACTTAGGGGTTGCTGAACATAAATGAATTACCTATTTAAAAAAGCTACTGAAGATGCCTCCTCAGAGTTTAAGCTGTGACAACGGATTTGTCTCAACCTGATTATTTTACATACCATTCGAGCAAGCTAATTTCTGCTGGTATTCTTTTTTTAAAATAAAATTTAATAATATAAAAAGGCCTTCCAGAATTGCACCGAAGCTTATTCTTAATGAAGTATAAATTGTCAAGAACATTTGGGTATGTTTTTAGATGTCACCCCTAGATAATAATTTTGGAGCCCTTCACATCGTGGCTCAATCTCTTAGTAGATTGGACTTGGACTTCTAGCATTCCATTACTTCTTGTGTAAAAAGAAGCCTTTAATAGTTCCTATGGTTTAGAGTTATTCTAGGAATAAGTGATATGATGTTTATAATGTTCATAGCATAAAGCCTGGGATATAGTTTGTGCATGTTAAATATGAGGAAATTGAGATGTGATCTTTTCTCCCAAACATAAGGAATAAAAATAGATAAGTAGTTTATTTTCAGCATTAAAAAATGCTCATTTATTTTAGGTTACTACCTTTGCCTTATATTTTATTATCGTTGTTGTTTTAATCTTTTACAGGAGGGTAATCATTCTTCCCATAATCTTTGCTAGAATTTTTTCCTACCGCATGTTACTCCCACTACCCCTGCACCACAAGATCCTAGAAGTAGCCTTAGTTCCAACGGGAGATGGAGACTTCACAGGAAGTTTTTAAACGTCATATAACTATTATGGCTTATGATATATTTTAGAACCTAATATGAAAATCCCCATGCTTAGAAATTATAACCTCCTTTAAAAAAAAAAAAGAATTTATTTATTCACAAGAGACCCAGAGAAAGGGGCAGAGACACAGGTAGAGGGGGAAGCGGGCTCCATGCAGGGAGCCCGATGTGGGACTTGATCCCGGGACTCCAGAAACATGCTCTGGGCCGAAAGCAGACGCTCAACCGCTGAGCCACCCAGGGATCCCTATAACCTCCTTTTTTATATTGTTAAGGGCTCCTGAAATGAATAACCTTTCAGAACTCCAGGTAATGAATAAGGGATATGTTTTGAAAGTTAAAATCCTGCTCTGAATCTAAGCACTGTGTTATTAGCATTTATAGTGTTATGCTTTATGTTAGAGATATTAAAGCTGATATTATTAGAGATATTATTTTTTACCTGGTAGCTATGAGCTGCTAACACCTTGGGGTTCTCTTTAGTTTATTTTTTTTTAAGATTTATTTATTTATTTATTTATTTAAAGAGAGAGAGCACACACAAGCAGGAGAGGTAGAGGTAGAGGTAGAGAGAGAGAGAGAGAGAGAGACTCCCAGGCTGACTCTCTGGTGAGCACGGAGCTGATAAAGGGCTGGATCTCATGATTCTGAGATTAAAACCTGAGCCAAATCAAAAGTTGGATGTTAAACCAACTGCACCAGCCGGGCACCACTTGGGGTTCTCTTTAGAAGTTTCATTTGTTGCAAAAATCATAAAATTTGTCTACAAAAAATATTGATAGACATTTAATATGGAGCAAGAATTTTATTTTTAAAATGGGAAAGTCTGCTCTCATTTATTCATTTTATTACTCTGTTGTCCCTAACTATCCACAAAATTTATAAACAGCAAAATCATACAAAGTACAGCACTATGCTATGAGAGAATTATAAAGCTATACTAAATGTGCTAAATTCCACCTTAGCTCAGGCAAATCTTAAAATTCAGTATCTGTATACCAGATTATTCTGCATTCTTAATAGCACTTGTTTCTTAGTGATATAGCTTAGAAATAAACTCTAATATTATATATAATCAATGGTACACGTGCTTAGCTATTTTATGATATGTAGCCCAGCAGATAGTATACCTTCAGCTAGCTTTTGGCTGCTTCTGCTAAATTCCCCCAACTAGTGCAATCAAAGAGAATTACCATACCATTTGCTTGTGTTTATACCATATGAGAAAGCTTTGGACATAGGTTGTGCAATTCATTCTGATTGCTACCAAGTAATTCTTTGCAGACCTGTAAATCAAAACTGTGGCTGATTTTCAGCAATGTGATTGTCATGTTTTAGAAATTTGGCTAATTAAAACTTTATGAGTGGACAATTAAAAGGAAAGGTCTTGTATTTAAGAATTAAAACAGTGGATGGACAAGAATGCAGGCTTTTACTGTAGTATGTATACATGTATATATATACCATATATGTGTATATACATAAGCATATAAATATGTATGTGTATACAGAAGCATATATATATATATATGCGATTTTTTTTATTTGGGCAAAGGGATATGATTGGTAATGTATTAAATAATTTTTATTTGAACTTAAAATCTTCTTAAAGTCTTATTTGGCCTTTTATCCTATAACCAAATCTACTTTGTTCTTATAGTTATGCTATGCTATGGTTGGCCATACTTTCCAGGGCTGATTCTCTAAGTTTAAGTAGAAATGAACATGGAAATAGCAGAAAATTTTCAGTAGCTATAAGCTCTTATAAAGCGTTTAGGGAAAAAGTTGTTTGTTTGTTTTAAATGCTCTCTACTGGGCAGCCCGGGTGGCTCAAAAGTTTAGCGCCGCCTTCAGCCCAGGGCCTGATCCTGGAGACCCTGGATCAAGTCCCACGTTGGGCAGGAACGTCGGGCTCCCTGTGTGGAGCCTGCTTCTCCCTCTGCCTGTGTCTCTACCTCTCTCTCTATCTGTGTCTCTCATGAACAAATAAATAAAATCTTTAAAAAAATAATAAAATAAACGCTCTCTACCAAAAAGGGCATGGTAACAAACATTTTAAAAGAAGAGAAGGGTCAGAAACATGGGGATATTTTTTTTAGTTCTCCTAAGGTTTGTGTTTGCCTAAAATCATCAAGAGAACCTAAAGTATTTGCTTGGTGGTTAACTAATGATAAGGCTAGTATTATTGGCAGTGTATTTATTTGAGGATGCTGGTTTGCATTTGGTTTAGCTTCTCATTTACAAAGAAGTTTCAAACATTGCAAAGAAGAGTTATGAAATAAACAGAGCAAAAAGGCGATATTTGTAGTGCACTTTACACTATGTTCACTATTCCCTTAGTTGTGATTTTTGGAAACACAGAGTAGGGCAGTCTAATTCTCCAGTGGTGAGGAGCTTCTGCATGACCCTCCTACATAATAAGTATTTAATGCACTTAGTTGATGAGGTCTGCCTATATGTGCTCTCTCCTGGGGATGGTAACATTTTAATATGTCAGACATTTAAACATTAAAGTAAAAGCATTTGAAGGTAGATGTTGAAGTACAGACAGTAAAGGAGAGTGTGTTACTTACGTATTTGTATTCTTATATTTCAGTTCCTGGGCCTTCTGGACCCTGGAAGGTCTACCCCTCCCAGGGCTAGCTGATTCCTAGAGATAGTAAAGGACTAAGACTATAAGTACACTCTTTGTATACAAACTAAACAATACGGAGCCCACCCCCCAACACACACACATACACACACACTTCTTGAGGCCTCTTATAGTCTGGGCCAATATTACCCTGCCTTAATCATCACAGGGTCAGGTACTGACTTACCTTGCCTTACTCCTTCCTTCCTTCTAAAACCACAACACAGGGTACGTGAGTGATTCAGTAGGTTAAGTATTTGCCTTTGGCTCAGGTCAGGATCCCAGGGTCTTGGGACTGAGCCCTGCAATAGACCAAGACCACTGAGCAGGGAGCCTGTTTCTGCCCCTTCCTCTGCTTGTGTGCTCTCTCTCTCTCTCAAATAAATAAATACAATCTTTTTAGAAAAAAATAAATAAAACCACAACACATTTTCCCCTGGCTCCCTCCGTCCCCTGACAGTCCTGGTGCTTCTCCAAGGAAGAAGGGAAGAAAGAGTACAGAGTTATTAATATATTTAAATTATATTTTTTCTTTTTCTTTTAAATCCTGTTAAAGTTTCATTTGGCCTTACTTTCTATTTAGCAAGGTTAAATGGCCTTGCATGGCATGATGTGCTCCCATCTTCTTGGGAATTGTGAATAACAAACTGCCTTTTCAATGGCACTCCTTGCCTGATCTGGCCTCACTAGCTCAGAATAATAATAAAACCTACATTCTAAAACAGAGGAATACCTTGGAGACTGACAACTAGGACAAAAGGAAGAAAAATACAGCACTGAAAGTAACTCAGAGATTTTTAATCTATGAAATTCTCCATTTTTGGATATAAGATGAAAACAATTACTCTAATACATGGCTTTGCAACAAGTAAAATCAATTGAGGTTGGGAATTCATGAGGAAAAAACAAAACCAAACTTATTTCTGCCATTCCCATATGTCTGATGAAAATAGCATTGACTTGGAGACCATAGTCCTGTGCTTAGCCCCAGAGCAAACACATGGTCATAGATAGATGACCCATGCTAAGCCTTAGGGCAGAGAACACAGAGTAGAACAGGGTGATTCTGATGCTTATAAATGTATTTTTAAGAGTATAAATAAACTAGAGATATTCATGTATTTGCTAGTACTGTGAGTTTTAAGTTAGACAGAAATGTTGTATCAGTTTTAGTATCCCTTATTGTTCCTATCTATCTCCCTCTACCTCTACATAAATATCTGTATATATCTGTCTTTCTAAATTGCTTGTTAGGAAGGTAATAGAAAAATGAGAAGTGAAAATGCAGTTGTTTAATATGATCCAAACTGTGTATCTATCTCTACTGAATCTTTTTTTTTTTAATATTTTTATTTATTTATTCATGAGAGACAGAGAGAGAGAGAGGAGAGGGAGAGAGAGAGAGGCAGAGACACAAGCAGAGGGAGAAGCAGGCTCCATGCAAGGAGCCTGATGTGGGACTCAATCCTGGAACTCCAGGATCATGCGCTGAGCCCAAGGCAGATGTTCAACCACCGAGCCACCCAGATGTCCCTCTACTGAGAGATTCTAACAATAAAAATATGTAGCAAGTTTGGGCAGAGGGCCCTGTGTCCCATTAACAGACTATTTATAAAAATGAGACAGTTGTCTTTACTGTGTTGCAAAAGTTGCCAGCAGTGTGCTTGTGATGTACCACTATTGACTGTCCTGTCTCTCAAAATCAAACCCCTTGACCTAATTCTTTTTTTTTAAAGGTTTGTTATTTATTTATTTATTTATTTATTTATTTATTTATTTATTTATTTATGATAGTCAGAGAGAGAGAGAGAGAGAGAGAGAGGCAGGCAGAGGGGCAGAGGGAGATGCAGGCTCCATGCACCGGGAGCCCGACGTGGGATTTGATCCCGGGTCTCCAGGATCACGCCCTGGGCCAAAGGCAGGCGCTAAACCGCTGTGCCACCCAGGGATCCCCCCTTGACCTAATTCTATCACTTTCTATTATCTCTTCTTTCCCTGTGTTCTTATTTCCAAAAAGGTAAAGGAATACTTCAGAGAAGGGAGTTAGCTGGAGCAGGCAACAAGGCACGTCCCACGTGTCTTACTGCTCTCCTCAGCTTGTGTTAGAAAGATCTGCATGATGAGTACTTTTGAGGTGGAATTGGAAGTAGGCAAGAGAGGAGAAAAGTTATAGACTATAATATCACATCAAAGCCAAGTTGTGTAAATAAGAGCCATATTATGACCATACCTTCAAGTGTCTACTCGGAAAAACCAAAAATAACAAGTATGACTGAATTTATCTTTGGTCTACATCTAAAATAATTTACAAATCTATCCAATAAGTCTCAAATCGGAGGTCATAAAATTACTTAACATTATGACATGCTTTTTATCCTAATTTTAACATCTATAGAAATTACTTGCCCAGTTAGCAGTCATTCCTCTTCTCCCCTCCACACCACAGTCCCTGGTAACCCCTGCACTACTTTCTATTAGTACGGATTGGTCTATTCTGGGTGCTTCACATAAAGGGAACCATACAATATGTAGCCTTTTGTGTCTGCAATATTTGACTTAGCATAATGTTTTTAGGATTCATCCTTGTTGTAGCATGTATGTTTTGTCCCTTTTCGTTACTGAATATATTCTATTATATGAATATATTGCACTTTAATTATCCATTTCTGAAGGATGGACCTTTGGGTTTTTTGCCCTTTTTTGGCTGTTACAAATAATGCTGCTATAAATATTCATGTACAAATTTTGTACAGACAAATATTTTCATTTCTCTTGGGTATATACCTAAGAGTGGCATTATTGAGTCATGTGGTAACTCTATGGAACTGTCAAACTATTTTCCAAAGCTGATGCATCATTTTACATTCCCACCAGAAGTTTCAAATTTCTCCACACTCTCGTCAACATTTATAATTATCTGTTTTTTTTGCTTTGTTTTGTTTTATGGCTGTTATGCGTCTTTTTAATTTATGAAGTGTATGTAATGGTATCCCATTGTGGTTTTGATGTGCATTTCCCTGACAACTAATGTTACTGGATAATATTTTTTCATGTGTTTATTGGCTAATTGTACATCATCTTTTGAGAAATACCTATTCAATTCCTTTGTCCATTTGTTAAATGAAATGTCTTTTTACTCTTGAGTTATAAGTTATTTTTGTATGAGAGACTATTCTTTCAGGAATGTGCTTTGCAAATCTTTTTACTCGACCAATAGGTTGTCTTTCACTTTCTTGTTACTACCTTTTGAGGTAATTTTTTTTTTTTTTTTTAGTTTTGACCAATTCCAATATTGAATTTTCTCATGTGCATGTACTTTGGTATCATATCTAAAAAACCATTCCCAAGCCCAAGGATATGAACATTTATACAGATGTATTCTTCCAAGAGTTTTAGGGTTGTAGCTCTTAAATTTACACCTATGACTCATTTTCAGTTAATTTTATTTATATAGTATGAGGTTAGGTTCAAGTTCATTCTTTTGCATGTGGATATCCTGTTGTCCTAGCACCATTTGTTAAAAAGACTATTCTTTCCTCATTGAATTGTCTTGGCACCATTAATTAAAAACTAATTGATCCTAAACACAAGAGTTTATTTCTGGACTCTGAATTTTATTCCACTGAACTATGTGGAATATATCAGTGCCACTTTTTCTTTTAATTTTAATATCTTTCTTTTTTCCAGCTCTATTGAGGTATAACTGATAAATAAAAGTATAAGATGTTTAAGGTGTACAACGTGATGATTTGATTTACATATATATTGTGAAAGGATTTCCCCTTCAAGTTAACACATCTGTCACCTCACATATTTACTTTTGCTTTTTTTTGTTTACCAGTGGTTTAATTATTATAGCTTTGTCATAAGCTTTGAAATTGGGAAGCATGAATCCTCTAACTTTGTCCTTGTTTTTCAAGATTGTTATTCAAGATTCCTTGAAATTTCAGGATTAGCTAGCAAATTCTACAAAGAAACCAGCTAGGATTTTGATAGAGTAGGGATTGTTTTGAACTTGTAGATAAATTTGGGAAGTATAGTACCTAAGCAGTATTAAGTTTTCCAGTTCATGAACATGAGGTATTATTCTATTAATTTAGTCTTCTTTACTTTCTTCCAACACTTTTTTCAGTGTATAAATTTTGCACTTTCATTAAATTTATTCCTAAGGAAATTTATGTATATTTTTGATAAATTTAAAATTTAATAGCTAGATCAGTCAGGCTTCTTAAGAAAAACAACAACAACAACAACAACAACAACAGAATTAGATAGGGAGGAATGAGGGTGGGAGAGATGGAGAGAGATTTGGTTTTAGAAATTGACTCATGCAGTTGTGGGGGCTGATAAATCTGAAACCTATCAGGCAGCCTAACAGGCTGGAAACTCAGGGGAATTTTATGCTGAAGTCTTGAGGTAGAATTTCTTCTGTAGAAAACCTAATTTTTGCTTTTCAGGCCTTTATCTGAATGAATGAAGCCCATCCAAATTATCAAGGGTAATCTCCTTGACTATAGATGTTAATTATCTCTTCAGAATACCTTTACAGCAATACCTAGATAAATGTCTGATTAAATAACTGGGTACTATAATCTATTCAAGTTGACACATAAGACTAATCATCACAATAACCAAAATATTGCTTTTTGTTGTGCATTTTATCCATAGTATTTCCTGCATTTTTTAGTCGATCACGGCTAGATTTGAAAGAAACTAAAAATTCTCTGGTATTTTAAGAGAAGTCATGGGTTTAAATGTTCTTTTACCCTCTGTAATACAGATTGATTAGACACATAATCTCAGAATTGCACTTTGGGTGCTGATTTTTTCTTAACTATACTGTGAGCACTCCGCAAAGAATTTTACTTATCTATCAGAATGAAAAAGAAAGAGCCCTACCAAGTCTTTTTTGTACCTTCCCATGGTTCTTCCCATATCAGATTCCCTTGCATTTTTTTCTAGATTAAATACAAACCTGCCTGTATTGAAGGAAGCACAGTGGGATGGACCATTCCTTCACAGAGTGGCAATGGGGAAACCTTCAGGTCTAAAGCTCCTTTAGTTTCTCCTCTCAGAGCTACTCCTGCTGATTTCTCTTTGTTGTGCTGAAAATAGTTGGGTGGTCATTAAATAGTAGGTGAAATGTGAATGGGTGAAGAAAGCAATCCATTCTGATCTCCATAACTGGTCATTACCTCATCCCCTGCTGGGTCAGCGTCTCCAGGAGGGATAAGATGGGCAGTTATAAAAAAGGAACAGCCAGAGAATAGCTATAAAATGTTTATAGAACACCTATAAAGTGACCCCTGAGGCACAGTGAAAAGGCTGCTTTACAGTTACAGCATAGATTCCAGACTACTGGCCGACTCCCTGCTCTGTGAGAGGCCACCTTCACACTCACTAAACCAATTCAACCCAACCACTTGCTTCCACCTTTCTTTTTGTCCTCTTATATAAGGAGGCTATAAATTAGAGGGAAAATGTACATCCCATTTGACTTTGAATTCTTTCGCTTACTTATGTTGTTGGTCCAGATCTGTGAATATACACCTTTACATTCATACAGTTGGTCCAGATGGAATATCAGGATCTGGTTGGACTTCAATGCTATGAGTCATTATGAAGTCATTATGGGTGGGCCACATTTTCTTGATCCTGACAACTTGTTGGTGGTGGTTTATGTGCTTAACAGCCATACACTTCTTCCTCACCAAGTTACAAAACATTTAAAAAGGTTGTCCTTTGAGAGGTATTCAATCAACTAAGAAATTACTGAAAATATAAGTGAAAAACTTATCATTTTTAAGGCCCTCTAGGCCTACCTCTAGGCCAGGTGACTGTACACATTCCTTCTATTACTCAGCATATTTTATTGAGATGTTAGTGTATAACAAAAGAATAATTTTGAGTGATATTTCAACTATACTGTGTTGAGGTCAGATGAATCATCTTATCTCACGGTAAATTGACTTCTTCAATAACTAGAAGATTCTTGTCTGTTTGGTTTCTCACTCTTGAATAATACCAGAAATTTCTTGCTTTTGTTACTTGGAATCATCATTTTTATTCTCCCAGTGGGCATGTGATAAAATTAAAATAGATTTAAGCTTTTTAATTATGCTCCAGTTTGACTCTATTTTAATACTGTGCTTTGATGGGTATAAATTGCTAAACTATAAGAGATAAGAATACCAACCTCAGCAGATATACTAGATCTTAATGTCCTGAAAAGGTCTTCAGGTAATTTGTGTCTTTTTTTCTTCCCAAAAAGATAGAGGAAAGTCAAAGGCAGGGATGAGCTTTCTGTAAAATTAATTACAAAACCAAAATAATGGTCTCTCAGGTCATGTATTTTTTTTGTCTTCTAAAATATTATCTCATTAATTTTTGCAACATGAGTCATTGTTTTGTCACTATTCAAATGTTTTCTATTGGTTCTATATCATTGCCCTTCCTTCATCATTTCAGATTTTGGGAAAGCATTTTGGGAGACTTTTCCATCAAAATGTAGAATTATTGTAATCACAATAAGACTAAGCATCTGAAACATGATATTAGGTTATAGTTCCTTGTAGTTCCTTCTTAATATTTACTATTTAATAGAATCTCACAAGATTAGATTTAAAAAGCCACATATTTTATATTGTGAAATAAAATTTCTGTGTAATTATCTTAGCTAAATCATCAAGTCCCATCTCCAACGTGTTTAGAGTTTCTTTAAATGAAATGTTTTGATCATAAAAAGCATACGTGTGCATTATAGAAAATGCAAGCAATATGAAAATCATACAGAAGGAGATGGGGTAACCATTATTCTAGATATCTCTGTACTTTATACATATTTTAGGCAATATTATTTTTCCAGAGATGCTGCTTTGCAAATCTTTTTTATTTAAAGCTATTTTTGTGCTTATGTCCATAAACAGGTATTGGTATTCATCATAAATATGCCTACATTATGCTCTAGTTCATGGCTGTATTGTAATTTATTTAATAAATTACTAACTGATATTTACAACTTTTCACTATTTTAAGTAGCACTGTAAAGAACAGCTATACACAGCCATCCTTACCAACTTATGCTATTACCTATAGTGGCATTCATTTCTAATATAGGAAATGTTGAGACAAAAAGTGTTCACATTTTAAACTTAGATAACAAATATTGCAAAAGAAGATTTCAAATAGATTGTGTCTGCTATATTCCTATTAATAATTCAAAGATATCTTCTATTACCTCCTAGCCTGGCTAACCCTGAAGTTGGCAAACATTTCATTGTTTTTAATTTTGTAAGCAAAAGAGATACATACAGTGATTTCCTTGGATTTTCTTTGTTTTAAAGAGTTGTTATTCGTGGAGTTCACTTGTATTTCTTTCCTATAAAGTATTTGCCTATTTTCTAATTAAAATGTTTTCCGCATGATTACTATTACCTTTACCAGTTCATTATTTTAGATTTTCTTAGATTTTTTAACAGGTTCAATGAACATTTATCTTAAATGATAAAATCTATCAATCTTATGTATATATTTTCTGGCATTCATCTACAATTTAGGGCTTCCCAGAGCTAGTTTTTAACAGAAACAGGTTGTTTTTAGATGTTTTACACAGAGAAAGACAAAGATTGACTCAGATAGTAAAGTGTAGATTTTTCTCTGATTTCATAGTTTAGGGAAAGTATATAAATAATATACTTCCTTTTTCTTCTTACAGGACAATATACATCTCTTGGGGAAAAAAAAAGACCAGCTTGGTCTCTGAATTCTTGTTTTACACCATTTGCTTTAATCAGAACTCTATATACATTGACTCACTTTCTCTGACATCTTTATTTTTAAAAGGGCTGTGATCATTCTTATTTTCTGTTCTTTATGGATGATCCAGTTAATCTTCCAGCATACTTACAGCATTATTCTGATACATAGCTGCATGAGGATATGTCTCTTACTTGATTGCCTTTCATTAATTTTTCCTGACCCAGTATAAGATATATTATTCTGAAACACACACACACACACATACACACACACACACACACACACACATATTCCTTCATTTTAGAAAAAAATATATTTATTGAATCTCTGAATATATATTTTTTTGAGATATGGCAATCAAAATTCTGGGTCTTTGTTTGCCTATCTTTTATACCTATGGTATCAATCAAGGTTATCAAGGAAAGCAAAACCTATAAGAAGATAACTGACTGCCTATCTATCAATTATATGTCTATATATGTATGTATGTATGTATATATCTATCTACTTAAGTATCAAGGAGAGAGATTTATTTCAGGGCATTAGCTTTCAAGATTGTGGGACCTGGCAAGTCATAAACCTTCAGGGCAGACTGGCGTGTTCCAAACCCTGGGAGGAATGATGCTACGGCCTTGAGGCAAATTTTCCACCCCTTCCCAGGAAAGCTTCAGTTTGCCTCTACGGCCTTCAACTGATTGAATGAGACCCTCACCTCACAATCTCCTTTGCTTAAAGTCAACTAATTGCAGATATTAACCACCTTTACAAAGTAACTTCATAGCAACTGCTAGATTAGTGTTTTATCAAATAACCTAGTATTCTAACCTGGCCAAGTTGACACACAAAACTGTTAAAATTACTATGATCTGAATTTTCATCTTTATTCTTTCTCTATTTCTCTAGCAATTCATGTTCCTTTGTAGCCTGAATTCTATCACTGATCAGATTTTTTTTTTAAGATTTTATTTATTGTTTGAGAGAGAGAGAGAGAGACAGAGATAACTAGAGAGAGCACAAGCAGGGAGGAGAGGGAGAAGAGGCTCTTCCCTGAGCAGGGAACCCCCATGTCCCAGGACCCTGGGATCATGACCTAAGTTGAAGGCAGATGCTTTACCCATCAGATGTTCTTATTAGATTTTGACTATGTGATTGAACTTTCCCTTTCAATTCATTTACATTACTCTGACAGACTCATTTAATCTTATTTTTGGGGTCTTATAATGTTGTACCCAAGATTGCGAATCCGAGAAACCACCAAGGAGCCGACACCGATGCAAGCGCATGAGGGTTTATTTGCAAGCTAGCTTGGGCCAAGTACACTGGACACAGCAGAGCAGGGACTTGGACCCTGAAGTGGGTTACAGCTGGGTTTTTTATGGGCTGGTCTAGGGGACCTCCAGAAGGGGTGGAGGAATTTCTCAAGTTCTGTTTACATTCTGATATGGGGCTTTCAAGGGCGTTGAGCTCTGTTCTCATTCTAATATGGGACTTTCTACCATGGGCATGGGCTCTGTTGTCTTTCTGATATGGGATTCCCTGCCACATTCTGTAGTTTTTCCTGTAAAGTTCAGCTCTTATTCACAGGGGCCTAAGATGGCTGTACTTGTGCTAATGCTAAACTTGAGATGGAATGGCCTTGATTTTTCTCGGCCTCCACAATTAGCCTATTTGACACTTAAAAATAATTTGTAAAATTTTAATTTGTTCTCTGGAACACATACTATTTTTCATCAAAAAGGGATCTAAATATGTCATTTATCCTATTTCTTTCTAAATTCTTGATGAAGAATTTTTGCCTTGATTTGGATTAGTTTTTCTTCTTGTCACTTATTTTTAAATTGGAACAGTTTTTTTCAAACCTGTTGTTATTAAACGGAAAATAATAGGGCTAGAATCTCCTTAATTATTAGCCATTTGATATAAGTTTTGATTGGATACTATTCTTTAACTTGAGTTTGAAATTGTTGTGTTCTCTAATTTTCCACTCAGTTGCCTAAAGGATTTAAGCATGGGACTTGGAGTTAATGTGGAAGCATTTTGAGAAAGTTTCTTCCATATGTGTTGCCTCTAAAATTGAAAATTTCTGCACTAAACATAAACTCAGTTAAAGCCTTTTGGGTTTTCTCGAGACTCCCTTTTTAAGGATCTGGCTTATTTTGCTACTTAGGGAAAGAGCCCGGTACTGTGACAGAAGACATATTGGTAAAACATAATGTTGTTTATGGTTAAATCTGTTTGGTGAAAGGCATAAAATTATTTCTGAATGGGTTAACGTCAAAATTAAACATCAAAATTAAAGATGTTTCTAAGAATTTGTTTCTTGTCCCCAAATCTTTATCCTGGACATTATTTTCCTGGAAGCTGAGTACAGATTAGGAAGCTGGCCCTTAAAATCCCATGACCTATCCTTTCATACTTAACATGATGTCTGTAACACACTGATAACATAGGCCATTGGAAAGTTATTCTTCAGTTCTCTAAACACCTGCCATGTCTCTAGCTGTACACCTGTCTTATAAGAATTCTTAGAAAAATCTATAAAAATAACTCTGCTTAAATTCAACATAATAGGGATCCCTGGGTGGCACAGCGGTTTGGCGCCTGCCTTTGGCCCAGGGCGCGATCCTGGAGACCCGGGATCGAATCCCACGTCGGGCTCCCGGTGCATGGAGCCTGCTTCTCCCTCTGCCTGTGTCTCTGCCTCTCTCTCTCTCTCTCTCTCTGTGACTATCCTAAATAAATAAATAAAATATTTAAAAAAAAAAATTCAACATAATATACAAAGATTTCCAATAGTGTAACTGCCCATTAACTTGAGGTATACTTTTCCAACTTGGTACATATTACACTGTTATGGTAGCTACTTCTCACAAGTGGTGCTAGATGGATGTGGCTACCTTTATATCTCCATTTCCTAAGTAACATTGCTTTCTTTCATTTTAGTTCTTTTAGTTGATCTTATCCAGTTCAAGGCATTCTCTGCAAATGTGTCCTATGCTGACAGAACTTTTTTTTTTCCTAAAATCATTTCACTTTTTGAATAAACCCTTAGCTGAATTTGTAAAGTCAGTTTGGAAGTGTACAAGGTAGAGAGAAAACTCCCAAACTCTAATCCTCATTTTCCTGTTAAAATTACTGTGATCTGAATTTTCATCTTTATTCTTTATTTCTCTAGCAATTTGTGTTCTTTTGTAAGCCTGAATTCCATCACTGATCAGATTTTTTTAAAAAAATATTTTATTTATTTATTTGAGAGAAAGAGACAGAAATAGCCAGAGAGAGCACAAGCAGGGAGGAGAGGGAGAAGAAGGCTCCTCCCTGAGCAGGGAGCCCAAGCTCCATCCAGGACCCTGAGATCATGAAGTTCCATAAGGTAAAATAATTTACTTTAGAAAAATTTATTCTTAAATAATATTTCATTGAAGGTACAAAAGTTTTTGGAAACATTGACATTTTAACTGATTTTCTAAAAAGACCAATTTAGAAATTACAGAAATATTTTTAGTGATATTTCTTTTTTTTAAGATTTTATTTTAATTAATTCATTAATTTACTTGAGAGAGAGAGAAAGAAATAACGAGTGGGTGGGAGGGGCAGAGGGAGAGGGAGAAGTAGACTCCCTGCTGAGCAGGAAGCCAGTGACATTTCTATGTAAATTTAGTTCTATATATGTCTAATTATGATGACAAATTATTTTATTTTAAACTTCAGCTTGGAAAATAAGGATGGTCATTCATACTCCTAGTAAATTGAGAAATATGGATTATTAAAAACTCCTGTCCAGATGAATTAGAAACATGAGGAGGAAGGGGGTAATTGAGAAGATAACTTTTCAAAATTTGTGGGATCTAGTGGAAATAGTATTTAGAGGAAAATTTAGATGCATATATAAGAAAATAAGAAAGCTCTAAAAAGCTCTAAAATCAGTAACCAAAGCTTCCACCTTAGGACTTAGAGTTAGAAAAAGCCTAAAATAAGCATAAGAAAGGAAGTAATAAAGATTACAAATCATTGGAACTTAAAATAGGAAGGGAATATAGACAATTAAAAAAACCAAAAGTGATTCTTTGGAAAGATCAATGAAATTGACAAAGCTTAGCCAAATACAAAAATAGTACTTGAGCCTAGTATAGCAAAAGGTGAACTAGTTTCTTTAATTTATAAAGATTTACCGTGAATCAGTAATAATATAAAAATTGCAATAAAAATTGGGCCAAAATGTTCCTAGTTTAGTTCACAGAAGGAGGAAAAATAAATGGCAGTAAATATATACAAGATGATTAATCTCAAACCTAATTAAAGTTAAGAAAATCAAAATGATGATGTATTCCTCTACCACACCAACAAATACCGAGACAGGTAATCATATTCAGTTAGGCCTTGTAGGGGTTAGGGAAGACAGTTGCCAGTATTCAATGAATTATAGCTAATTTCATATCAGAAATATTACCTATAACAGAGATAAAGTAATGAAAAACATTTTAGTATACTGTTTTAAAATTAATGTATGTAATTATAAATATTTTGTATAGATTAATTTTAGTTCATTACTTAATAAAGCTTAAAATGTATGTACTAAGGTTTTTTTTTTTTTTTTTAGGCTTCTGGCACCATATGGAAAAGGAGTATTTTTTCTATACTTTGCCTTCATTCTAATCTAGTTCTCTCAAGATCTGTTGGATGGTTTCCAGCCATACTACTTAAAATAAATATCTATAATTTTTATTGACAGCAGCTATCTTCAAAATGTCAAATCTACTACTATGTGTGTAAGATATTCTAACAGGTGCAATAATGACAGCTTGCAGCCTGAATGAAATACCAAAAAAAATTAATGAGACCCTGTATTTTGAGAGTATTACAAAATTCTTGTTATTTTACCAGTTCAGATGAAGGTCAAGAACAAGTATGTGTGTAGGTGTGAGGGAGATAGAAGAAAATGCCTTGCTCTTTCTGTAAATATTCAGAAAAGATAAAAAGTAGTTGCAAATAATTTTTTACTGGAGATGTGTTTACTTCTTAAAGTAAAAGTTAAACAGTGTAGGCAAAGCAGAGAATCTGGACTAAAGAATGGTTATCCTGCTGCAGAAAGTTTTACGCAAGTAGTATTCACCTTGGTGTATTCACACTGAGCTCTCAGCTGTGACTAGCTCCCCAGGTTTATGGCTGTAGGGGTGTAATGTTGCCTATTCATTGTGAGCACACCTGTTCCACTAAAGCAGTTAGTTACGGTAACAAAGTGAATTTATCAACATTCATTCAGATGCAAGTAACAGAAAACCTGTATGCTCAGGTCTGTATTGTCTGGGAGAGTTTTAATTTCCTCATCTGGGGCATTGGCTAAATAAGCAAATTACAGCAATACCAAAAATCTGCTTTGGTATGAAACTGTTCTTCATTGTTCACTGGAGTGTACACTAGAGTAAAGTCCTCACATCATAGATAGGAAACTGGCAAGTACAACTTAACATTAATGCAGTTGTTTGAATTTAAGTAACATTGAAATGTGAATGTGTGATAGGTTTTAGCTGTATATTTATAAAAAGACTGGTGAGTCACAGTTTGCCTGGAGGCATCCAAATCTTTTTCAGCCTGGCCCCTTTGAAGATATGACCTAAGTTCTTGGTTAATGTCCTTGGGACCAGATTCCACAATCTCAAATTCACTTTCCTCTTGAAAAGAGCCAGGAGAGGTGATGGCCTTTTTCCACAGTAGTAAAAGACACATCTTGATTTAGGCCGTTACTGATGCATGTTCTGGGACCTGTTGGATAGTAACTGTTTTTCTCCTGGGAGTAGATGGTAAAGGTTGATTCAAAGATATTTGGGGACCTATAGGCGCTGTCACCTAATTTGTTCACATTCTCTTTTTTCTCCACTGTTGTCAAGATTCAGGTAGAACATGAAATCCTTTCTTTGGCTAAGGTTCAACTATTGTCTTCCTCACTCCATCCTGAAAAGCCCTGAATCTGCTTTACATCTGGCTTAGGTATTCATTATGCTCTGTGACTCTGTGACTATTATATACCAACCCATATTTTGAAAAAATAAATTGCTCTAGTTTTAATCTTAGAATTAGACTAAGAAACTATTAAAACTGACTAGAAAATAAAAAAACAAAAATATATACACACACATATATATGCATACATATCTCATGTAACAGATAAAATGAAAAACATGAACTTACATGATGTCCTAAAGGTGACAACATCTTTCTTAACTATAGAAACAGACATTCTTGATAAAATTTTAGGATTTTTATCATAACCAATTTGAATTTATTCAGGAACACATGGCTAGTTTTCCATTCAAAAACATTTCAGTGTAAATATATAAGTAACAAAAAGTTACCTTTTCAACAGATACAGATAAAAGCATTTGACAGCATTCACCATACATTCTTGATAACCGTTCTCAACAAATTGGAAATAGAGGTCATGTCCTCAGTGTGATGAAATACATCTGTAAAACCAACAGCAGGATTCCTGGGTGGCTTAGCGGTTTACTGTCTACCTTCGGCCCGGGCGTGATCCTGGGGTCCAGGGATCGAGTCCCATGTTGGGCTCCCTGCATGGAGCCTGCGTCTCCCTCTGCCTGTCTCTCTCTCTCTGTCTCTCATGAATAAATAAATAAAATCTTTAAAAAAAAAAAAAAAACAACAGTAACATTATCAGAAGCATTGAATGCTTTCACTGAAAAAAGTCTGTTTTGCCATTTATTAAATGTACTCAAAGTTGTATACGAGTTAATAAAGCAAGGAAAAACTAAAGACATAAAGATTAGAATGAAAAATTAGCACCTTCTTATAGATAGAGCATGTGAAAAAAAAAGCATGTGATTTGTTACATAAGAATATTTTTTTTTTTTTTACATAAGAATATTTTAAGTAAATTCCCGCCTCCTGCTTCCTACTTCCCAATACGGAATAACTAAACTTGGTAAAATCATAGGATAAAAAGTAAAGAAAGAAAAGTTACCTTTAGTTCTATAGTATAGAAAAGAACATATGGAAATTGAAGTGATTTAATTACTATTTTAAAGCACATCAGTATATATATGAAATAGTTAAGTAAAGTTTAGGAAATATATGTAAGACCTGTACACTGAAAATAAAAAGAAAATTGGTAAGATAAATTAAAGATGACTTAAGTAAATACTAATTACATGAATTAGAAGATTCCTTATTATTAATAACTTAATTGTCTTTCAGCTGATGTGGAGATTCGAGTCACTGCAATCAAAGTTCCAACAGACTTTTCAATAGAAAATTTCAAGCTAATTATAAAAGAACTCAATTCATAATGTCTATAATCAAATAATCATAAAATATAAGAACAAGGTTTAAAGAATTGCACTACATGATTTCAAGAGTTACTACAAAGTTATAACAATGAGAAGAGTGTACTTTTGGCATAAGAGTAGACAAATAGATGAGTAAAACTAATAGAAAATTCGTAAGTGTATCCTTATACAATTTTTAGCCTAGGCACAGTCAGTTCTATAAAGAAAGAAAGCCTTTTTAAAAAAAAAATATAGTTGACACATAATGTTACATCAGTTTCAGGGGTACAACATAATGATTTGACAAGTTGATGACTTAGATATGTTTACCACAGTGCAGTTACTGTCTGTCACAATACGTCACTATTACAATATCATTGACTATATTCCTTTTATTCGTATAACTTATTCATTCTCTACTGGAAACCTATTTCTCCCACTGTCCTTTACACATTTTGCCATTCCCTTATTCCCTCCCGTCTCACAACCACCCATTCTCTGTATTTATGGTCTGATTCTGCTTTTCATTTATTTGTTTTGGGGGTATTGTTTGTATTTTTTGTTTCTTTGTGTTTTTTTTTTTTAGATTACACATTTGAATAAAATCATACAGTATTTATTTTTCTTAGTCTGACTTATTTCATGTAGCATAATGCCCTCTAAGTCCATCCATGTTGTTACAAATGGCAAAGACTCATCCTTTTTATGACTGTAATATTATATATATATATATATATATATATATATATATATATATATATGCCAGTCTTCCTTATCCATTCATCCATTGATGGTTACTTTTATATCATAGCTATTGTAATGCTACAATAAGCATAGAGGTACATGTAGCTTTTCAAATCTGGGTAAATACCCAGTAGTGGAATTACTGAATCATATGGTATTTCCATTTTAATTTAAAATACCCATATGGCCGAAAGCAATCTAAAGATTTACTACAATCCCTATCAAAATGTCAACAGCAGTTTTCACAAAACTATAATAAATAATACTAAGTCTGTATGGAACCAAAAAAGACCCCAAATAGCCAAAGCAGTCTTAAGAACGAAGAACATAAGCTGGAAGTGTCACGATTCCAGATTTTAACATATACTACAATGCTATAGTAATCAAAACGGTATGGTACTGGCAGAAAAATAGACACATATGACAGTGGAACAAAATATAGACCTCAGAAATAAACCCACAATGAAATGCTCAATTAAACTATAACAGAGGAGGCAGGAATATACAATGGGGGAAAAGAGAGTCTCTTCAACAAATGGTAGTGGGAAAATTGGACAGCTACATATGAAAGAATGAAACTGGATCACTTCTTATTATCGTGCATAAAAATAAGTAAAAATGGATTAAAGACCTAAACATGAGATCTGAAACCATAAACGTCCTAGAAGAGAACAGGGGCAGTTATTTCTCAGATATTGGCAGAGCAGCATTCTTCTAGATCTATCTCCTAAGGCAAGGGAAACAGAAGCAAAAATAAATGATTGGGACTACATCAAAATTAAAAGCTTTTGTAGAGCAAAACAAAAAGGCAACCTACTGAATGGGAGAAGATATTTGCAAATGATATGTCCAGTAAGGGGCTAATATCCAAAATATAAAAGGAAAGTCTTTTTTAACATATGGGTCTTACAAAACTGGAAAAATGAATGAGAAAAAACAACACTCTTTTCCTACTTTATTCCATACTCAACATTAAATTGAAAAGAATCAATTATCTTAAGTTCAGGAATACTATATGATGTCAGAAATATATGGTGGTAGAAATCAGAATTGTGTTTGTCAGTAGGCGATGGAGGTTAACAATGGGTAAAACAAATTTTTTAGTGTGATGCAATTGTTCAGCATCTCAAACAGTAGTTTGGTTACTTTGGTATATAGATTTCTCAAAATTCATTGAAATGCACATTTAATTTCTCTGTTTTTCACTGTAGGTAAATTTTATCTCAAAAAAATCTCAACTACAAGAAAAGGTGTTAATTCTGCACACTTTTACTTGCATGACACCCACAAGGAAATCTTGATAGATCTAAAATAAACAAAAAACACTTCTGCAATTACAATCTGCTTTGGGTTGGTAAAAATACAACCCTTCTTTGAAATTAGCCAAAAAGGAAGAAAATGGTCTTAGAAAAAAAAGGCTCCTTAAGAATTGGAAAATCGGCACAAAAATATTTAAAATAAAAATTATTGTCATGCCTCTGGAATACAGCTATGCCTGTATGATGCTAAATATCCAAGTGAAATGTGAAAAATTCAAACCTGCAGATATTTTCTTTCGGTCCAACAAGTATTCTGATGTTTTCAAGTCTAAGGATAGACATCTTTGTATAAAGTTGATTTTTGTTGGAATGAATCTAACTATATTAGACAAAGATGAAAAAAGTAAAAGGAGGTGGTGGAGATCAAGTTACAAGTAAATATTGATGAAAGTTGGCATTGGGAAAATATTGTGTATTCCTGATGTAGAAGAAAGAATCCAAAATAAATTTGTGAAGATTCAAACTGAAATGGATCAAGTTCATGGCTGCAGCTCTGCTACTTATTATTCCTAGTTTATGTTTATGTTTTCTTAAACTACATAGGATTATATTTTCAAAAAGTATTTTTAGGTAAAAATAACTCATGATAAAAGATTGAAAATATGTTACCAAGTAAGCTATAGACTGTCTTCATACTTCTTTTCTTACCTTTGTAAGAAGGCTTATCTCCATCTTCCCACCATATAGAACTGTGAGGCTCCACTGATGGTATATTTGTAAATGAAGTTAAAAAATTATAAAAAATCTCACTCACTGTATGTGTCATTCTAAATATTACCATTACATAGTTTCGGCTGAAAAATGTTAGTAATGTTGTATAAACCTGTTTTAGGAAAATGTTTGAATTTTACCTATTATTTTTCGTTTTTTCACATATATATCTTTTTGATTTTGCACAAGTCCTCTAGATTCAGATAGAGACTTAGCATGTTGCTACCAGCCTTTGGTTATCCTAATCTTTTATATTTATATTTTCAGACATAAGCCAGAACATTTCACTTTTTTTATACAACTCTGAGCACATTCAGAATCCTTTTGATGTTCAGGATAAATATATATGGATCAAATAGCCTTTCTTTGTAGACCACAGTTAGCATTATCTTTTGTTAGGGTTTTAAGCGAGTGGACACTAATCAGAGAGGCAGATTAGCATTGTATTTATGACGATAGGCTCATAGGCTAGCCTGTTTGAGTTCAAATTCATACTCTGCTGCTTTACTAGCAATATGACTTTTAGAAAGAACCTAAGCTTTCTTTTAATCAACTTTCTCATCTTT